>NC_083585.1:52148484-52459913 GCF_027579695.1 Neoarius graeffei
CTTTGGTATGACCCGACTGAGTAGAACTTGCGATCTCCCAGTCAAGAGGCAGACACGCTAACCACTAGGCTAACTTGCGGTCCTTTTGCACAGTACTGTAAATAAAATAAATTAGGCAACAAGTCTGTCTTGTCAGTTCCAGTGTGGATCTGGCAGTTGGTTTTCTGAATTGTCTAAATACTGCTACTTTATAATGTTGGGGTTAGTTGGACATTATCTGGGCATTGTGTTTCCTCCTTTAGAAAGAAAGATTCCATCAAACACTGACTCATTTTACCAATTTAACCCCAGGTAAGCTGAACCAAACTCTCTGTTTTCAGGTTTTATACTCAATAAACTATTCAATTTGAATACAAAGTGTCACAGCAGGGCGGCATGGTGGTGTAGTGGTTAGCGCTGTTGCCTCACAGCAAGAAGGTCTGGGTTTGGGCCCCGTGGCCAACGAGGGCCTTTCTGTGTGGAGTTTGCATGTTCTCCCCGTGTCCGCGTGGGTTTCTTCCGGGTGCTCCGTTTTCCCCCACAGTCCAAAGACATGCAGGTTAGGTTAACTGGTGACTCTAAATTGACCGTAGGTGTGAATGCGAGTGTGAATGGGTGTCTGTGTCTATGTGTCAGCCCTGTGATTACCTGGCGACTTGTCCAGGGTGTACCCCGCCTTTCGCCCGTAGTCAGCTGGGATAGGCTCCAGCTTGCCTGCGACCCTGTAGAACAGGATAAAGCGGCTCGAGATAATGAGATAAGTGTCACAGCAATATAAATTATTACCATACCCTTAATATGAAGCGCTATTACATCATGAATATGTTCATGTTGTATAGAGATACTTATACCTGAGTCAATGAATTCAGCATTAACAAACTGTCAAACAATACCAGAAGGAAGACAAAGTAGAAAAACAACTGCTCTGAACATCTGTGCACAAAATCTCTCTCTGCTTGTACTGCTGCCTCAGCAACCTGCACCCGGATGAGCGGCAGAAAACGGATGGATGGATGGATGGATGGATGGATGGATGGATGGATGGATGAGAGCCTCTGGACTGCAATCTTTCTCTCTCTCTCTCTCTCTCTCTCTCTCTCTTTTTTTTTAACATCCAGCTAATCTTTCAGCTTGTTAGAGACTTAAAGGGTTCCAGGGCTAATATTGTCTAACCTCCCAGCATTACACTTATCAATTAATCATATTTTAGTTGCTAAGTAACTCTGGTAAAATAAAAAAAAAAAGCTTAAAAGCTTGGATCAAGAGCTTCTTCCCAGGCTGCTTGTCCATTTTTTTTAACAAAAACCCATTTTTAACTATTAACAGTAAGAGGCTAAGGTTATTAAAGGCTGAGATAGGCTGTCGCTGATTCAGTTTAGATGGTGTAGCAGTTCAGTGTTGGTGGGTGGAGCACAGAGGACGGCAAGACAGAGATCAGGTTCACAATAGTTTTTATTTTACACACTTTTCAGTGGTCTCTCAGAAACATATAGCCAGACACGCACACACACACATCAGGTGTCTGATTCGGGAGAGCTCCTCTGCTCTCGCTCTCCCTCCCTAAATAGGGCGCGGTCACTGGGAAGACACACACAAACAGGTTAATTGCAGTCAGGTGTAGTGATTCTGCCACTTACCTTCCCTGACTCTGCCCTCCTGTCACAGACCGGCACTTGACCACGCCCCCGCTGCCACATACCCCCACCGCCCGACTCAGGCCGGGCGGCTGTCCGGCCTGCAGCCGACTCCCCCTCCCCCTTGATGGGAGAGGAAGTCCGCCACGACCATCTGCGCCCCCGGCCTGTGGACCACCTTAAAATTGAAGGGTTGGAGTGCCAGATACCAACGGGTGATCCGCGCATTGGCATCTTTCATGCAGTGGAGCCACTGGAGGGGCGCGTGGTCCGAACAGAGGGTGAAAGAGCGCCCCAGCAGGTAGTACTGGAGGGTGAGGACCGCCCACTTGATGGCCAGACACTCTCTATAATGCTGTAGCACCCCTCACGCACCGACAGCTTCCTGCTGATGTACAGGATGGGGCGGTCCTCCCCCTCCACCTCCTGGGACAAAACCGCCCCCAGCCCTCTGTCCGACGCATCGGTCTGCAACATAAAGGGGAGAGAAAAGTCAGGGGAGTGTAAAAGTGGCCCCCCACACTGTGCAGCCTTTACCTCAGAAAAAGCCCGCTGGCATTGCTCCGTCCACTGGACCAGATCTGGTGCCCCCTTTTTAGTGAGATCAGTCAGCAGGCTGGTGACGTCCGAATAATTAAGTATAAACCTACGATAATAGCCAGCCAGCCCCAGGAACTGTCTCACCCCCTTTTTGGTCTTGGGCCTCGGGCAGGCCGCAATTGCTGCGGTCTTGTTAATTTGGGGACGCACCTGCCCGTTGCCCAAGTGGAAGCCCAGATACTGTACTTCCACCTGCCCAATCGCACACTTCTTTGGGTTGGCTGTGAGACCCGCTCGCCTCAGCAACCTAAGGACGGCCCTTAGATGTTCGAGGTGCCTCGGCCAGTCATTGCTATAGACGATAATGTCAAGATAAGCGGCCGCATAGGTGGCGTGGGGGCAGAGGACCCTGTCCATCAGTCGCTGAAACGTAGCGGGCGCCACAAACAGCCCAAACGGAAGTGTGACGAATTGGTGTAAACCAAACGGTGTGGAAAAGGCCGTTTTTTCTTGGGATAGTGGAGTCAAGGGGATCTGCCAATATCCCTTCATCAAATCCAGTGTCGAATAAAAGCAAGCAGTGCCGAGTCGATCGAGCAACTCATCAATACGAGGCATTTGGTACGCGTCAAATTTAGACACCACGTTGACTTTTCTATAGTTCACACAGAACCGGACTGACCCGTCGGCCTTGGGTACCAAGACCACCGGGCTGCTCCAGTCACTGTGGGACTCCTCGATGATGCCCATTTCGAGCATGGCCTCGAGTTCTTCCCGAACCACCTTTTTTTTGTGTTCGGGTAGCCTGTAAGGGCGGCTATGCACTACCACCCCCGGGGGCGTCTCTATGTGGTGCTCTATGAGGTTAGTGCGACCAGGCAGGGGTGAGAACACATCCGAAAACTTGGTCTGCAACTGGGCGACCTCCGCGAGTTGGGTCGGGGAGAGGTGGTCTCCACAGGGGACCGGAGGGATACCTGACGCCAATGCCCCTTTTTGAACCTCCGGCCCCAGCTCCGCCTTCTCCGGAACCACTGACACCAACGCCATGGGGACCTCCTCATTCCAGAGTTTAAAGGGCCGATGACACGAACATGACTCTATGCAATTTCTTAAATAAACTATACAACATGGCAAACATGTTAGATTTCTGTTATAATTACGTGAAAAGAAGCTGTTGTTACGCGAATATCCAACTTTTAATTGCACAGCGCAAGAAAACTGGGTCAGTGGCTCGCGGCCATGTTGTGACGTCAGCGGAAGAACACGCTGCGGTTCACTGGCTGTTCTACTCTGGTTCTACTCAATGGAAATGGCACATAAAAATGCCTGTGAACACTCTAGTGCTAGCTCTTCCTCTTCTGGGAGTCTAGAATTGTGTTGATCTCTTCCGAATAGAATCTATGATAGCCTACCCTTTTTACCCTTTGCCTCTCGTTGCTAGGCGGCAGTTACATGAAAGCCGCAAGCTTTCACAAGCAAATACATGACTGATATCATGCCGACTTTATGATTACATTTATGATTATCATGTAGAATCTATAGCTCTACGTACCTTTATCTTATGTCGTTTCACAACACATGTTCTGACAGGAGGACTGTCTTTGGATCCGGCATAGCTACTAGTAGACCCCCTCCGGAATACTGGCAGTGTTGCCAGATTGGGAGGATTCCCACCCAGTTGGGTAGTTTCAAGTGCATTTTGGTGGGTTTTGAACATATTTTGGGCTGGCAAACTTCAGCAGTATCTGGCAACAGATACTCAAACCCCGAACCTTCTTGCTGTGAGGCGACAGTGCTAACCACTACACCACCCTGCCGCCCCCTTTGGGGACAAATAAAGTATTTTGAATTGAATTGAATAGAATAATATTTGGTTTTCCATTCGAAACCTGTTGAGGAAAGATTGCAAGGTGTTTTTTTAACAATTTTTAAAGCAAAATTTCATTTATTATTCCCCCAGTAGTTATCGCTCTGTCAGTCTGTCAGTCCATCTGGAAACATTTTAGTTTCCAGAGCATAACTCAAAAACTATTAGATTTTTTTTTCACTAAACCTCACAGTTATGTTAAGTGCTTAGAGGAGTTGTGCCTTTTGAAATGTTTGGATTTCTGTGATTTTTATTTTTCCCATATTTCCATGGCAACCAATTCAACTTAGGAGAATTTGGAGTGGTGTTTCATGTGGGGGCCAGGGGGATATGTCGCCATCTCCTGATGACTCTTGTTAGTAAAGCTATTGTCAGGGTGCAGACACTTACGGATGCAAGTGCAGGGGAGAGCAGGTGCGTCGCAAACTGTCAACAAATCCAAATCAGGAAGCCGATGTCATCGTCAGGGACGGGCAAGGGTCAGTCGATCAGCAAACAGGCAGGCGAGGAAATGGAGTCAGGAAATAAACATAAACGGAGTCTAAACACGAGTAGTCGGTCAGAAAGTCAGAAGGCCCGGTAAGGTCAGGTACTGGGACACAGAACAATACTTCGCAATGTGTGTTTCTAACTGCTGAGCTTATATAGGGGAGTGATTGAAGACTAATGAGAGACAGGTATACTTGTTAATACTCAGGAGATGAGGGGCGCTGTAGTGTTTGGGAATTGTAGTCTGGAGTGGCCATGTTTGGAGGCTGCTCCGAACTCAGGTTTTCAGTGCTGTTACTGACAGCTATTAGTAATAAAAGACATTCATTTTTTGCTCACTGTAATATTTGTTTTCTGCAAAGGGTATAATCATCATATTAATGATGCCAAGTACCACTTTTACATGACCCTGGAATCAAGTTTCAAGTCAAGCTTATTTGTATAGCGCTTTTAACAATAGACATTGTCACAAAGCAGTATTACAGAGAATTAAAGGCTTTAAACATGAGCTCATTTTATCCCCAATGAGCAAGCCTGTGGCGACAGTGGCAAGGAAAAACTCCCTCAGACAACATGAAGAAGAAACCTCGAGAAGAACCAGACTCAAAAGGGAACCCATCCTCATTTGGGTGATAACAGATAATGTGATTATAAATAACTCATTTTGACAACAGTGTCCTATATAGTCACAAAGTATAACTGTGTAATCAGGAAAATCATTATCGTTTTAACATGAAGTCTGTTTTGTTGATGTTATAAACTGTTCATTGATGGAAACTTGAGTGCAAAACTGTTCATGACAACTGCAGTCCTAAAGTTAGCAAGTCGACTGTAGTCCTCAGCCATAAATGCATTACTGTAAGTGTCCAGAGCGTCCTCCAGGTGTGACTTTCGACTGTCCTTATCGGGCCGTCCTCCACAGGAGCGATGTGATGAGACTCCAGCCAGAAGTAGGGCATCAGGATGGATCAGGCAAGTCTGAGGATCAGAAGAGGTCAGCATCTCGGTCTTAGGATGTAACTCAGAGGGACAGCCAGAGAGAAGGTGGAGGGGGAGAGAGAGAGAGAGAGAGAGAAAAAACACAGGTTGTTAGGTATGCCCAATGTCACCTGATGAGTAAGAACAGGATACATTTTGCGCTGAGTGCAAGCAGGAACTCCGGCAAAACTAACTATGACAGCATAACTAAAAAGGGAGAGCAAGAAGGTAACACAGGCATGAGGGGCCCCAGGACATAAAGCAGCAGCCACTACACCATCAACAAATCCGAGTGAGCGAGTGAGTGGGGGATGACAGCATCCATTCATCCCAGTTTACCAGTTGACTGGAACGCTTTTCCATTAACAGGTACCTCATCAAAAGTTAATTCATGGACGAGTTTCTCGCCTTCTTAATGCGTTTGAGATCAAATTGTAAATAGTAAATAATAAAAACACAGTAAATCACCCTATTCAACACCACGACTGTAGTAATCCATATTATGTCAAGAACCGAACAACTAAGTAACGAGAAATGACATCCATCATTACTTTAAGACATGAAGTGTCTTTTAATTCATAAAAATAAAGAAAAAAGATGTGTCCAAACTTTTGACTGTTAGTGCAGATAAAGAATGAAACAAACTTTCTTGTTTCTTTTCATCTACAACACTTCTTCTTCTTCATCTTCTGTTCCTATACTACCCTGTGAGGACCAGTCCACCACAAACCATGTTCATGTTCAGACAAGCTGTCAGATCTCCCAAGTAGTTTAAACGGATAACAGCTTACAGTTCTGGAAAAATGTCCACACATTTCAAAAGATGACTGCATTCACGAAGAATCAATATGGGAAATCATGACAGTATAAATGGACCAAAAATAATTCTCTGATAATAATATTCACCTTCGTGTTTGTTCATTTTTTTTTTCTCTCTCTGCTGCGAGCTCTGTTTCGGAGATCTCGTGCAGAAGAAACAGAGACAAAACGAAATGTAACACATTGAATAAAACCAATCAAAAGCAATTATAAACATCCTCCATCTGAATTGATCGATAATTTCCCACTGGATATTCATACACGGTTCCACTCCCATTTGACCCTGATGGAAACTGGATCAATATTTCATTAACATTTAAATATGCTCATTTACAAATGATTTGAGCCAAAGTGACTCCAAAAGGAGGCAGAATCCTGTTCAGCTGCTTAATGAGCTAACTGTGGGGATGAGAACTGCAGGACTGAGATCTGACAGCTTTGTAGGAAGAACACACACACAGCTAACACAAGCCCTGGAGTATGTGCTATTACTCAGAAATGCTTCAAACACTATAGTAACAAAGGAATTAGTCAAAAAAAATAATAAATGCTAATCTTTAAGGCCAGTTGCTATAAATGGACTGGTTTTTAGCATCCACAATGTCAGCCATGCTTGTTATTTGGCATGATTACAGACCTGAAAACCTGTAAATTAATTGCAGTCCTGAATCTTGCTGCCTATCAATGTGTCAGTGAATGTGTTCCTGTGTGCATGATGAAACCCTGGGCTACAATTTTCAACCTTAATAATCACACTGTCATAACACAGCATAAGGGCCCGGTCCCACAACAATGATAATTATAACTATAACTAAAGCTATGACTATACCTACCGTATACCTGAATTTAGTTCCAGTCTGGAGCAGTCACACCACAACTATAATCCCCACTATAATATCGCTTGGTCCTGACACTCAGGGAAATAAATGCGTTCAACTTAGGAATAGTCATGGAAGTTTTTTCCAAGTAGTAGCACATTATTCCGGGTCGTACTGTACAGCTTGGGCTTCAAAACAACCCATGTACACACTCCCGTGGTTGATATAATACGGATAGGTCACGGACTATGGAAATCACATCACATCACATCACATTATCTCTAGCCGCTTTATCCTTCTACAGGGTCGCAGGCAAGCTGGAGCCTATCCCAGCTGACTACGGGCGAAGGGCGGGGTACACCCTGGACAAGTCGCCAGGTCATCACAGGGCTGACACATAGACACAGACAACCATTCACACCTACGGTCAATTTAGAGTCACCAGTTAACCTAACCTGCATGTCTTTGGACTGTGGGGGAAACCGGAGCACCCGGAGGAAACCCACGCGGACACGGGGAGAACATGCAAACTCCGCACAGAAAGGCCCTCGCCGGCCCCGGGGCTCGAACCCAGGACCTTCTTGCTGTGAGGCGACAGCGCTAACCACTACACCACCGTGCCGCCGACTATGGAAATATAATAAAAAAAAGGATTCAAAATACAGAGTGGTTAGGGATTTTTACATGGATGCATCACGGATGCTAATAATTTACGGATTGGTCACGGACGTTTCAGTATATTACAGATTGGTTACCGATTTCATACGGATGATGCATCATGGATAAAAAATTAAGAAGTCAAAAACAATGAAATGTTTGGACTGCTGAAGTTCATAATTAAAATGTTACCTGTGTTTATATCTTTACTTTATTAATTTACTATTGATATTTCACAGAAAATCACATATCTGTGAATAAAAGATTCGTGCTTTGTATTATATTTTTTATTTTCCCTGAATCCATATTCCGTGACTTCATGATGCAACAAGGATGCACAAAGATTCCCGGGGAAAAATAGCACGTGCTCGGACACATGTAAACAGTTACCTGATTGGTCAGATATTTTATCGTCTCAGGCCTGGAAAAATCACTCCAGAAGCAATTTCAGCTATACAGATAAACCCAGACCTGGGCTATAGGTATCGTTATCGGTCTGGTGTGAGCACCAACCACATAAACTGCAGGGGAATGATTTATTCATAGTTATTGTTATAGTTACATACATGTCAACCTTTGGTCAATCAAACCTGTATAACCAACCTCCCAAATCCGTATTTCCCTTATAAAATCCGTATAAGATGCAAATTAAAATAATTTACCTAAAATTTGAATGATAATTAACAATGATATATCCAAGTTAATTTTTATTCAATATTAATAACAATAAACCTTCAGAATGAATACAAAGCTCCAATGTTTGACAAAAACACAAAGTGTCACACTAATGTTCTGAATTGTACTCCATGACAGCTTTTTTAGCAGTCTGCACCAATACCTCACTAGGCTGCACGTCACAGCAAGTGTCTGTGTTGATCTTGCCGGAGTGCCCATTCAGAATCTTTTCAGTCACTAGTGAAAGTCGCTCAGGTGAAAATACGCTTTTCAAACAAAATGTTACTTCCCGGTTGGCGGGATTCTCGCAATGCGGTGTGCGCATGATCAGAATTGGAACGAAGTCTCGCTACTACAAGATAACACGCGATTTCATAAGACTCTTTACTGGCTGTTTGTGCTTTCTGTGGTGTACAGTACGTTTGTAAATGTTATGCGCTCTTTTATCATCGTGGGAATTGATTATAGCTCTAAATAAATATTGAAGTTTTTTTAAAGAATCCGTATAACTTTATTTGTACGCCCGTATACTACGTTTATTGAATCAAATCCGTATAAAATACGGACATTCCGTATAGGTTGACATGTATGTAGTTATAGGTATCGGTATTGTGGGACCGGGCCTTTCCTGTGAGGTAGTAGAGTGTTTAGTGCTCCCATTCCATATTGTAACCAGACATCATTGAGAATCTTAGAAGCTGGTTTGAAAGACTTTATGTGTCTTGACTATCAAGCTTATATCCAGATCAGATTTTATCCAGATGGTATAAATGCACTGAGGATGTATTTTAAACATTTATTCATGTAGACGTCTGAGATGCATTTTCCCAACCACATTTGACAACGCAATACCCTCCTCATACATTATGTCTTAATGGTTCATGACCAATGAATTTGGTGTTTTTGAAGAGATCAAAGACTGACCGCAAAATCGCAACAGCTGCAAGCGAGGAACAAAACAGGAAGCGGATGTGTTAAGCATTATTCACTGATTTACATTTAACATGCTATACAAAGAGAGCTGCACACTTAGTGCTGTTTGTCTTAATAGTGGACAGTTTTGTAGAAGAGTAATGATTCGTAATCCCACTATCAGGTGTCACCCAGAAAAGGATCAGTTCCCTTTTGAGTCTGGCTCCTCTCAAGATTTTTACCTTGTGTTGTTTTTGATGTCTCTGGTTTGTACATGAGGGATTTCTGCCAAGCTGCTTTTTGGCGATATTTTTAAAAGGACGATACAAATAAAAGAGAATAGACTTGAAATGAATCAAAGTAAACAAGAACGCAGCACGGCAGTGCAGCAGGTAGTCGGGTTACAGTTTAATGTATTTGTATTTGATTTCATACTTGTACCGCTGCCATGTAGTTTGGTTCAGGCAAATAGCAAGCACATGCTTCTTTCAAGCCCAAGCTGTTTTTCATCAAGAGTCAGAACAGGAGCAGGAACACACTGTGTAAACTCACACTGATGAGACTTGCTTTTCTGCAAGTGACATTTGTGTTTAAAATTCTCCAGATTGGATCTACACACATATGACAGATTGCACACCGACACTGGATTCAGCTTTTCACAGAAGCTTGTGACAGTTCTTCAGAAACAGACATCAAGTCAAATGTGTTTATTCGTATGGGCTGGTTCACAATCAGAGTATACTTTTCGGGTCCACAAGGGTCCAACAAATGTTTCTCTACTGCCAAAAATTACCTTTTGAGATGGAAATGATCTGCTCAGAATTTCAGAGCAACAGATCATATATACTGGGCGTGTTACTTGTAGTGAGAAAACGGCATATTCATAGTGTATTTTGAAAACTGAACACCTTTCTTACGGTATAGTCCACAAGAGTAAGGGATACAAAGTGAAAGACTGTTGAAATAGATGTGATTTTAAGGACAAATTTTCAAGGACATAATGTGCAGCGATGTTTGTACACAGTAGTAACTGTAATAACAACTGAAGTGGTGACCATAATCCTTGTGGTTTTCCAGAGAGAACACTTTTTGACGGACTCACATTTCAACCACATGTGAAGCTCCGCTGCAAAAGTGTCTCACATCTGTTTCAAGTCTTGTTTTTTTTTTTTTTACTGTGCAGCAACAACAGAGTATTCTGCTTCAAAAGTGACAAATATTTTCTTAAAAAGTCATTTACAATCTCATCACATGGTGAGTGATTTCCCGAGAGGACATTTTTGATGGATAAAGGATCCTGTCAGAGGCATTTAGTTTACAAAAAACCCTGTAACTTTCGCTTAAATATCTTTCTATTGTGAATGAACGTATTGTATATGTCCCAAAGTAAAACCTAGTTAGTGCTAAAAAAAATACAATTCTGAATTTAACCAGTAAACTCTAAGTGTAATAATTAAAGTAGAATTAAATGAAATGACCACAAGGTCAAAACCGAGCCTGTATTTGACTCTTAAACATATTTCCAAGAACATATAAAATACATTAGTGCTGTAGGTAGGGCTGTAGGTGTGCCCCTGTAAAATAAGGTATAAGAAACTCTAGCACGTATACAGTATAAATATACTGGACCTAGTTGCAGGAGTTAGTTTGTGTAATTCAAAAAGACAAGCATGGTTGTGAAACAGTCTGTATAGCACTTTTAACAATGCATATTGCTGCAAAGCAACTTTACAGAAAAAAAAATAATAATAAAGACTTTAAACATATGAACCAATAAATGTATCCCTAGTGAGCAAGACTGAGGCGATGGTCACAAGGAAAACTCCCTGAGATAACATGAAGAAGAAACCTTGAGAGGAACCAGATTCACTAATCGGGGGTGAGTTTCCCAAAAGCCTCTTAACCCTAAGAGCATCTTAACTAGGAGAGAGGGTGTTCATTGTGCTGCTCGCCCTACCATTTAACGATGATCTTTGTGCTATGATGCTTTTGGGAAACTCAGGCCTGATCTCGTGAGAAACTTGTATGCATGCACTGATTTTTTTTCTTCCTATGAAAACCAGTAGTAGCCAAAATGTAACTGTTTCGAAGCACAAATTAAATAATGTACCAATTGGTGTGAAAACTACTTGTTTGATTTACATTGCATTACAGGCATTTAGCAGATGCTCTTACCCAGAGCAACATACAACATACCCAGAGCAGCCTGGGGGTTGGGTGCCTTTCTGAAGGACACTGCAGCCATTCCTGCTGGTCCAGGGAATCGAACCAACAAACTTTTGGTCTCGTAGCTGCTTCTCTAACCATTAGGCAATGGCTTCCCCATGAGTTATGACTAAACACTTCTGATTTACAATGAACAAACACTTATCCTTCCTGCTCGTCAACTACAGTAAAATGTCAGTGGCACTAGTTTACACCCGGTGTCTGCAGGAGTTCCGGTAAATTTATACTATTCATCATATACTGTATGTAAAAACACTTGCAAAGCTCCTTTTAGTAAGCTGGGGAAAAGGGTGACAGACTGAATGCTTCATCAGACATGAACAGCTATGAAGGTAAAAAGATACCTATTAATAGAAGCAAGCACTCAAGCTAAAATTAGGCCAACACTATGACTTTATTGTAAGACTGGGAGAAAAAAAAAAAGAAGACAGCAACAACACGTTAGACGTTGCTGTCTGGCTGTGCTGCCAAACATAAACAGTGCTACTGGAGATGTGAGGTTCACACTATTTCAAAATGAAAAAAATATGTAATAGCCCTGAGTGCAAGAACCCCACTGATTTAAAGGCAAGGCTTTGTTGACAGGTTCGCAAAACATGCTAGCCAGAAGAGACTACACTCAGAAGAGGCCCCAGAAATGGTACTGGTTCTGGTACGTCCTCCAAAGCTATATTTTTCCTTGTAATGTTTCTAGACACATTTAATAAGAGGACATTTATGACAGAATAAGATGAAACCAAGGCTATAACTTTTTTACCTCAACCAACTTTGTTGGAGGAGGTTATGTTTTCACCTCTGTTCGTTTGGCTTTTAACAATGTAACTCAAAAAGGAATGGATTTGGATGAAATTTGGTGGAAAGGTGAGCCATGGGCCAAGGAACAGTTGATTAGATTTTGGTGCAAATCCAGAGATGTATGCAGATTCAGGATCCAGATATATATGTGGCTCCAGGATTTTTTTTTTTTGTCTGTTTCCAATGTAGCTCAAAAACTAGTGAATGGATTTTGCTGAAATTTGGTGGACATCTTTAGTATTATCCTAGGTTCAAGTGATTTGAATTTGATGTTGATAATATGTAGCTTGGCAGGGTTTTGGGCTCTACTGAGTTCCCTTCTAGTTAAAATATGTTTTTTTTGTGCCTCAGACCAGAAACAGAAACAAAGTTCATGAGTGCAGAACAGAATAAACGTTGTTAATTAATTAATTTTTAAATATATATTTTAGAATAGGATAAAGCGGCTAGAGATAATGAGATGAGATGAGATATTTTAGAATTTTTTAAAACTTAACCTCCATTTATCTATATTTTACTCTGTATTTGAGCTGCTGCAACACCTGAATTTCCCCTCATGGGGATTAATAAAGGAATATCTTCTCTTATTCTATCCACATTCACTGGATATGAGCAATCACGCACAATGATTGGCTACTCTACTATCAGGATATCAGCACATACCTGTATACAGTGTGTAGAGAAAACAAAATGGCGGAAAGTGTTGCTGAACCAACTGAGGACAAAATAAAAACTCTACTTGAAAACAAAACCCCCAAAAATACAAAAAAGCAACAAACTATGGAATGAAAGTATTTGATGGAAAGAATGTATCTTTTTTATTTTTCAAGTATTATTATTATCATCACATTTTTCATAAATTAGATTAGATTAGATAGAACTTTATTGATCCCTTTGGGTGGGTTTCCTCAGGGAAATTAAAATTCCAGTAGCAACATTACAACATAAACAGAGAATAGAAATAGAGAAAAAAACTTTTAGATAAATTAAATTAGGTATTTGCATATACAAATATAAAAAAGAATAAGAATAAGATATGGGGAAGAGGGGGGGAAAGGGCCAATGGAAGAGGTATTGCACATTATATCGCACATTGTCCAGTATTGTTTATTGTTAGGCTTGGCTACTGCTCCTTCCTGTCCTCCTGTTCCCCCTCCTCCCCTCCAGAGAGGAGTTGTACAGTCTGATGGCGTGAGGGACAAAGGAGTTTTTAAGTCTGTTAGTCTTGCACTTGGGAAGGAGCATTCTGTCACTGAACAGGCTCCTCTGGTTGCTGATGACGGTGTGCAGAGGGTGACTGGCATCGCCCATGATGTTCAGTATTTTGTCCATAGATCTCTTCTCTGCCACCGTCTCCAGAGAGTCCAGCTTCATGCCGACCACAAAGCCGGCCCACCTGATCAGTTTGTCCAGCCTGGATGTGTCCTTCTTGGATGTGCTGCCCCCCCAGCACACCACAGTGTAAAACAGGACACTGGCGACCACAGACTGATAGAACATCCACAGGAGTTTCCTGCAGATGTTAAAGGAAGTACAGCCTCCTCAGGAAGTACAGCCTGCTCTGTCCCTTCCTGTACAGGTGGTTGGTGTTGTAAGTCCAGTCCAGCTTGCTGTCCAGCCACAGCCCAAGGCACTTGTAGGAATCCACAGCCTCCACCTTGACTCCCTCAATTGCGACTGTCATTTCCCCAGTTTGTTTACATTCTAAGCGGAAATTATTTTGTCTAAAGGACGTTTTGTACAAAGTTTTTATTTATTGAATTTGCAAAAAATAAAAAAAATGGAAATGCTCTGTTTCTCAAAATCCAGTGTATGTAGATAGAATAAAACAGTTATTCCACTCAATCTTGTCATACATGGCTAATAGCCGGCTTGGTGCTACGCATCTCGTCGGCTATCAGCTCATGTACAACTCGATTTTGTGGAATAACTGTTAATTATCTTATAGGATTTTTCAGAGGAATCATTCAAACCATTGGCTTGAATTTCTCACTTTCATTCTAAATTTGTATGGAATTGAAAAAAAAAATCTTATTTCAGATACCGCTTGCTGCTGTTACTAAAATCGGAGCTCCACATTGTGTACATACATTATGGTACATAGAAAATGAATGGTCACCTGCCACTTTAGAAATCGCTTGTGTAATTTTTACCCTTCCTATCCTTTAA
Organism: Neoarius graeffei; assembly: GCF_027579695.1. NCBI lineage: Eukaryota > Metazoa > Chordata > Actinopteri > Siluriformes > Ariidae > Neoarius > Neoarius graeffei. The sequence continues at coordinate 52,163,046 of NC_083585.1, forward strand.
TATGAATTATGTGAGTTGTTACGAATTTGTAATTGTGAAGCCAGGTTGTATATCATTGAGGTTTTTCGTATAGAAGCATGTTATTCTTTGACACCGATGAACATTTTAGTATCCACTGTAAAACTATGAAGAAGTGGGATGTAATGTAGTTGTACTGGAGTTTGGAGTGTAAATTTGAATTTACTGGCAGGTTCTTGAAGGTTAATAGGAAGTGTAATTGAATTCAAATTGAAGAGCTTGATTTGAATCATTTTTGGTAAACACAAAGAAGGTAAGAAAGTCACCATCTGGGTGGTGTTTTGCATCTTCTCTCGGTGTTCATGTGGGTTTCCTGGGCCAATAAATGAAATAGAGTATCAACCATTCTTCAAATCCACTACAAGCCTCATTTTTTGTTTTCTTTTTCTCTTTGATCAGGGTAAAGTGTGAAGAAATGGACTGTTGCACCTGAGGCTCCAGCCCGAGGTGTCATTTTCTCCAGATTTGCTGCCACCTGTTCATTTCTCGACATATTGTTCATTGTACCAAGAACAAGAGTAGTCTAGGCAACAGAAGGTCTTCAAAGCAGTTTGCCGCATCAAGCCGAACATTTTAATTTATTCAGCATTCCCTATGCAAATGAGCACTTGTCTAAGGTGTCTACACATCACCTTCTGTAATGAAGCTAAAGCAATTTAAGTCAGTGTAAAAGTTTCTGGAGCTGTAATTGTATATTCTTAAAGCAGTAAGAGGTTGAAAAGATTGCTTGGTGTAATTTCATGAGTCAGTGACATTTCCAACATGTGAGTGTCGAAGGTTCTTTCTCTTCCTGCCTTTTATCCAATCTAAGAATGTCTGATGGTATTGTTCAGGTAAATGTAATACTTTTAAAGATTTTGTAACGCCACTACAAATGGAATTTAACACCAAATTTGCGGCAATGACAAACTAAATTGAAAAACGCCCAAATTTCCAAGTATTTAGAATAGAATGGATTAAAAAAAACATTCACTTGAAACACATCTATAGATGACTTGCAGCCACGTGATCAAAATGTACTACATCATGAGCGTCCACCATGATGGTGGATATACAAAGGAACTGGGACGGCAGCCGCTGAAAGCGTGCCTGTCGACAATGCTGAATTTTCTCAGTATTACCACGATTTGAACGGTCGAGTGAAGATTCGATACAAAGAGAAGATAGATATGTGTGGTTTTGACCCATATTATTTTAAAAAGTCAGACTTTTCTGAACATAAGAAGCTTCTATGGACCATCGAGTACCCAGATATCACATTCTATCTGGTTTGGCTGCTGAAGAATCAAGTCCGACCTTGGACGAAACATAGCCCATTTTCTGAGTGGGTTCCCAGTCTGGATTGTTTCTACCGTATAATTTTGCTGGCGCTCCTAGAAGCGAAATGGTAATACACGTGTTAAAATTATAACAATGACCAAGTTTAACATGACAAGAGAATGCTCATTTTATAGCAAAATTCTAGCAACACAAAATAAAATTCTTCCATGATATTATCGAGAAAGCTTTTAAATCTCACCTGAGATAAAATGCAAACAAGAGCTGTTTTGGTTTTCGCCTCTATTAGATCAGCCCTGCCGATGTTGTTCAGCCGTGCTCGTGTCCTCTCCATATTAAGCCTCAGAGTTTCCTAGCCCTCTTTCCGAATCACCGACGGAATTCTAAAAAATTGGAACATTCCACGGTCAGGCGGCACGGTGGTGTAGTGGTTAGCGCTGTCGCCTCACAGCAAGAAGGTCCGGGTTCGAGCCCCGTGGCCGGCGAGGGCCTTTCTGTGTGGAGTTTGCATGTTCTCCTCGTGTCCGCGTGGGTTTCCTCCGGGTGCTCCGGTTTCCCCCACAGTCCAAAGACATGCAGGTTAGGTTAACTGGTGACTCTAAATTGACCGTAGGTGTGAATGTGAGTGTGAATGGTTGTCTGTGTCTATGTGTCAGCCCTGTGATGACCTGGCGACTTGTCCATGGTGTACCCCACCTTTCGCCCGTAGTCAGCTGGGATAGGCTCCAGCTTGCCTGCGACCCTGTAGAACAGGATAAAGCGGCTAGAGATAATGAGATGAGATAAACATTTTAAATAGATTCTATATTTTTGGTCCATCCATGACATATTACTAAAGTAGCCTATTTACTGTTGTTGATGTGGGTCACTTGCTGTTAGCCAATTCACTTTCTCGTACCAGGAGAGCTGAAAAGAACGAGTATTATTCCCTACCTTTTTCACCAAGTCAATTTGAGGCGTTGGTCTACCCTGCTCTTTAATTTTAATTTTTTCCTTGAAAGGAAGACTGGCAAATGGCTTCGCCAAAATTAAATCAGCAATGCTTGGCATCCATGCGCAGCTTTCTTGCTAGCTGACTAGCCCCCTCAAGTTCAAGTTCAGTCACTCAAATAAACGACATTTCTGGAACTAAGATAGCAAACTTGACAACACTATATTTACACTTTATTTACAATGAAAATATATACAAACTAAAAAAGCTGGTAGAAACCGTATGTAATGAATGAAATCGAAATGTAAGCCGATCTCTTACAATACACCACAGCACTTGCGACTACGCATGGGACTGAACTGATGTTGCCAGATACTGCTGACGTTATCCAGCCCAAAATATGTTCAAAACCCGCCAAAATGCACTTAAAACCGCCCAATCTGGCAACACTGTACCGCTGCCTGTCTATAGTTGAAACAAGCTGTCAATCAAAGAAAATATCCGGCCGCTTTCACCAATCACCAGTCTCCTCGTGGAAACTGCCATGTCCCTCCCATGTGAGACTCGGAGTCCGTGGGCGGGCATTTTCGCAGTATTTGTCCAATAACCGTCTTGCATTTTGAGATTGAAAAGCGCATAGCTCCCAAATGCCATTGAAGTCCACTGAGGCTGGGAGTCCGTGAGACTCCGTGGGCGGGCGTTTTCGCAGTATTTGTCCAATAATCGTCTTGCATTTTGAGATTGACAAGCACATAGCTCCCAATCCACTGAGGCTGGGCTGCATCGCGCTGTCACGAGGGGGAAAAACTCACGCACACATTAGGCGAACTGGGGAAAGTTATAAGGGAATGATTTCGCACTGTAGTTGGGTTGAGCACATATATTTCTATGATTCTGGATCTGAAATAGCAATGTTATAAGGTCGGCTATAACATAAGCCTAGCGCAATTCATCCTACACGATGTTTGTCATTTTTAGAGGAGGCTGAGCCTCCCTCGTTGTCTTAGAGCAATCGCCCGTGTTGTATATCCACCAACATTTAAAGAGTATGGTTCCAAAACGCTACATATCCAATTCCATTGTTTCGAGAAAAATCACTTTTTCTGATTACAGGAAGTGATAAAAGGAAAGCTACTCTATACTGTTTTAAAATTTATTGATTAACTCTTTAATGATAATAAACTCCAAAAATGAAATCCAGAACTAATTAACAGCTTTTAACTGAACCAAATAATTATTTTTTGTCCACATATCCATATCCACGCCACTGCATTTCCCCCCAAAATGCTACATATCCCTTTCTATTTAAAGTGCATTTAACCGTGTTCTTTCATGACAGATTATTTTATTTTATAGATTATTTTATTTTTTGAGATTATTTTATCGAAATTATTCATAATTCAGCGTGAAATTGTCCAATAAATGTGAAAAGTGATGAAGCTATTTCCTAATTCATGGGCACAGCCATCTTTGAAAACATCACACCAGTGGCAGCCTCTGATTGGCCAAATGGATATGTCTGGTTTTGAGAAAAATCGGTGATGGTGCTTGTTGCGTTTTGGAATGAAAAGCTGTAATGCAGTGTGTAAATCAATGGCAGATATCATGTTTTGGTGAAAACTGAATATGGCACGAGTAAGATATAATAATTGCTGATTGTTTGGTGCCAGGGGTTTCAATTTTTCAAATTTGGCGTTTATCATGTTTTGGAACCAAACTCTTCATTTTGCTTCGACGTCACTTACAAGTCGAGGATAATGGAAGCCTTGGTAGTCTGGTACTATTACTCCTTGTCCTAACAGCATGCTCAGCTCAATGAGCCAGCAACAGCGATAATGACAACAGCAACAGGCGCTGCTCCTGAACTGGATGGATTTCCTGTTTCTATTTTCTATTGTAGTGCTGTATCTCAAGAAAAAAAAATAATAAATCAATGAGGAGCTAATCCATTAACAGGAAAGACATTAAGGAGAAAGAGACCAGTACTCACTTATACAGTGGTGCTTGAAATTTTGTGAACCCTTTAATTTCTGCATAAATATGACCTAAAATATCATCAGATTTTCACACAAGTCCTAAAAGTAGATAAAGAGAATCCAGTTAAACAAATGAGACAAAAATATTATACTTGGTCATTTATTTATTGAGGAAAATGATCCAATATTACATACCTGTGAGTGGCAAAAGTATGTGAACCTTTGCTTTCAGTATCTGGTGTGACCCTCTTGTGCAGCAATAACTGCAACTAAGCATTTCCGGTAACAGTTGATCAGTCCTGCACACCGGCTTGGAGGAATTTTAGCCCATTCCTCCATACAGAACAGCTTCAACTCTGGGATGTTGGTGGGTTTCCTCACATGAACTGCTCGCTTCAGGTCCTTCCACAACATTCCGATTTCACTTGGCCATTCCAAAACATTAACTTTATTCTTCTTTAGCCATTCTTTGGTAGAACGAATTGTGTGTTTAGGGTCATTGTCTTGCTGCATGACCCACCTTCTCTTGAGATTCAGTTCATGGACAGATGTCCAAACATTTTCCTTTAGAATTCGCTGGTATAATTCAGAATTCATTGTTCCATTGATGATGGCAAGCCATCCTGGCCCAGATGCAACAAAACAGGCCCAAACCATGATACTACCACCACCATGTTTCACAGATGGGATAAGGTTCTTATGCTGGAATGCAGTGCTTTCCTTTCTCCAAACATAATGCTTCTCATTTAAACCAAAAGTTCTATTTTGGTCTCATCCATCCACAAAACATTTTTCTAATAGCCTTCTGGCTTGTCCACGTGATCTTTAGCAAACTGCAGATGAGCAGCAATGTTCTTTTTGGAGAGCAGTGGCTTAATCCTTGCAACCCTGCCATGCACACCATTGTTATTCAGTGTTCTCCTGATGGTGGACTCATGAACATTAACATTAGTCAATGTGAGGGAGGCCTTCAGTTGCTTAGAAGTTACCCTGGGGTCCTTTGTGACCTCACCGACTATTACACGCCTTGCTCTTGGAGTGATCTTTGTTGGTCGACCACTCCTGGGGAGGGTAACAATGGTCTTGAATTTCTTCCATTTGTACACAATCTGTCTGACTGTGGATTGGTGGAGTCCAAACTCTTTAGAGATGGTTTTGTAACCTTTTCCAGCCTGATGAGCATCAACAACGCTTTTTCTGAGGTCCTCAGAAATCTCCTTTGTTTGTGCCATGATACACTTCCACAAACATGTGTTGTGAAGATCAGACTTTGATAGATCCCTGTTCTTTAAATAAAACAGGGTGCCCACTCACACCTGATTGTCATCCCATTGATTGAAAACACCTGACTCTAATTTCACCTTCAAATTACCTGCTAATCCTAGAGGTTCACATACTTTTGCCACTCACAGATATGTAATATTGGATCATTTTCCTCAATAAATAAATGACCAAGTATAATATTTTTGTCTCATTTGTTTAACTGGGTTCTCTTTATCTACATTTAGGACTTGTGTGAAAATCTGATGATGTTTTAGGCCATATTTATGCAGAAATATAGAAAATTCTAAAGGGTTCGCAAACTTTCAAGCACCACTGTAGGCTGTGTAGAAATCCTGTAACAGCCTTTTAACATACTTACAAATTAATAAATTGTGTATAACTAGTATATACATTTCATCCTAATGTCATTGCATCTCCTTAATCATGGATGTTCTGTTCGCTTGCTTATTTGTAGATGCAAAGCTGGAATGATGCCTCAGGCAAGAACTAATACCATTATAATTATGTTACTATGTTTAACGTATAACACAGCGCTGTTCTCTTCAGTGATGAAAATCTTTCTCTATAACATGACAAGCTTAATGACATAGGAAAGCCTGGCTGGTAATGGCATGACTGTGATTATAGGAGCTAACTTTTTTGTAGATGTCCCACTATGATACATACACAGTAACTATACAGTAAATGGATAAAACGTCGGGCATGTTCCTTTATAAATAAATAAAAATTGTAATTGTTGGAAAGTTACTGTGATGTAAGAAGAATAAAACCTATAATGATGATCTATTTCAAGAGTAATGAACTTCAGGCTGGTAAGACTAACACTGCTTCATACCGTATGAAGCTGCATCACATCACCTTGTCACTGATTATTTTCCTATAACAGCACACCACATGGTGTTTTATTCCAGACTTAACATATAGTATGATAACTAATGTTTATAATGTGTTTTATCGTGAAATGCCAAACAAACTCAACTACACTTTGTATAGTGCATGTGCATGTTTAAACATTAAAATAAAAAAAAATCAGGGCTGGTCTGTTATATAAAGGAAACAGAAACTTTGGTATTAGTGGTATATAGACAGAGGTGGACAAAGTACCCAACTTCATTACTGAAGTCCAAGTACAGATCCCACTGGACAAATGTTACTCCGATACAAGTGAAAGTTGTACAGTCAAATTTTTACTTAGGCCAAGTTTACATTAGACCGTATCTGTCTCGTTTTCTTCGCGGATGCACTGTCCGTTTACATTAAACCGCCTGGAAACGCCGGGAAACGGGAATCCGCCAGGGTCCACGTATTCAATCCAGATCGTGTCTGATCCAGTGCTGTGTAAACATTGAGAATACGCGGATACGCTGTGCTGAGCTCTAGCTGGCGTCGTCATTGGACAACGTCACTGTGACATCCACCTTCCTGATTCGCTGGCGTTGGTCATGTGATGTGACTGCTGAAAAACGGCGCGGACTTCTGCCTTGTATCACCTTTCATTAAAGAGTATAAAAGTATGAAAATACTGCAAATACTGATGCAAATACTGCCCATTGTGTAGTTATGATGGTCTTTAGGCTTGCCATCCTTCCACTTGCAAGTGGTAAGTGACTTGCGCACAGCGGCTCAGTCCCGAATCACTGCTCGTGCGCTTCACTCGCGCGCTATGTGAGCTGCGCAGGGCCGGAGTGCGCACCCTCCAGAGGGCACTCGCTGTTCAGGGCGGAGTGATTTGGAGCGCAGTCGCTGAGGAGGAAGCGATGAGCCGCACTGACACATTTCAACTTACGTGCCGAATTAGTCATGTGATTAGCGTATCCGTGTATTGGCGTTGCTGTGTGCACGCGAATCGTTTTTAAAAACATTAATCTGATGATCCGCTGATATGGTCTAATGTAAACCCCACCTTAAGTTAAAGTACCGAAGTACTTGCTTTTAAAAATACTTAAGTATTAAAAGTACATTTTCTGTCGACACATTGTTGTATTATTGCCATAACGCTTACAAAACCTAATGCCTCTGAAGCAACCTACTGGATTTATTGACTAGCTTGTAAAACCTGTAGAATAAACACCTGGTAGAATGTTACAAAATGAAACACAACTTACAACCAAGCAGAATCATCAATAAGATGCTCGCTAGTTTTTCTCTTTCGCAACTGGTAAAAAAAAAGAAAAAGAAAAAAGTAGTAGCTATAGTAATTATGCAAGGTCACAAAAACTACAATGTTAATTTTACCAAAGACAGAAATGTGAATTCACAAAATGAACGCATGCTGTGCCATCATGGTGGTTTAACGTTAAGTTAGCTAGTCAGTGAAGCTCCACCTGACATGCTAGCAAACTCTTTTCAAACTTGAAATCATATTGGGTAGCTAACGCTACTAGAAAAGAAAGATTTCTACATTCTGTTTATTTGGCAAGATTATGCTAAAGCATATTTCTGAAATGACTTCAGATAAGTTAACGTTATTCATGTTAGCATAACTCCGTTTTTACATGCTAACTAACATTGTTCACGTTAACTAGCTATGTGTTAAAGGATATGGGACATGGATTTTTTTCTGGGTATAATTATGTATAAAGGACATAAGAAATGCCATCTAAGTCACTGCAGGGCGTCAAAAATGTGAAAATCATCACATTATTCAAGTTTTTCTATACATCAGCGTAAAACAAGGATTCGTTAATGAGCTAGGTGGTCACGTGACCCGTGACGTCACAAAAACTTTCCAAAGAGCCAGCGCTTGGGAATCTAATGTAAATAGGTTACCGAAATGGACACCATCGACAGTGATATTCCCGATGTTTCACAGAGATGTGAAGTTAGACCCTATCAATTCGAACCGATAGCTGGAAATTCACATGAACATGGATCTTGTCTTTACTCTGACGGGTCAGATGATTCTGAGAGTGAGAGTTCATTCAGTCCCCATGAAACTGAAAGCGGTCGGCTCGATAACACTTCCTGGTAAGTTAAAAACAATTCTGCTCAAAGGCTAATGATCTGTTGAAAGAAGTATTATTTTTGTATCATACATTGAAAGTTCATCATAGATCTAGCTAAAGTCCGTTGCAAGCTAGTTTTTTTTTGCTGATATTTTTCGAGATTGATTGAGATACAATGCTTCCAGAGTCCGAGATGAAAACATTCAAAATGGCGAAACGAGTCAGAATTATGATAATCAATAATTGATACACCCAAAATTATAATACTAATCCTTATCTCGACTTTCAGTCGCTTAGCGCAGAGGTCTTCAACAGGGGGGTCGCGAAATCGCACCGGATCACTCATATCAACAAAAATATTCCTGCCCTGTCCCCTGGCCTCCGTGCAGGGATGCAAACAGCGCGCCTTTCGGCGGATGCCGCCTTTTTCACGGCTGAATTGCGCAGATCCGATTTAAAAAATAAAAATAGCGATGTTGGTTCATGGAGCATGAGGCATGAAGTGTAAGGATGAGAGAGAGGCGGTTTGGGTCGGGAAGCTGCGCGCATTTGTGCAGCCTGGCGCAGGTGTGCGCGGCTTCCCGATTTGAACTGTTTTTTTTTTTCTCATCCTTATGCTTCCTGTTTCATGAATTAATATCGCTCAGTACCTGAGTATTAATGTTGAAAGAATCCTCAGTGAAATGGTCCGAATACAGTTTGTGGGAAACAGTAGGTGCAAAGTTTTTTCAACAGGTGTTCTGTAAAGTTGTCCTACCAAGCCTACTGCACATGCGCGAAGCCTACTGCGCATGCGCAGGTGAGCGCACACTTTCCTCAGCTTCGGGTCCTTGGGGAATGAAAAAAAACTTACTCCAGGGCATTTCCCATTGGAATTATTGCAACCATAAGCAGTACAATACACCATGATGTCCAATGTACGTTAAAGACTATAAAAACAATTTTCTTGTCATCCACTTCTCCATTCATCTACCCGCTTGTGCTGTGCCCGAAAGTTTTTGTGACGTATGATCACGTGACAGCGGCTCTTCCGGTTGCAAAAAATGCATATCGGAAGTCGAGCAGAAATGCCATATAATCATCACGAATATAACGATTTTGCTGAATTTAATAGATGACTTTGTATTTGTTGATGCAATTAATTCATATTTTTAATGGAAAGAAACTGATATAGCGTGCTTTTATGTTTCATGTCCCATATCCTTTAACGTTAGCCGTGGACAAGGCGATGGCAACTTGGTGGGCAAATCCATAGAAAGTCATTTGACTAACCAGACTGCATAGCTATTGCAATGCCATCGCTAGCTCTAAAAGCACACACAACTTCATTGCAAGCTTTCTCTTGGAATAAAATGTTTAGATACATTTACATATGCTTCTGCAGGTTGGACAGCAAGTTTTTGGAGGCCATGATGTGATTTGTTTTAGGCAAACAAAGCAAACATTTAAAATGAAATGCATCTTTAATCCTTTTCCCAGAGCATTCCGCAGAAGAACTGCCTCCTTCCATTCTGCCATCAGCTGATCGTGTTCAAATAACGCTGCTGAGAAATTCTTGAACTTGATTTTATCCAGTCTATGGATGTGACGTGACCCTAGTGATGTCAACTGCGAAAAAAAAATCACGTTTTAGAAAAGAAAAGAAAAAACATCCACTTTCAAAGCTGTTTTATAGTAATGAGTAATGAGGACCTTGATAGAAATGTAGGAGTGAAAAGTACGATATTTGTCTTTCAAATGTAGTAAAGTTAAAGTCATGAGTTTCCAAAAAAAAAAAACTTAAGTAAAGTACAGATAATCAAAAAGTGTACTTAAGTACAGTACTCAAGTAAGTGTACTTCATTACTGTCCACCTCTGTATATAGAGGATATTACACGCATAAACCTCATATCTTCACACCATTGTGTAATGTTCTTTATATTATATGGACACATCGAGAAAAAAAAATATTCAAGTTAATCAAAAGAGTTTTAATTTTGAACCGATTCGCCATTTTGACAACGTCAGCAGAAAAACACTTGGAGTGACGTCGTCGGAGTGAAATACTGGTGATTATTAGAATAGAATAGAAAATAGAATAGAAAGCCTTTATTGTCATTATACAAGTACAATGAGATTTAAAGCTTCACCAAAAAGTGCACACATAAATACTAAAATAAACATAGGAAAATCTCATTCTCATCTCATTATCTCTAGCCGCTTTATCCTTCTACATGGTCGCAGGCAAACTGGAGCCTCTCTCAGCTGACTACGGGCGAAAGGCGGGGTACACCCTGGACAAGTCACCAGGTCATCACAGGACTGACACATAGACACAGACAACCATTCACACTCACATTCACACCTACGGTCAATTTAGAGTCACCAGTTAACCTAACCTGCATGTCTTTGGACTGTGGGGGAAACTGGAGCACCCGGAGGAAACCCACGCGGACAACATACAAACTCCGCACAGAAAGGCCCTTGCCGGCCACAGGGCTCGAACCCGGACCTTCTTGCTGTGAGGCGACAGCGCTAACCACTACACCACCGTGCCGCCACAAAGGAAAATATGTATAATAAAACTAATATAAAACTACTACTAAAAAAAAACTACTGACAACTATACATAAACTTGTGCAAGTCCCTGAAGGAACACAGGTGCATAGCAGTAACAGGGTTGAGATTGAGAATAAAGTGACTAGCTGCATCAAGTGGTAGAGGTAGCATTGGCATGTACAGACACCTATTTTCAGTATGTAGGCAACTAAAAAACAGATGATCTGACTTGGTATGATAGTGCAATAAGACAGTTTACAGATAGCTATGATATTAACAGTGCAAATATGACAGTTTACAGTACTTAAAATGACAAAGGAAGAGGATGTCTAAGAACAGATGAACTGACTTGATATGATAGTGCGATATGACAGTCTTGTGACATTTACAGTGCAAATATGACAATTTACAGTCTGACAAGAAGAGACTAGGTTTGAGATCAAGTGGTTAGCAGCATTGTGGTGATGGTGACCTTGTCAGTGGTGTTCAAGCATGACAGTTCCTCAGTGCAAACCTGAGTTGAGTATTGTGACAGCTCTTGGAAAGAAACTGTCCCCGAGTCTGTTTGTTTTGGCTGGTATGGCCCTGTAACGCCTGCCAGAGGGCAACAGGTCGAAGAGGTGGAAGCCAGGGTGTGTATAGTCTTTTATGATGCTCTTTGCCCTGCCTAGGAACCGGGAGTTGTAGATGGTGGACAAGGGAGGTAGAGGGCAGCCGATGATCTTTTGTGCTGTGTTATACATATAGGACACTTTTTCAATGGAATAAAAACTTGTGTTCTGTTCCCTTCTAACGGGTTTCATCATTTGGTTTGATAGCATGCAGTATTGTTAGCATATCGCTTATCCTACATGTATTACGTCACTCTACCCAATGGAGAATGAGTGTTGAATATGGTTTACGATATTGCATGGTTGTCAAGACAACTTGACGTCACACGTCGGAGACATAAAACTTCCGCACTAGCGAGCGACTGGGACAATTTGTAAACAACCATGGCCGCCAAGTTTAATTTGTTAAATACTGAAGATTTTGAGAGAATTTTGAAAGAGAAAGACGCGTCGAACACCCGAAAGGAATGTGTAATAATATTAATATTGGCTGTTTTTTTTCATGGTATATCAGATATATTCCATTCAGCTACTCGTCTTCAACTCGTTCAATATCATGCTAGCTGAATGGAATATATCTGATATACCACGAAAAAAAGCCAGCTAATATTATTTAAATATGTCACTCAGATCCGCAATGTATTTTGTATGAAAAATGTGAGCTTTTTCAACACAAGACAAACTTCATATCTTCAAGCCAACGTGTGATTTTCTTTTTATTATATCGACACATTCACAAACAAAAAGTCCCCAAATTTATCAAAACAATTCATCGATTTCCTCACAAGTGACATCTTGAGATTTATGTCACGGTTTTGGTCCTCCATGTCCCGGATGGAGCGCGTATAAAAAATACAAGTAGCGTATTTCCCAGTAAAACACTTGTGTCTATGTAATAAAACATGTCATGGACATTACGTATAGTGATTCTCATCTCATCCCATTATCTCTAGCCGCTTTATCCTTCTACAGGGTCGCAAGCAAGCTGGAGCCTATCCCAGCTGACTACGGGCGAAAGGTGGGGTACACCCTGGACAAGTCGCCAGGTCATCACAGGGCTGACACATAGACACAGACAACCATTCACACTCACATTCACACCTACGCTCAATTTAGAGTCACCAGTTAACCTAACCTGCATGTCTTTGGACTGTGGGGGAAACCGGAGCACCCGGAGGAAACCCACGCAGACACGGGGAGAACATGCAAACTCCGCACAGAAAGGCCCTTGCCGGCCACGGGGCTCGAACCCGGACCTTCTTGCTGTGAGGCGACAGCGCTAACCACTACACCACCATGCCGCCTATAGTGATTCTGTTAATAATTATTTTCCCACAGTGATGCTGAATTCTCAATCCAGTGGTCAAAGTGATATTAGCACTCAATGGTGCTCATTGTCTTTTTTTTCCCCCCCAAATGATCAGCAAATATTATCACATACTGAATGGACATGTGCTATCATAGAGGTGTCATTATGATGCCATTAAATTGAGGCAACTCTAATTTACACAAATCTTCCTCTCACAATTTAATCTTCTGTTTATAATGAACATGTTTCCCTTATTTGTGGATCACATCAGCCTGAGAGTTCCAGTTCAAAATGCAGACATGATGCGGCTTATTTATTCCATTTAAGCTAAACTGAGGTAAATGGAAAACATTTACTCACTGAGGTAAATATGATTTTATGGTGTAATGGTTAGCGCTGTCGCCTCACAGCAAGAAAGTCCTGGGTTCAAGCCCAGTGGCTGACGAGGGCCTTTCTGTGTGGAGTTTGCATGTTCTCCCCGTGTCCACGTGGGTTTCCTCCGGGTGCTCCGGTTTCCCCCACAGTCCAAAGACATGCAGGTTAGGTTAACTGGTGACTCTAAATTGACCGTAGGTGTGAATGTGAGTGTGAATGGTTGTCTGTGTCTATGTGTCAGCCCTGTGATGACCTGGCGACTTGTCCAGGGTGTACCCCGCCTTTCGCCCGTAGTCAGCTGGGATAGGCTCCAGCTTGCCTGCGACCCTGTACAGGATAAGCGGCTACAGATAATGGATGGATGGATCTCCAACTGCCCAGTATTAGTGATCCTGTGCCCACTGTCACCTCAGATTCCTCTTCCTGGCTGACAGGATTGGAACCTGATATGGCCTTCCGTTGTTGTAGCCCATCTGAAACCAGGTTTGGCGTCTCGTGTGTTCTGTTATACTTTTCTGCTCACCACAGATGCAAAGAGTGATTATTTCATTTACTGTAGATTTCACGTCAGCTCAAACCAGCCTGGCCGTTGTCCTCTGACCTCTCTGATCAGCGATGCATTTCTGCCCACAGAACTGTCGCTCACCGGATGGTTTTGTATCATTCTGTGTAAGTTCTAGAGATTGTGGTGCATGAAAATTAGCAGTTTCTGAAATACTCAAACCAACCCATCTGGTACCAGCAGTCAAGCCATGTTTAAATTCATTATGATTAGATTTTTGTCTTTTATGATGTTTGATGGCGGCACGGTGGTGTAGTGGTTAGCGCTGTCGCCTCACAGCAAGAAGGTCCTGGGTTCGAGCCCCGGGGCCGTCGAGGGCCTTTCTGTGTGGAGTTTGCATGTTCTCCCCGTGTCCGCGTGGGTTTCCTCCGGGTGCTCCGGTTTCCCCCACAGTCCAAAGACATGCAGATTAGGTTGACTGGTGACTCTAAATTGACTGTAGGTGTGAATGTGAGTGTGAATGGTTGTCTGTGTCTATGTGTCAGCCCTGTGATGACCTGGCGACTTGTCCAGGGTGTACCCCGCCTTTCGCCCGTAGTCAGCTGGGATAGGCTCCAGCTTGCCTGCGACCCTGTAGAAGGATAAAGCGGCTAGAGATAATGAGATGAGATGAGATGATGTTTGATCTGAAAAGTAACTGCCCTATATCTGCATGATTTTATGCATTATGCCACAACTACATGATTGGCTGATTGGATAACTGTATGCAAGAGCAGGTGTAGAAAGTGTTCCATTTGAAGGGTTCAGTGACTGTAAATTGTCCTCGTTCCATACTGGGACGAACCCAAGGTCTGAGTCACAGTGACAGCAGGAAAGAAGCCAAATGATGGCGGAGCAACACCGATATCAATTGTCCCTTCACGTCGATATACACTCAATGGGCACTTTATTAGGTACACCCATCCACCTGCTGTTTTATGCAGGTTCTCTAATCAGCTGATTCTTCAACAGCAGCCCAGTGCATCAAATCACACCGATACAAATCAAGAGCTTCAGTTAATGTTCACAATGTTCAAACATCAGAATGGGAAAAACTGTGATCTCAAAGTGTAACTTTCTTTCACTGTGGTATGGGTGTTGGTTTGAGCCAGATGGACTGGTTTATTTGAGTATTTCAGAAACTGCTGATCTCCTGGGGTTTCACACACAACAGTCTCGAGAGTTTACACAGAATGGTGTGAAAAAAAAAAACAGTTCTGTGGGTTGAAACAAACACCTTGTTGATAAGAGAGGTCAGAGGAAAATGGACAGATTGGTTCGAGCTGCCAGGAAGGATATAGTAACTCATAGCAACTCTTTACAACTGTGGTGAGCAGAAAAGCATCTCAACACACTACAGCAGAAGATCACATTGGGTTCCACTCCTAAAGCCAAGAACAGGGATCTTAGAATCAAGAACAAGTTCCTATTAAAGTGGCCGGTGAGTGTTAGTCCACTGTAAATCAGTCAGCCTGTTCCAGGAATGAACTTTCAAATCTGATTATGGCACAACTTGATTTCCTCAGAATACTATATCAGCCTGCATGGCAAGTTACTGGACAATGAAATTCTCGCATCTGTTATGTAAGCATGGTGTCATGGTCTCAGGACAGGATTTATTTTATGAGCATTTTTTAATTGTGCACAATAATATTTTGTCCGTTTATTAAGTCATAGGACTTCTTCTTCCAGAACTTTCCACCAACAGAACACGTTCTGCCCAAGTATAAAGACTTCTGAGTTAGTCACATTTTGGATTTAACTTGTTCGTTTCACGTGACCAGAACTGAATAATAAATAGAATAAGTTTGATAATGGTGGTGTGTGATTTCTGCCACTGTAACTGTATATATATATATATATATATATATATATATATATATATATATATATATATATATATATAAAAAAGATAAATAAATAAATAAATAAATAAATAAAACACCCCCTTGGAACCACTGACCCAGCATCATGGTTGTCTAAAGTAAAGCAGAGAAGGTCATGTTTTTCTCCTTTCAGTGTTTCTTCGGTTAGCTTAATTGACGAGGAACTCAAAACTCTATAACTTAAGAAGAGAATAATTACCAGTTATTCCACAAAATCGAGTCGTACATGAGCTGATAGCTGATGAGGCGCGTAGCACTGAGTTGGCTATAAGCCATGTATGATGAGATTGAGTGGAATAACTGTTTTATTCTATCCACAGTCACTGGATTTTGAGAAACAGAACATTTTTATTTTTATTTTTTATTTTTGCAAATTTGATAAATAAAAACTTTATACAAAACATCCGACAAAATCATTTCCACTTAGAATGTAAACAAACTGGTGAAATGACAGTCGTAATTTGTGGAAAATGTGATGATGATAATAATACTTATTCTTGAAAAATAATACAATATATGTTCTTACCATCAAATACTTTCATTCCGTATTTTGTTGCTTTTTTTGTATTTTTTTGGGTTTTGTTTTCAAGTAGAGTTTTGGTTCAGCAACACGCACTGCTATTTTGTTTTTCTCTACTCACAGTATATGAGATGATATACTTGTCGTAGAGGAGCCGATCAGAGCACGCGATTGCTCATATCCAGTGAATTTAGATAGAATAATAAATTCTGCAAACTTCAGTGTAACTGCAGTTTCTAAATTGCTGATGATATTGTTACTGATTTATTTATTTATACTCAGCATTTTAACACAGTGTAAGCTCAATTTTGAAACCCTCACAGAAAAGTTACATGAACCTCACCTGTGAATATTTTCAAAAGTTTTTTTTTTTTTTACAATTAATATGTGATTGTTGACCGATTTATTATAATTTTTTTAACATACAGTGCATGTCTTTTTACTCTGTGTTCAGGGGTACAGATTCGATGTCAGGATTGGGGGGGGGGCACAAAAGTGATTTTTTTTTTTTTTTGCCCGTATGCATGCAACCATAAATCACAACTTTGTAGAGGCTCGCCACATCATTCAAAAAGTACTGCACAGGGAATCATTTGTCTGAAAATACATTTGTTTGTACAATTTTGAATAATTTAGGGGATTTTTATTGGGGGGGACAATTAATGTTTTTCAGAAATTGGGGGGGGGGGAGTCATGCCCCCCCCGGGATCTGCACCCATGTCTGCATTTTATTATGCATGATTTTTCAAGATTTGTTCCTTTTCACATGGCATCTGTCACACATATTATTTTATTTTCACATGTTCATTTGTCATGTGTAAGAAACAAACATGAAACAAAAAGAAACAATATTTTTTTTGTAATTTTTCAGATGTGATTTCATCCCATGAATAACTCTTTTTCCCATGCTCGCTCATTCCCATGATGTCACATGTTGACTTCAGTTCAAACCTCTTTACTATGTATGGTTGTGGACATCACACCCGTGTGTGTGTGTTGAACATCCCATTCCAGATTTCGTCCCACGTTGCCAGTATAATAACCTCCGCTCTTCTGGGAAGGCATTCCACTAAATTATGCAGTGTGGCTGTGGGGATTTGTGCTCAATCAGCTACAAGAGCATTAGTGAGCTCAGATACTGATGTCGCATGAGGTAGTCTGGGGTGCAGGACATTTGAGTTCTTCCACTCCATCCTTGGCAAACCGTGTCTTCTTGGAGCTCATGATGTTCACAGGAACATTGTGATACTGGAACAGGTTTGGATTGGAGCACTTAGTTCCAGTGAAGTGAAATTGTAACGCTACAGGATACAAAGACATTCGAGGCGAGTGTGTGCTTTGAATTTTGTGGCAACAGTTTGAGGAAGAACCATATGGGTGTGATGGGATACATTTGGAGATAAAGTTTATTGTTTGCATGGTAATGTGAAGGTAGGTGTGATCTAGGATCACTCGTACCACTGATTATCTCTTAGAATAAAAATGACTGAGTGATTTTTCCGGAGTTAAAAGTATTTTCCACAAAAAATAGTTAATTTTGCTCTATTGTGAGTTTAGAGAGTAAAAAGTGGAGTTGGACTGGGAGAAACAGAGTAACAGAGTTGATTGTGGCTCTGAACTGAGTAAAATAGTACAAGAGTTCATTTCAAGACACACTGAATAGAATCAGATACCAAAATAAAGATTAAATATTAACACTGAATTGAGGAGAATTGACTCTGGGGAAGAAAAAAAAAAACAGCTCATTCAAAAGAGTAACTTTTAATTTTTTTTTTCTTTTTAGAGAGCGACCAAATGTTATCTGGCGTAGAGTAAAATGTTCTTCAATGTGAGTAAATTTTACTCAGGCAAATTTCCTGTTTAAAGACACAGAAGATGCTCCATTTGTGACACGATGACACTGACAAGCAAAGGCACAGTGTTTGTTTTTGCCCTTGAGTGTGTATGCTTTGGGAAGGAGGTGGAACAGGTGTATTCATGAGATTTGGGGAGGTTTACATTTAATGGGGAGTTTAATGAACTCCATCCATTTTGGCATATCACTACAGTGATGTGGCCGCTCTGATGGCTTCAGCCATCCAAGTGTCCAGGGAACATTACAGTAGCGGTTTCCCGTTGCCTTCTACTGGATTATTATAGAGGTTTTCTCCTCTCAAGCATTCACACACCTATGGACAATTTAGAGCCAACAATTAGCCTAACCTGCATGTCTTTGAACTATAGGGGAAACCGGAGCAAACCCACACAGACACGGGGAGAACATACAAACTCCACACAGAAAGACCCCCGTCGGCTGCTGGGCTCAAACCCAGGACCTTCTTGCTGTGAGGCAACAGTACTAACCACTTACACCACCATGCCGCCCCCAAATACCACCACCACCACCACAAAAAGTAAAATATTAACACTGAATTAAGGAGAATTGACTGGAAAAAAAAGCTCGATCAAAAGAGTAACTTTTACTCTTTTTTTCTGTTTAGAGAGCGACCAAATGTTATCTGGCGTAGAGTAAAATGTTCTTCAATGTGAATAAATTTTACTCAGGCAAATTTCCTGTTTAAAGACACAGAAAATGCTCCATTGGTGACACTATGACACTGACAACCAAAGGTACAGTGTTTGTTTTTGCCCGAGTGTGTACACTTTGGCGACATGGTGGTGTAGTGGTTAGCGCTGTCGCCTCACAGCAAGAAGGTCCGGGTTCGAGCCCCGTGGCCGGCGAGGGCCTTTCTGTGTGGAGTTTGCATGTTCTCCCAGTGTCCGCGTGGGTTTCCTCCGGGTGCTCCGGTTTCCCCCACAGTCCAAAGACATGCAGGTTAGGTTAACTGGTGACTCTAAATTGACTGTAGATGTGAATGGTTGTCTGTGTCTATGTGTCAGCCCTATGATGACCTGGCGACTTGTCCAGGGTGTACCCCGCCTTTGGCCCGTAGTCAGCTGGGATAGGCTCCAGCTTGCCTGCGACCCTGTAGAACAGGACAAGCAGTTACAGATAATGGATGGATGAATTAAGGAGAATTGACACTGGGAAAAAGAAAAAAAAACAGCTCGATCAAAAGAGTAACTTTTACTCTTTTTTTCTTTTTAGAGAGCGATGAAATGTTATCTGGCGTGGAGTAAAATGTTCTTCAATGTGTGTAAGTTTTACTCAGGCAAATTTCCTGTTTAAAGACACAGACGATGCTCCATTGGTGACACTATGACACTGACAAGCAAAGGCACAGTGGTTTTTTTGCCCCTGAGTGTGTATACTTTGGCAGCACGGTGGTGTAGTGGTTAGTCCTGTCGCTTCGCAGCAAGAAGGTTCTGGGTTCGAGCCCAGTGGCTGACGAGGGCTTGTCTGTATGGAGTTTCCTCTGGGTGCTCTTTCTCCTCAGAGTCCAAAGACATATAGGTTAGGCGAACTGGTCAGGGGCGCAGATAGGATTTTTGAACTGGGGTGGACTGAGCTGTCAGCAAATGATTCCATTTTGTGTGTAATATATATGTGTGTGTATATATATATATATATATATATATATATATATATATATATATATATATATATATACACACTACCGTTCAAAAGTTTGGGGGCACTTTCAAATGTCCTTATTTTTGAAAGAAAAGCACTGTTCTTTTCAATGAAGATCACTTTAAACTAATCAGAAATCCACTCTATACATTGCTAATGTGGTAAATGACTATTCTAGCTGCAAATGTCTGGTTTTTGGTGCAATATCTCCATAGGTGTATAGAGGCCCATTTCCAGCAACTCTCACTCCAGTGTTCTAATGGTACAATGTGTTTGCTCATTGCCTCAGAAGGCTAATGGATGATTAGAAAACCCTTGTACAATCATGTTAGCACAGCTGAAAACAGTTGAGCTCTTTAGAGAAGCTATAAAACTGACCTTCCTTTGAGCAGATTGAGTTTCTGGAGCATCACATTTGTGGGGTCGATTAAATGCTCGAAATGGCCAGAAAAATGTCTTGACTATATTTTCTATTCATTTTACAACTTATGGTGGTAAATAAAAGTGTGACTTTTCATGGAAAACACAAAATTGTCTGGGTGACCCCAAACTTTTGAACGGTAGTGTGTATACATGTTATTTCACCTCCCTCACTGCCATCACCAGGAACTACCTGCAGGCCAGGACAATGATAACATTTTAACATAGCCTATGGAAATCCAAAGTTTACACATTATCATCACGCACAGAAATTGCAAAACTGCAAAACTAGTTTTAAAACCGCTAAGTTCCAACTGTTAACCATAGCGAGAGGCTGGGCTACGTGTGTGTGTGTAAAGTGTAAACCAGTGCATCCTGACTTTCTAACTATGCCTGTGTGTTGCGTGAGCGGCAGTCAGTCAACAACTCTTCGCAAAGTTTCCTTATGAAACAATATGCTCGCTGAAATTATGGCAGGGAACGCCAGATTAAACATTAAAACTGCCTTCTGAGCACTGTATCTACAGGCTACCACCGAAAGAAGGAGGCTACCAGAAAGGCTTCTCTACTCCGTACGATTTTACTTTCACTACGACATTACTTTGAACAGACTATCAAAAAATTGCAAGGTGATATGATAAAGTAAGGCACAGTTTACTTACAGTCGTTGTTTTTAGAAAAAACGATGCAATCGTTTTCTGCCTTTTGGCACCCTTCATCATGCCGTGTTGGGGTCCTGAACTAGGAGGAGCTGTCCCCGATATGCCTGTCAAACTTGTTGTGGGTAACCAAAGCAACCAAGCTCGAGCTCGTAACCTGTGCAGTCTGCGCAGTTGCAACTATGTATATGTATTTCGAGGACCACAATGGAAATAAGTATTTTTACTTTTTGTGTTATCCTCCGCAATATTTATATTTATATGTTCACATGTTATGTATATGTTTCTATTGTGAAATAAATCAATCAAAAAAAATGTACTGCTGTGCACCTCAATAAACCGAATGGTAATTAGTCTTTTGATTTTTCCGTGAGGTTTGCCTTATGCAAAGAAAGACAGCATAGACGTTTTTTCCTCCCTATAAGTGGGGGGGACCGAACGAGGTGAATTTAAATCTGGGTGGGACGAATCCCCCCGTCCCCCCCTCTATCTGCGCCCGTGGAACTGGTGGCTCTAATTTGAGTGTGAATGGTTGTGTCAGCGGGGCGGCATGGTGGTGTAGTGGTTAGCGCTGTCGCCTCACAGCAAGAAGGTCCGGGTTCGAGCCCCGTGGCCGGCGAGGGCCTTTCTGTGTGGAGTTTGCATGTTCTCCCCGTGTCCGCGTGGGTTTCCTCCGGGTGCTCCGGTTTCCCCCACAGTCCAAAGACATGCAGGTTAGGTTAACTGGTGACTCTAAATTGACCGTAGGTGTGAATGTGAGTGTGAATGATTGTCTGTGTCTATGTGTCAGCCCTGTGATGACCTGGCGACTTGTCCAGGGTGTACCCCGCCTTTCGCCCGTAGTCAGCTGGGATAGGCTCCAGCTTGCCTGCGACCCTGTAGAACAGGATAAAGCGGCTACAGATAATGAGATGAGATGAGATGAGGTTGTGTCAGCCCTGCGATGACCTAGCGACTTGTCCAGGGTGTACCACGCCTCTCACCCATAGTCAGATGGGATAGGCTCCAGCTTGCCTGCGACCCTGTAGAACAGGATAAGCGGTTATGGATGAATGGATGGATGGATGGATGGATGGATGTGTGCACTTTGGGGAGGAGGTGGAACATGTGCATTCATGAGGTTTGGGGAGGTTCGAGCTTCAAGGGGAGTTTAATGAACTTCAGTGCTGTTTATTTAACCCGAGGCAATGAGGTGTGTTTCCATGGTAATGTTTGCCTTTCCCGAGTGCACTCATGGAACTAATGAACCCAATTAGACATGTGTTTTATTTAATTGATGGTGATATAATGCTCTTAGAGAGCAAGATGAGATGTTGGGTTAACTCAGCAGGGTTCTGAACTCTTTTGCTTGATCTTTTTGATTGTGTGCAGGAAAGAGACACGATGCGCCAAGAAGTCTCCACTCTGCGTAACGACATTAAACCGAATGGGTGGATGTTATTTCCGTGCCTCATGCGCTGCTGCGTTCTCAGCCGGGTGTTTATCTGAGCACCATCATCACCACCACTACTACTACTCCTCATCCTCCTCCCCCTGTCCGTTTCCTCAGATGCTCATGATCCCGAGCTGACCGGTTGCGATGTCGCAGCTCTACTACGGCAGAGGCGGCGGGAACGGTGGCGGTAGAGGAGGAGGAGGAGGAGGAGGGAACGCGTTCCCTTCGCTCCGCGACCGCATCCGTTTGCGCGTGGTGCGCGCCGAGCCGGAGCTGTCGGCGCAGGAGAAGGCGTACCTGAGCGCCGTGGAGAAGGGCGACTACGGCAGCGTGAAGCGCGCCCTGCAGGAGGCCGAGATCTACTTCAAGATCAACGTGAACTGCGTGGACCCGCTGGGACGCACCGCGCTGCTCATCGCCATCGAGAACGAGAACCTGGAGATGGTGGAGCTCCTGCTGGCGCACGACGTGCATGTCGGGGACGCGCTCCTCCACGCCATCCGCAAGGAGGTAGTTGGGGCTGTGGAGCTGCTGCTCAACCACAAAAAGCCCAGTGGAGAGAAACAGGTCAGGAAATCCACTTCACTTCCATTCCCTTCACTTTGAAACTTTCTTTCAGCATTATTGATTGGCACCATGACTACACTCTCAGAAATGATCCTATTCATTTCAGTATCAGTAATGGTCTGTATATCTCCAACCTGTCAAGTTACAGCTCATCTTCAACAAATAAACTACTCCACTCCGTATATCCTAATATACAGCAGGGGCGCAGATAGGATTTTTGAAATGGGATATATATATATATATATATATATATATATATATATATATATATATATATATATATATATACCGGTATATAATGAGTGATTCCATGCTTATGGGTACTGAAATGGGGACATTAACTTATTTTTAAAAATTCACCTAAAACCATTTCTTTTTTTTACCATCAGGTCACAAAACATGTAATCTTTAATGAATGATATGTTAAAAGATAACTTTAATTTTCTGAGATGTAATAAAAACATATTTATATGCCAAAGTCAGAACGTAACAGAAGTGTTGTGGACATATAGATTCTCAATTTTAACAATGTAGAATTACTTTTGGAAACATAGGAAGGGGATGTTTTAGCAAATATAATTAATAAACATGTGTAGTAGAATAAACATACACATTCTTTCAATAAGATTAACATGGTATATAGCTAGATTGTAATTAATTTGTAACAGACGCGAGATGGACAATCGTAACAGAAGTAATGGAACAGACATCATCTTGGAACTCATAGGCTTGACTTTGGCATATAAATATGTTTTTATTACATCTCAGAAAATTAAAGTTATCTTTTAACATATCATTCATTAAAGATTACATGTTTTGTGACCTGATGGTAAAAAAAGAAATGGTTTTAGTTGAATTTTTAAAAATAAGTTCATGTCCCCATTTCAGTACCCATAAGCGTGGAATCACTCTCTCTCTCTCTCTCTCTCTCTCTCTCTCTCTCTCTCTATATATATATATATATATATATATATATATATATATATATATATATACACTGAAGCTTCAATATACATTAGAATTTTGAGTTTTCTAACTGAATGAACATTGGTAGACAAAGGCCTGGTCAACACTAGCCATACATGATCAAATTGTTATTCGTCTGGTATGTTAATCACGCTCATGTCTTCTGCATGTTTTATTTAAACATTTACTGATCTCAGCAGGATGAAGAATCTCATCACAGAAACTTTAACTGTAACCTTTAACAAAAAGGGAATGTCCAAAAATCTCTCATCTCATCTCATTATCTCTAGCCGCTTTATCCTTCTACAGGGTCGCAGGCAAGCTGGAGCCTATCCCAGCTGACTACGGGCGAAAGGTGGGGTACACCCTGGACAAGTCGCCAGGTCATCACAGGGCTGACACATAGACACAGACAACCATTCACACTCACATTCACACCTACGGTCAATTTAGAGTCACCAGTTAACCTAACCTGCATGTCTTTGGACTGTGGGGGAAACCGGAGCACCCGGAGGAAACCCACGCGGACACGGGGAGAACATGCAAACTCCACACAGAAAGGCCCTCGCCGGCCCCGGGGCTCGAACCCGGACCTTCTTGCTGTGAGGCGACAGCGCTAACCACTACACCACCGTGCCGCCTGTCCAAAAATTAATAATAAAATAAAATTGAAATGATTCACACTCGTGCCTTCATGTAAATGATTAGAAACATAAAATGTGTATGAAAACAGAAGTATAAACACTTGAACAACAGATTCACACAAATAAAAATAAAAAGTATCTTTTTCCAATAAACAAAATTGATCGAAAAAAAAAATTTTCCCTCTGCAGCCAAACAAATTTACCGTCTAGAAGCAGACTCAGTAGGTCCCAAAATCATCTCTCCGCCGCTTCCCAGTTTAAAAACTGGGACATCATGGAACATGGAATTCGAAAAAAATGGACAGTTAATGAAATGAAACCAAAACCCCAACGTTTATGCTGGTAGATGCTAGATTTCAATGCTTTTCTGACTTCAAACTTCCAACTTATGAGTACAACTGAACGCACCATTAGTCGTAGCAGAAACACCGTTGCTATCAAATGGATGAGCTGTGCAGTGTTATTAACCGAAAATTATGTGGAAAATTGAACACCTTGCTTTCCCAACTCTGCAAGGATCTGCTCCAGGCTTTCCCCTTCTTGAATCGGTGTAATGTGGATTGATCACAGACAAGGCTACTGCTGCTGCCATTTCAACTTTGTGCTGCAATATAAGTTAGCCTAACTAACGGAACATTAAGCCTCACTTTTTCTACCTATGTTTGTCGCCTTACGTAGGGACGGTGGGTGGGTGGGGGGACAGATGGGGTCACTATAAATCTGGGGGGGACATGTCCCCCCTGTCCCCAGTGCCATCTGCGCCCTTGATATACGTTAAACGTGTAAAGAAATTCTGTGGATTAAAGATCCATTGATTGGTGTGACACGACCCTTTGCTTGGGCAGCACGGTGGTGTTGTGGTTAGCGCCATCTGTTGCTTCACAGCAAGAAGGTTCTGGGTTCGAGCTGGAGTTTGCACGTACTCCTTGTGTTTGTGTGGGTTTCCTTTAGGTGCTCTGGTTTCCCCCAGAGTCCAAAGACATGCAGTTGGGTTAACTGGCTACTCGAAAATGCCCAATGGTTGAGAGGAGTCTCTCTCTCCTTCGCCATTGTGCCTAGGTGGCACATACAGTAGCGCCTCCACCAAGATTTTCCAGTCTTCTCTGTTCTTTGCTTTCTTTTCGATCTCTCCCCAGGTCTTTTGGATGCTCTTGAATTCTTTCTCGATGGTACGCCTCCAGGTCTCTTTTGACCTTCCTCTTTCCGTCATCAGGTGTCCACTTCAAAGCTTGTCTTGTTATATTCTCTGGATCTTTGCGTATCACATGTCCTAACCATTTCCATCTTTTCCTTTTAACTTGTGTCATGATGTCGCATTGACCTGTCCGTTCATATAGTGCTTTATTCGATATTTTATTAGGCCAGTCTATGCTACAAGAGGAGTAAACATCTATAAATAACCCAGTAGAAGGCAATGGGAAACCACAACTGTAATTCTTCCCTAGAAACTTGGACCTGCCATCAGGCAGGACACTCAAGAAGAAGAAACCCCTTTGCTTAAAAGAATAAAAATAGTACTCTCAGGTGCATTTTATAAGGAAATGAGCTGTAGGTTTTACTGAGCATCTTGTAGAACCAGCTACAGTTCTTCTGAACACTTTGACTGTCACACTTGTGTGATATTTTGCACCAAATCCCAGTGGCCTTTGTTACGTCACGCCCTGTGAGAAATCAAATCTGGGTAGAAGTTATATGCACCCTATGTAACCCTACCTTCATGCCAGAAAGAATCAAAATCGGTGAAGAACTGATGGAGAAGAAGCCATTTGTGTGGAAACTGCTCATTAGGGATTGATTACTCCATATCTTCATTAGGTTTCCCCCACAGTTCAAAGACATGCAGGTTAGGATAATTGGTGGCTCTAAATTGACCGTAGATGTGAATGTGAATGGTTGTTTGTCTCTATGTCTCAGCCCTGCGATGACCTGGTGACTTGTCCAGGGTGTACCCCGCCTCTCGCCCATAGTCAGCTGGGATAGGCTCCAGCTCGCCTGTGACCCTGTACAGGTTAAGCAGCTACAGATAATGGATGGATGGATAATAATAATAATAATAATAATAATAATAATAATAATAATAATTATTATTATTATTATTATTATTATTATTATTAATATATAAGCCTATAGTAATAAACTACACCCTTTTTTATGCAATTATACACATTATGTATATACTGGACATTTCAAGATACAAGTGCTTATCACTTCAGCATGGAACCCTCAAGTGTATGTATTTTGGACGTTTCTTCATCATCATCAATAGTCCATGGGCTTGAAAACCCCATTGGTGCTTAATTTTCTGATGTTTACGACTGCCCTCTATTCTCCATCATCTGGTGAAGGGTCATGTCTGTCCATTCTGTGATGTCATCAATCCACGCCCGTCTAGGCCGCTCCTTGGAACTTTTTGAGCGTTTAAGTTACAGCTTTTCCAAATTGAAGGTACATTATTAAACCTTAACGTTAACTTTTGAGGTGTTCACTTTTTAAACTTTCAGAATGTTGGTTTCTGAAGGATTAAAAAGTAAACTAATATACAATCAGAAACTAAATATTTTTTTTCAAACAGAACACTACCATTCAGAATGGCATGTTCATAGTAATATTTTTTTTAAATCATATTTTTTAAACAACAACAACAACAACAACAACAACAACAACAACAACCAGGTGTTTAATATAAATTAGTAATACCACCTATAGTATTTGTTTGTTTTTGAACCATCAGTGTCTGAACTAAAGCCAAAGTTAGTGAGGGAGTAATCCGAGATTCCCATATGCATTTAAACACAACTAATAACAATCATATAACAAATCATAACATTATTTCATAAATATTATCACTACAGTGCCTTAAAACCGAAGAAAATGGGCAGAAGATCCAAGCACAAATCAGACAACAAAAGTTCCATCATGGTTTCATTAAAAGCATGAAATCAGACAGTTAAAAAGACAATTTGGGAACAAAGAAGCAACAAAACCAGTTGATTGCTTCAAGAAGGATTAAAGCATCAATCATTAAACATCAATAATCATTTAACAGTTAAATAACATCCATCTAGCCATCCATTATCTACACCACTTATCCATCAGAGTTGTGGGGGGAAGTTGGATCCAGTCCCAGCTGACTTTGGGCAAGAGGCCTGGTACACCCTGGGCAAGTCGCCAATCTATTGCAGGGCTAACAACTATTCACACTCTTATTCACACCTATGGGCAATTTTGAGGAGCTGGTTGATCGAATCCATATGCCTTGGTTGGACTGTAGGAGGAAGCCCACTCAAGCATGGAGAGAACAGTCGGCTGCAAGGTTTGAACCCAAAACCTTCTTGCTGGGACACAACAGTGCTAACCACTTCATCACCGTGCCATGTGCAATAAAAGCAGATGAGTTAAAAAAAAAAAAAGTTTTCAACAAGTAAATGCTTAACTTAAAGGTAGACTGCCTTTCAGATTTTTTAAGTGTAGGTCATAAAAATAATTTTCCCTGATGCCCAATTATTTTTGTTTACTCAACCAAAAGCTACTGGATTCGAATCACAGACTTCCAACTTTATTATTATTATTATTATTATTATTATTATTATTATTATTATTATTTAATAGAACAATTAATGAATTAAAGCCACGTGGCCTTAATTCTCTGCTATTTTTTCCTGCTTCACCATGACCCAATACAAGATACTACATCATACATCACATGGTGGGCTTTCCCCGTTCGCGCAAGGCATTGTGGGATACAAATTTGAAACAGGAGAGAAAAATGGAGGACGCGAGTGTGTGAATGAAACGTGAAAGACCGACTACAGTAACGGAAAGTGAGAAGAAAAGACGTTATGTTATATATGAAGGAAAGGAAACGCAGGACCAAACTGATAAATATCGCCGCTCGGCGAGCACCTCGGTGTGATCAGCTGTTCGTTTAGCGACAGAATGATGGAACTGTCAGTGCATGTTCAAAGGTGAATCTGTGCATGCACACACACACACACACGGACTTCCTCTATCTGCTTGCCTGCACGAAGCGAGCGATTTCATGCACGTTATTTGCTTTAATCCCCTCAAATTAAATAACTTCCCAGCCACAGAATGGTCTGATATTTTGTGAGATATTACAGAAATAAATTAACATACACTATATTGCCAAAAGTATTTGCTCACCCATCCAAATTATTGGAATCAGGTGTTCCAATCAGTTCCATGGCCACAGGTGTATAAAATCAAGCACCTAGGCATGCAGACTGTTTTTACAGTTTGGAGCTGGCCCCTTCCTCTTCCAACATGACTGTGCACCAGTGCACAAAGCAAAGTCCATAAAGACATGGATGACAGAGTCTGGTGTGGATGAACTTGACTGGCCTGCACAGAGTCCTGACCTCAACCCGATAGAACACCTTTGGGATGAATTAGAGCGGAGACTGAGAGCCAGGCCTTCTCGTCCAACATCAGTGTGTGACCTCACAAATGCGCTTCTGGAAGAATGGTCAAAATTTCCCATAAACACACTCCTAAACCTTGTGGACAGCCTTCCCAGAAGAGTTGAAGCTGTTCTAGCTGCAAAGGGTGGACCGACGTCATATTGAACCCTATGGATTAGGAATGGGGTGTCACTTAAGCTCATATGTGAGTCAAGGCAGGTGAGCAAATACGTTTGGCAATATAGTGTGTATCACAATGACTAAATTTCAGAGGGAACTAAATTTCACCGATTTTATGAAATCAAAAGGCCATCTAGCTTTAACACTGGCAGGCATTTAATTTAAGCTGAAGGGGTTCAGCTGGCAAAAAGAAATAATCAATCAATCAATCAAATATTGGAAACCGCTGTCTTAAATTATTAAAATTTCATTTGTACTGTAAAGATTCACTTCTCATTATACATAAACTCTCCAGTGCTGCATATACACTTACTGTGAGAAATGAACACACATGCAGATGGACAATTAATGTAAGAGTTATTACATTTCTGCATACATTTAATGATACATTTCATGGAGGATTTTTTCTTTTTGCGTGCTTATTTCTAATACCTCTCAAACGCTGTGCTGATCTCTTTTGATATATAAACACAAAAGCATTATGATCTTTCTTGTCAGTTACTACAATGACCGAGTGTTCTCCACCACCACCAATATCTATTCTATCAGCTACACATCATCCGCAGTGCCAAATATGTCCATTTCCTCACTGACTAACTCTCAGTTTGCTCTCATGCCTCAGATTAAAAGATTAAATCACAGAATAATGCATTGGTGATGTAGAGCAGGTCTGGATGCATTGTTTTTCCGAGCATAATTCCTCCCATGATCATTCACAGTTCTTTATTCTGATTGGGTTTGACTTCTCTGGAAGTTAGACAAGATCCGAGTGAGTGATTCTGAGAAATTGGACAGTAAGGAAGGGAGGACCACTGAACCACTGAACCACTGGTGATTTAGAAAGACTGCAGATGTGATGCAAACTGTGGTTCACTAGCACCGTGTCTCAGTTGGATCCCATCCCACTGCTATTCTCATGACCTTTTGAAATGCAAATCACCAAAATTAACATGTCTATAAATCACAAGCAGACAGATTGGTAGATGGGAGGTTTTTTTTTTAAATTTATTTATTTATTTAGTTTTTGTTTCATTGGTGTTTTTTATTATTTATTTTTCAGTAGTGGGCAGATACTGATGAACATAATGATTGTCGTGTGACATGGTGAGATGATTTGTGTATTTCTTGACCTAACAAACAGTCTATGTCTCAAGCTGGTAAACACTTACTAAATGCCAATAAACCTTCTATAATTCAGATAAAATAATGATTCCTTCACTAAATATTACATTTTATACTTATTTCCATGATCAACTGACCCATTGGATTTGGATCGCCTTCTTGCCCAGGGCCGCCAATTTGACCAGTTTAAGTAAGATTATTATATATTATGTTTATTGTAGATTTATATTTAATACTCAGTTTTGGTATTATATTCCTATGTTGGATTGAAATTGAAGAAGTTGAAGTAAAGTTTGCATTAGGAGGTATTTCCTAGAAACAGAAATTCCACATGGTGTAATTTTTGTCTGTCTGATATCACATGGATTTTCATTTTCTGGGAAATTCCTCTTCACAGGAACTTTATTTCATGCCACTTAACATCATTACATAGAGGATATTACACAGTTATTCTATTCCCTTCTAGCAGGTTTCATTCATTCGGTTTGATAGCATGCAATATTGTTAGCATATCGCTTATTACGTCACTCTACCCAATGAAGAATGAGTGCTGAATACGGTTTACGATATTACACGGTTGTCAAGACAACATGATGTCACACGTCAGAGGCATAAAACTTCCATGCTGGCGAGCAACTGTGACAATTTGTAAACAAACATGGCCGTCAGGTTTGCTTTGTTAACCCTTTGATGCAAAACATATGCACACCCCTTCTAATGCACTACATGGGTCAAAAATGACCCGCATTCATTTTCCAGGTTATTTCATGCTGACTGAGTTTTTCTTTGCTCTATCTTTTGAAATCAATTTATTTTATGATTGAATATTCCAAGTATTCTTTAAATACAGTGGGGCAAAAAAGTATTTAGTCAGCCACCAATTGTGCAAGTTCTCCCACTTAAAAAGATGAGAGAGGCCTGTAATTTTCATCATAGGTACACTTCAACTATGAGAGACAGAATGGGGGGAAAGAATCCAGGAAATCACATTGTAGGATTTTTAATGAATTAATTGGTAAATTCCTCTGTAAAATAAGTATTTGGTCACCTACAAACAAGCAAGATTTCTGGCTCTCACAGACCTGTAACTTCTTCTTTAAGAGGCTCCTCTGTCCTCCACTCGTTACCTGTATTAATGGCACCTGTTTGAACTCGTTATCAGTATAAAAGACACCTGTCCACAACCTCAAACAGTCACACTCCAAACTCCACTATGGCCAAGACCAAAGAGCTGTCAAAGGAGACCAGAAACAAAATTGTAGACCTGCACCAGGCTGGGAAGGCTGAATCTGCAATAGGCAAGCAGCTTGGTGTGAAGAAATCAACTGTGGGAGCAATTATTAGAAAATGGAAGACATATAAGACCACTGATAATCTCCCTCAATCTGGGGCTTCATGCAAGATCTCACCCCGTGGGGTCAAAATGATCACAAGAACGGTGAGCAAAAATCCCAGAACCACACGGGGGGACCTAGTGAATGACCTGCAGAGAGCTGGGACCAAAGTAACAAAGGCTACCATCAGTAACACACTACGCCACCAGGGACTCAAATCCTGCAGTGCCAGACGTGTCCCCCTGCTTAAGCCAGTGCATGTCCAGGCCCGTCTGAAGTTTGCTAGAGAGCATTTGGATGATCCAGAAGAGGATTGGGAGAATGTCATATGGTCAGATGAAACCAAAATAGAACTTTTTGGTAAAAACTCAACTTGTCATGTTTGGAGGAGAAAGAATGCTGAGTTGCATCCAAAGAACACCATACCTACTGTGAAGCATGGGGGTGGAAACATCATGCTTTGGGGCTGTTTTTCTGCAAAGGGACCAGGACGACTGATCCGTGTAAAGGAAAGAATGAATGGGGCCATGTATCATGAGATTTTGAGTGAAAACCTCCTTCCATCAGCAAGGGCATTGAAGATGAAATGTGGCTGGGTCTTTCAGCATGACAATGATCCCAAACACACTGCCCGGGCAACGAAGGAGTGGCTTCGTAAGAAGCATTTCGAGGTCCTGGAGTGGCCTAGCCAGTCTCCAGATCTCAACCCCATAGAAAATCTTTGGAGGGAGTTGAAAGTCCGTTCTGCCCAGCGACAGCCCCAAAACATCACTGCTCTAGAGGAGATCTGCATGGAGGAATGGGCCAAAATACCAGCAACAGTGTGTGAAAACCTTGTGAAGACTTACAGAAAACGTTTGACCTCTGTCATTGCCAACAAAGGGTATATAACAAAGTATTGAGATGAACTTTTGTTATTGACCAAATACTTATTTTCCACCATAATTTGCAAATAAATTCTTTAAAAATCAGACAATGTGATTTTCTGTATTTTTTTTTCTCATTTTGTCTCTCATAGTTGAGGTATACCTATGATGAAAATTACAGGCCTCTCATCTTTTTAAGTGGGAGAACTTGCACAACTGGCGACTGACTAAATACTTTTTTGCCCCACTGTATCTTGTTTTTAATTACCACAAATCATTAATTTAATTTTTTCTTTCCTACTTTATGAACAAAAATACTTTTTATGTTACTACACATGGGTCATCCAAGTGTGATTTAAAATTAAATGTCTTAATACTATAATAATAATAATAATTTGTTTCAAGTAATTACTTTAGCAGTGAATGGGGCCAGTTATTTATTTATTAACTATGTAGTTAGCTAAGCCAACTACAATAAAATTAGCTAACTAAAGTAGAATATGTCAACAGCTCGGTAGCTAATAGTAATTACTTGTAACTTTCTGACAAGTAATCTACTCACTCTCAAGGTAACCTAAACATAATCAATTTTTTTCTAAGGTAATGTTAGAACAATTGAAAAACATTACTTACATGTATTAGATGGGCAAAGGGCGCTGTGCTGAGCTGTGAAATGTCTGACACAAGCACAATTCACAGTTCCCACCAAACGCTGGAGTAAATGCATGCGGGTCGGTTCTGACCCATGCGTGTAAACTTGATGTAGAATTACAAAAGCTGTGCTTGTTCATAACTTAAGAAAGGAAAAATAAAAATAATGATTTGTGCTAAACAAAAACAAGATATTTACTGCATATTTGGAAAAGTAAATGACAAAATGAATTTATTTCAAAAGTATATCATAGAAACACTCAGCCATACATGAAATAACCTGGAAAATGAATGCAGGTCGTTTTTGACCCATGTTGTGCATTAGAAGGGTAGTGATACAAAAAGGGTTTTTATTCAAAAAGTAAGAAAGGAAAAAATAAAATAAGGATGTATGATGATCAAAAACAAGTTAATTGAGGAATACCTTGAATACTGAATGATGGAATTAATTTATTGCAAAGATATAGAAGATAAAAACTCAGCCGGGTCACTTTTGACCCATGTTTTGCATCAAAGGGTTAAATCTGGAAGATTTTGAAAGCGTCATTACCTCCCAGCCTCCTGAGGTATTTCACAAGTGGACTGATTTTTCTGGATTTGGATTAATAAATACACTATGGCTACGTTCACACTGCAGGCTGAAGTGACTCAAATCCGATCTTTTCGCCCATATGTGACCTGTATCCGATCTTTTATTGACCATATGAACGACACAGATCCGATTTTTTCAAATCCGACCCAGGCCGTTTGGATATGTGGTCCTAATTCCGATTCCTATCCGCTCTTTTCATATGCAACTTCAGTCTGAACCACCAGGTCGCATTCATCAGACTTACACGTCATCAACAAGCCACAAACGTCACTATTCTGCACTGAAGTAGGCGGCGGGTCTCTCAAAAAAAGCTACAACAACATGGCACATAATCACAGGTGCAGATAGAGGGTGGGACTTGTCCCACCCAGATTTAAATTCACCTCGTTCGGTCCCCCCCACTTATAGGGAGGAAAAAACGTCTATGCTGTCTTTCTTTGCATAAGGCAAACCTCACGGAAAAATCAAAAGACTAATTACCATTCAGTTTATTGAGGTGCACAGCAGTGTATACATAGTTGCAACAACTCACATAAAACAAAGACTGATATTCGGTTGGTTGAGCTGCGCAGACTGCACAGGTTGCGAGCTCGAGCTTGGTTGCTATGGTAACCCACAACAAGTTTGACAGGCATATCGGGGTTGGGGTTGGTTTGCTGGCAGCTTTGTCCCCCCCCCCCAGTTTTTTGTCCCCCCCAGTTCCAAAAACGTATCTGCGCCCCTGCGCATGACATCAATGCGAGGGACGCTTCGGGCTGTGAAGGTTCTGAATCTTCTCAGTGGAAGGACGCAGAGGTTAGGGAGCTGATTTCCATTTGGGGGGATACAGCTATTCAAGCTAGATTGGATGGGTCATACCGCAACCGGGCGGTTTTACTTCCGTAAACACTGGCCATGCTCACTGCGTGTGATGTCGTCGTATCCTGCAATGCGCATGCGGAACACTTTTAGGTCGCTTTTCGTTCATACTGAGGATCACATACAAGTCGCATATATTTGTTAATGTGAACGACCTCACAAAAAAATCGGATTTCACAAAAAAATCGGAATTGAGCATTAAGCCTTGCAGTGTGAACGTAGCGTAAGTTACATTTAGCAGATGCTCTTATCCAGAGCGGCCTGGGGAGCAGTTGGGGGTTAGGCGCCTTGCTCAAGTGCACTTCAGCCATTTCGGCTGGTCCAGGGATTTGAACCAGCAACCTTTTGGTCCTAAAGTTTCTTATTTAAACATTAGGCCATGGCTTCCCCAGCCACAAAGTGAGGAACAACAACAAAAACAAAAAACAAACAAAAAAACCCCTATAAAACTTCAAGAATATAATGCTGACTTAACGACTTGCTTAATTTTTCAGCATGCTTGGTCATGCCAGTCTGGAAAGACTTATCATTATATTGTGCTTTTTGCAGCTAGCTTGTCCTCATCTCTCTGTGTTATTCCACAGCTTCAGCTTCAGGATGGATATTGCAGAGGGATGTGCTAATCACTACTTGTCTTTCAAATTCACAATCATGCTCTCTTGGGGGTTCTGACATGCGCATGCATTCATAACGTGTCTCCTACACACACTTTCCAAACTATTCTGTTCATCAGTCTCCTCTGTTTTCATTTACAGTTGTTCTAATGTTGTATTTATGGAACTCCATTTCTGTGTCTTGCAAAAGTGGATCACTATTTGATTTTTTTTTTTTTTTGTGCTATTAATTGACTTTTAGGGTATGGAAAAGGCAAGGATTCCTTTCTTTAAAATTCAACGATTTTTGTATGTAAAGCACATAAATCTTGTCAAACACAGAATTTTGCTAGGACTTTTTTTTTTATCTGAATGCTTGGTGCATGTCATTGGATTCTGTGATGCTTTACAGACGAACATGCCTTCAATCCATCATGCGAGAGGATGGAGCCAATTACTCAAACTTCTACAGAATGCTCATAGCCATTTTTCCAGAGTAACTGAGTGGTGCTGTCACTCTTCTTTTTAACTTAACCCAATCTTCCTCAGTTTATTCAGTGTCAAGCCACACTTGTGAGCTCAGTCTCTGTTATCACGTAACATTTGCTCATTTGGCTGATGCTTCTATCCAAAGTGACATGACTTACAAATGAGACAGGATATAACTGAGCAGTTGTAAATTAAAGGTCTTGCTCAAGGATCCAACAGAGATAGCTAGAAACGGCTGGGATTTGAACTCATAACCTTCTGAGCAGTCTCCCAGAGCCTTAACTACTGAGCCACCACTTCCTACAACCCCAATTCCAAAAAAGTTGGGACAAAGTACAAATTGTAAATAAAAACAGAATGCAATAATTTACAAATCTCAAAAACTGATATTGTATTCACAATAGAACATAGACAACATATCAGTTGTCTAAAAAAGTGAGACATTTTGAAATTTCATGCCAAATATTGGCTCCTTTGAAATTTCATGACAGCAACACATCTCAAAAAAGTTGGGACAGGGGCAATAAGAGGCTGGAAAAGTTAAAGGTACAAAAAAGGAACAGCTGGAGGACCAAATTGCAACTCATTAGGTCAATTGGCAATAGGTCATTAACATGACTGGGTATAAAAAGAGCATCTTGGAGTAGCAGCGGCTCTCAGAAGTAAAGATGGGAAGAGGATCACCAATCCCCCTAATTCTGCGCCGACAAATAGTGGAGCAATATCAGAAAGGAGTTCAACAGTGTAAAATTGCAAAGAGTTTGAACATATCATCATCTACAGGGCATAGTATCATCAAAAGATTCAGAGAATCTGGAAGAATCTCTGTGCGTAAGGGTCAAGGCTGGAAAACCATACTGGGTGCCTGTGATCTTCGGGCCCTTAGACAGCACTGCATCACATACAGGCATGCTTCTGTATTGGAAATCACAAAATGGGCTCAGGAATATTTCCAGGGAACATTATCTGTGAACACAATTCACCGTGCCATCCGCCGTTGCCAGCTAAAACTCTATAGTTCAAAGAAGAAGCCGTATCTAAACATGATCCAGAAGCGCAGACGTCTTCTCTGGGCCAAGGCTCATTTAAAATGGACTGTGTCAAAGTGGAAAACTGTTCTGTGGTCAGACGAATCAAAATTTGAAGTTCTTTATGGAAATCAGGGATGCCGTGTCATTCGGACTAAAGAGGAGAAGGACGACCCAAGTTGTTATCAGCGCTCAGTTCAGAAGCCTGCATCTCTGATGGTATGGGGTTGCATTAGTGCGTGTGGCGTGGGCAGCTTACACATCTGAAAAGACACCATCAATGCTGAAAGGTATATCCAGGTTCTAGAGCAACATATGCTCCCATCCAGACGACGTCTCTTTCAGGGAAGACCTTGCATTTTCCAACATGACAATGCCAAACCACATACTGCATCAATTACAGCATCATGGCTGTGTAGAAGAAGGGTCCGGGTACTGAACTGGCCAGCCTGCAGTCCAGATCTTTCACCCATAGAAAACATTTGGCGCATCATAAAACGGAAGATACGACAAAAAAGACCTAAGACAGTTGAGCAACTAGAATCCTACATTAGACAAGAATGGGTTAACATTCCTATCCCTAAACTTGAGCAACTTGTCTCCTCAGTCCCCAGACGTTTACAGACTGTTGTAAAGAGAAAAGGGGATGTCTCACAGTGGGAAACATGGCCTTGTCCCAACTTTTTTGAGATGTGTTGTTGTCATGAAATTTAAAATCACCTAATTTTTCTCTTTAAATGATACATTTTCTCAGTTTAAACATTTGATATGTCATCCATGTTCTATTCTGAATAAAATATGGAATTTTGAAACTTCCACATCATTGCATTCCATTTTTATTTACAATTTGTACTTTGTCCCAACTTTTTTGGAATCGGGGTTGTAGAATGAGCAATGTGAAACGGTCTGTGCGTTCTCCAAGACACTTTAAAGCGACCTTTGCATCTTTTAGAGTTCATTGCAGGTCATGATGAACACTTCTGAAGATTTCTACAGTAACTGTCTGTTTTATACAGTACATCAACCAATGATGATGATTGTAATTGGATAGTATCTTTCTGACTGGCAGGGGAAAGGATGATGTTGATGTCCATCCTTTTTGTCTAGAAAGCATGAACGGTTATTAGCTCATCCAGCTGACAGGCGATGACTTTATGCCATTACGTGTTGTCCATCGTCCGTCTTAGTGGGCCTGTTAAGCATAACAATTGTGCACAAAATGAAAAAAGCATGAAACTTTCAGGGTTTGTTCTTGAAGGCATAAGCTTTAATTTGAGACGTGGAGGCATTCTCAGTTTGACCTCTGGGGTCAGCTAGAGGTCATTGACCTCCATGATATCACATTTCTATGCATGAAATTAGAAAAGGCTGTATCTTAACATCTAAATGTGATGTAAATGTAAAATAAATGTGTTTTTCCATGTGCCTGGACATGAAAAAATCACATATAATACTGATTTTCCTCTTAGGTGTAACTTCAGGGGTCAGGTAGAGGTCATTGACCTTTGAAATTTGAAGTTTCTATGCATGAAATTCTAGACGGGTGTATCTTAGGATCTAAATGTGATAGAAATGTGAAGTTAATGTGTATTTCCTTGTTTCTGACCATGAGAACCCATTTTTGATACTGATATTACTAAAGAATACTGATATTATTAAAGAAAGGAAAGAAAACACACAAGGGTGCACTTGTACTACACTGTGTGCACAATTATTAGGCAAGTGAGTACTCTGACCCTACCATTATTTCTATGCATGTTTTCCAACCGCAAGCTAGATACACTTGAATGCTAATTGGATTTAAGCATTCTCAGGTGGTATTTATTTGTGTAATGAGGGAGGGTGTGACCTAAAGTAATTAATACCCTATATTAAGGTGTGCATAATTATTAGGTAGCTTCTTTATCTCAGGCAAAATGGGCCAAAAAAGAGATTTAACAGACACTGAAAAGACAAAAATTATAAAATGCCTATCAGAGGGATGCAGCACTCTTGAAATAGCTAAGCTATAGAAATGTGAGCACAGAACAATCAAACGTTTTGTTGCAAATAGTCAACAGGGTCGCAAAAAATGTGTGGAGAAGAAAAGACACAAATTAACCGCAAAAGACTTGAGAAGGATTAAACATGAAGCTACCAGGAACCCATTATCCTCCAGTGCCACAATATTCTAGAACTGCAACCGACCTGGAGTGTCCAGAAGGACAAGGTGTTCTGTGCTCAGAGACATGGCCAAGGTAAGGAAGGCTGAAACACGACCACCACTAAACAAGACTCACAAGTTGAAATGTCAAGATTGGGCCAAGACATATCTGAAGACAGATTTTCCAAAGGTTTTATGGACGGATGAAATGAGAGTGACTCTGGATAGACCAGATGGATGGGCCCATAGCTGGATAACTAATGGACACAGGGCACTTTGACTCAGGCCCTGTCCACACGGCAACGGATTCAGGTGACTCCGATACAATTGCTTATCGTTTAGGCCTGGCGTCCACACGGCACCGGCGTTTTGGGTGCCCAAAACGCAATCTTTTTGAGAACGGGTTCCAGAGTGGAAAGGTCTGGCAACGTTGCCGTTGTGAAGTCGTCTGGATGAGTAGAACGGATTTGTTTACGATGACATCACAACCACATGACTGTGAGTGCTTCACGCCGGGTAGAAGTGTAACGAATATCACCAGGAAAAAGCCTTACAGAGCACTAGTGAGAGTGAAACACGAGCTTGGATAATATTATTATTATTATTATGATTATTATTATTATTATTATTATTATTATGTTCAGTGTTAGTTCACAGTAGTAATGCAAGAAGCAGAATAGTGACAGTAATAGTGAAGCAAAAACATGCAATTGTACAAACACTGCAGCTCTACAGCAAAATATTCATTTATGAAATGGTCTGATTCTTAACACCAGTAGTGCCAATGATCTTCTCATTGCGATGCGAGTTGTCAACAAATCCTATAACTTGATTCATGAAACGCGCTTACAAAATATTTTCACTGTGAATATTTATTGTGTAATGGTGCAATCCCGCCAGCAAAAATAGGGGAAAAAAGGAGCGATCTCACCTCTTCAGATGTTGATTTAAGTCCGACAATACATTCCTCAAAAAGGGCGTAGAGGAGCAAATTAATCCAATTTATTCCGGACCATTGAAGACGCCGCCTTCCGCGTAGAATCATACGTCATCCTCGCCGCCATATTGGAGAGGTCAA
This sequence comes from Neoarius graeffei, assembly GCF_027579695.1. Classification (NCBI taxonomy): domain Eukaryota; kingdom Metazoa; phylum Chordata; class Actinopteri; order Siluriformes; family Ariidae; genus Neoarius; species Neoarius graeffei. The sequence goes on from NC_083585.1 coordinate 52,202,819, forward strand.
AGCGGAGAATAAAGATTAGCTGCGTTTAACTGTACCAACAGATTTACCGTCCAAACGAGATCATATGGGATTACCTTTCACAGGTGAGAAACAACAAATTAATCCATCAACGTGTAGCATTCAATTTATTCCGGACCATTGAAGACGCCGCCTTCCGCGTAGAATCATACGTCATCCTCGCCGCCATTTTGGATAGGTCAAAGCGGAGAATAAAGATTAGCTGTGTTTAACTGTACCAACAGGTTTTCTGTCCAAACGAGATCACATGGGATTACCTTTCACAGGTGAGACTGGAAAAATACTTTTCATTGTATTTGGTCATTATAATTTTACAAACAGATTTTCCTGACTTTGTGGCTAATATGAAGTCTCGCGCATAATAGTTTATGCGCATGCGTCGTTACTTCTTCTATTGTTCTGGTGTCTCCGAAGGGACCGTCTTACAGCGCCCCTAGAGGTGTGGCATGTGTATTGCATCGTTTTCAGCAAGCGTTGCGTTGCCATATGGACCTGATATTTTACTGATTGTTGCCCATTTGGACGCGATATATTTTTAAATAACATCTCGTTGCCGTTGTCGTGTGGATGTAGCCTCAGACACCAGCAAGGTGGTGGAGGGGCAATGGCATGGGCTGCTATTATTAAGGATGAGCTAGTTTGACCATTTCAGGTTGAAGATGGACTTAACATCAACTTCCAAACCTACTGCCAGTTTCTAAAAGATACATTCTTCAAGCAGTGGTATGGGAAGAAGTCTGCATCATTCAAGAAGGCCATGATTGTTATGCAGAACAATGCACCATCACATGACCCAAGTACTCCACTGCTTGGCGAACCCACAAAGGCCTTAAAGATGACAAAGTAATGACATGGCCCCCTTCCTCACCACACCCTATTGAGTACTTGTGGCCCCTTCTTAAGCATGAGATTTACAGCGAGGGAAGACAATACACCACTCTGAATAGCATTTGGGAGGCCGTGGTTGCTCCTGCACAAAAAGTTGATCGTCAACAAATCAAAAAACTAACAGACTGGATGGAAGGCTCATGGCAGTTATTGAAAAGAAGGGTGGCTATATTGGTCACTGAATATTTTTGAAATGCTAGAAGTGTTTATTTGTTAATTCTGAGTTGTTTATTTGTTACACTGAAAATTAAAATAAACAAGTGAGATGGGAAACTTTAAGCTTTTCATTTAGTTGCATAATAATTCTGCACACTAAATGTTGCCTAATAATTCTGCACACTTGTATATTCCCCTGAGAAGGCCTAAACTCCCCTTTCCTTTGTTAATCATTCTGGTTTTAGGTTTATTAACAATTTGGATTGACTGAGAGCACTGTATTTGTTCAACGATAAAATTAATCATCAGGAATACAACTTGCCTAATAATTGTGCACACAGTGTACTGAGTCTACTGTTTATTTTCCTGTGCTGCTGAACAGTGTTGGGAGAGAGTGAGAAAGAGAGAGCAGCACACAGGTTTTGAAGGTTCCAAGCGCGGGAAAACCACACCCCTTGCCCCACTCTGAACCGCGGGAAAATAATGGGCTACACACAAAACATGAACATGAAAATTCCGTTGAATCTCTACCTCTGCTAGACTGACATATAGTTATTCCTGTGAATTTAGAATTGCCCTATCAATGTCCAACATTAAAATGACTGAAAATTAAACTACAATATACTGTATTCTTCAACTCTAGTGCAAATGAGAGCAAATGCTCCAAAACATTACTCACTTTGAAATTATCAATGGAAATGGGGCAACTGTGTTCAGCTTCTGACATAGTTTGTGACCACTGGAGATGTTTTACTTATCAGAAATGAGTTGTGTCATGTCCAGAAACATGGAATCATATATTTACTTTACATTTACAGTATTTCACATTTTAATCCAAAGATAGATTGTTTCTAATTTCATGCTTAGAAATGCATTATCGTGGAGGTCAGTGACCTCTAGCTGACCTCAGAGGTGACTTATAAAAATGATATCAGTATTAGAAATTAGTTTATCATGGCCAGAAACATGGAAATACACATTTAGTTTACATTTCTATCACATTTAGAACCTAAGATACACCCGTTTCTAATTCCGTGCATAGATATGCATTATGCTGGAGGTCAGTGACCTCTAGCTGACCCCAGAGATGACCTGTAAGAGTAATACCAGTATTAAAAATGGGTTTCTCATGGTCAGAAACAAGGAAATACACATTAATTTCACATTTCTATCACATTTAGAACCTAAGATACACCCGTTTCTAATTTCGTGCATAGATATGCATTATGCTGGAGGTCAGTGACCTCTAGCTGACCCCAGAGATGACCTGTAAGAGTAATACCAGTATTAAAAATGGGTTTCTCATGGTCAGAAACAAGGAAATACACATTAATTTCACATTTCTATCACATTTAGATCCTAAGATACACCCGTCTAGAATGTCATGCATAGAAACTTCAAATTTCAAAGGTCAATGACCTCTGCCTGACCCCTGAAGTTACCCCTAAGAGGAATATCAGTATTATATATGATTTTTTCATGCCCAGTAACATGGAAAAACACATTTATTTTACATTTACATCACATTTAGATGTTAAGATACAGCCTTTTCTAATTTCATGCATAGAAATGTGCCATCATGGAGGTCAATGACCTCTAGCTGACCCCAGAGGTCAAACTGAGAATGCCTCCACGTCTCAAATTAAAGCTTATGCCTTCAAGAACAAACTCTGAAAGTTTCATGCTTTTTTCATTTTGTGCACAATTCTTCTGATAATAAGAGCTTAACAGCCCCACTATCTGTGGTCATCCACGTTTCACAAAAATTGCTTGTTCTCTCACAGTTCTTCACTGATTTTTATTCTTGTTGGCAGGAAGGTAGGTCTGCCTGGGGTGCATATGACTTCTACACAAATTATCATAATTGCAATTAATAATGAGTATATGGGTTAATTAAGCCCTAACGAGCAGTTTCCACACAAACCGCTTCTTCTCCCTCAATTCTTCACTGATTTTGATTCTTTCTGGCATGAAGGCAGGGGCACCTAGGGTGCATATAACTTCTACCCAGATTTGCTTAATTACAATTATTAATGAAGTTATGGACTAATTAAGCCTTAATGAACAGTTCAACAAAGATCGCTTCTTAGTCAATTCCTCACCATTTTGGATTCTTTCTGGCAAATAGGTCGGTATCCTGGTGGCACGGTGGTGTAGTGGGTAGCACTGTCTCCTCACAGCAAGAAGGTCCGGGTTCGAGCCCCATGGCCGGCGAGGGCCTTTCTGTGCGGAGTTTGCACATTCTCCCTGTGTCCACGTGGGTTTCCTCCGGGTACTCCGGTTTCCCCCACAGTCCAAAGACATGCAGGTTAGGTTAACTGGTGACTCTAAATTGACCGTAAGTGTGAATGGTTGTCTGTGTCTATGTGTCAGCCCTGTGATGACCTGGCGACTTGTCCAGGGTGTACCCCGCCTTTTGCCCATAGTCAGCTGGGATAGGCTCCAGCTTGCCTGCCACCCTGTAGAACAGGATAAAGCAGCTAGAGATAATGAGATGAGATGAGGTCGGTATCCCTAGGGTATATATAACTTCTATATAAAGCTTGCATATAGTGTATATACATGTAGCTTGCAACATTTACTGTGCAAGGTGGCCAATTTTAGATCGTTCCTTCTGAACTAGACGGGGCTGGAGTGAGCTACGCCGTCACTGACAGTCTTGTTCTCTCTTGGACTCTCGGACACGCATGGCTTGTCACCAACTGGATTTGAACTCTCAGTTTTATTAGAATGTTTTTGAATATGGTTTAAATTGCTGAATCTGGCTGAGTTATTTCAGCATAACCACCAAGTCTGACTATAAGTTTCCTTCACTGACTGAGCATGATATCATAGAAACTTGTGCATGTTTTGAATCTCAATAATTTTTTTTTGGAAACTTCAAAGTGCACTCAAAGGAGAGCACTTCAGCATGACTTTGAGTCCATGTTATACCTCTTACGATTGGTCTGCAAAACTTTCACCTTTCTGAGAAACGGCAGATGTCTGTTGGTGAATATCTGAGGCTGAATGGTGTTATGAAACTTTACATGCATATGTATGACACTTTATAAATGTTACACACATCTGAGAAACCTTTAGAGCCAAGATGGTGGACAGCAACAGCTGGAGGGTGCAGCAGTATTTAAATAACATGCACCTTTTAACTTTACGAGCACATCGCAGACCTGATTTGTATATTAGGAGCATGCATATCTCAACCAACATTTTATCAGCCTGCTTATAGATTTTGTCCAAGTGTTTTGGATGAGCAGGCAAATGTTTACTGTATATGCTGGCTCTTCATGTTGATTCGCTTGGATGGTGAAATTGTATTTGACAAGCATTCCAGAGGTGAAATGACATTTGAGACTACAATTTATTTCATTGTATTTGCTCTAGAAAGCTGCATCATGGTGAAAGTCAGATCAGCAGTTATTTGTGTGAAAATTTTGGTGGGACCTTGGGCACTCATTCCTGGAAGCAAAATCTGGCAGAAAGTATGAAAAGTAATCTGGAGTCTCCATGCAGTCTTTTGAAAACATAGTAAAAAAAAAAAAAAAGGAAAAAAAAAATAAAAAACATGAAATCTTGTGTATATATAAATAGAATAGAAGCTAGATCTGCAATCTAAATCCCAAAGCAGCTTTACAAAGAACCAAAGGTGACAGTAATGAGGAAAAACACTTTATGATAGAGGTAAGGAGGAAGAGACCTTTGGTGGAAGAAACCCTCTCATATGGCCGGGGATTGGGAATCATGGATCATAATTGTAGATCATAAAGAATATAGTTTGGTTAGCTACAACCCAACATCCATCCATCCATCCATCCATCCATCCATCCAAAACCACTTATCCTGCACAGGGTTGCAGGCAAGCTGGAGCCTATCCCAGTTGACTATGGGCGAGAGGCGGGGTACACCCTGGACAAGTCACCAGGTCATCACAGGGCTGGACCATAGAGACACACAACCATTCACACTCACATTCACACTGACGGTCAATTTAGAGTCACCAGTTAACCTAACCTGCATGTCTTTGGACTGTGGGGGAAAACGGAGCACCCGGAGGAAACCCATGCGGACACAAGGAGAACATGCAAACTCCACACAGAAAGGCCCCTGTTGACCTCTACTCGAAAATAAATCCCCAAAAATACAAATAAAAAGTAACAAAATATGGAATAAAAGTATTTGATGGTAAGAACAAATCTGTTTTATTTTTCAATAATTATAATTATCACGGTGGTGTAGTGGTTAGCACTGTTGCCTCACAGCAAGAAGGTCCTGGGTTTGAGCCCAGTGGCTGACGAGGGCCTCTCTGTGCGGAGTTTGCATGTTCTGCCCGTGTCTGTGTGGGTTTCCTCTGGGTGCTCCGGTTTCCCCCCCAGTCCAAAGACATGCAGGTCAGGTGAATTGTTGGCTCTAAATTGACCGTAGGTGTGAATGGTAGTGTGTCTCTATGTGCCGGCCCTGTAATGACCTGGCGACTTGTCCAGGGTGTACCTCACCTCTCGCCCATAGTCAGCTGGGATAGGCTCTAGCTTGCCCACGACCCTGCACAGGATAAGTGGCTACAGATAATGGATGGATGGATGGATGGATGGACTCTATCATTTGTCTTTACCAAAAATGAATCTGAAGACATTTTGATATTTTGTTTTTCAGTAGTAATTAATGTTTAAATTGATATTGTACAAAATGTTCTAGGTCATATTAAGCAGTTACATTAAAACACCCAATTCTGTGTTTCATCCTTCAACTGTTTTCATATATTGCATGTCTTTCTCATTTGTAACCAGGTTCCTCCTATCCTGCTGGACAAACAGTTCTCCGAATTCACCCCTGACATTACGCCCATCATCCTCGCTGCCCACACAAACAATTATGAGATTATTAAGATGCTGGTGCAGAAAGGTGTGTCAGTGCCTCAGCCCCATGAGGTGCGCTGCAACTGTTCTGAGTGCGTATCCAGCTCAGATGTGGACAGTCTCCGCCACTCACGCTCACGCCTTAACATCTACAAGGCCCTGGCAAGCCCGTCACTCATCGCACTGTCTAGCGAGGACCCATTCCTGACTGCCTTCCAGCTCAGCTGGGAACTCCAAGAGCTCAGTAAGGTGGAGAACGAGTTCAAGGCTGAGTATGAAGAGCTGTCTCATCAGTGTAAGTGCTTTGCAAAGGATCTGCTGGACCAGACACGTTCCTCACGCGAATTGGAGCTTATCCTCAACTTTCGTGATGACCTGAACCTCCTGGATGAAGAAAGCAACAACGAACTGGCTCGGCTTAAACTGGCCATCAAATACCGACAGAAGGAGGTGAGTCCCTTCTTGTAGGAACTGAGTATGTCTGTATTTCTGCTATAATCTTGTTGTTTTTTTGTAACTTCACAATAGTGCTTTATGAGTTTGTAAGGAATGGCTATTTTCAAGGTTATGGTCATACACAAGTCCTAAAGATTAGCAAAATGGGTGAGAAAAATCCACCTTTTGGTGAAGTCGCATCATCTCGCACTGAAAAAATTGGAAAAATCCAACCTTTAATTGAAATAAATTTATTCAGAGGAAAACAAATCCCTCATCAAGAAATGATTATTTTCAACAAAACACATGCCACTATTTTTGGCACCTTTGAATTTAATACTTTGTACAACCTCCCTTTGCCAGTAAAACAGCACTGAATCACTCCCATTTTATAAGGTTGGAGATACAGAGCAGGGAATCTGAGACCGTTCCTCTTTACACAATCTCTCCAGATCATCAAGGGTCCTCGGCCCATTCTTGTGCTCTCGCCTCTTCAGCTCACAACACAGGATTTCCGTTTCCACAGCCCTCGGCCTTTCGCGTATTACATAGCTAGGGTTACAGTGGGGGGGCTAGTCCTCTGGTAACCATGAGAGTTTGACTCCCCACTCACATCTGTATTGCAGCGTGCCTTGCCAGATGGTAGTAGGGACCATTTTTATGATGGTCTTTGGTATGACCCAACCGTGAATAGAACTCACGGTCTCCCAATAAAAAGGCGGACACGCTACCACTAGCCCACTAGCCGGTGGAAATGATAGTGGGGCATGTGTTTTTCTTGAAAATAATTATTTTCTGATGAGGGATTTGTTTTCCTTTGAACAAATTTATTTCAATTAAAAGGTTGGATCTTTCTCATTTTTTTCAGTGTCAGATGAAGCGACTTCAATAAAAGGTGGATTCTTTCCTCATCCTTTTTATTAATCTTTACAAGGGGTGCCAATAATCATGGAAGGCACTGAATGTAGTATGTAGTCGCTTAGATGTTTCCAACCAGTAAAACAAACCCAGGTCATTCCAAATGAACTCATCTCATCTCATTATCTCTAGCCGCTTTATCCTGTTCTACAGGGTCGCAGGCAAGCTGGAGCCTATCCCAGCTGACTACGGGCGAAAGGCGGGGTACACCCTGGACAAGTCGCCAGGTCATCACAGGACTGACACATAGACACAGACAACCATTCACACTCACATTCACACCTACGGTCAATTTAGAGTCACCAGTTAACCTAACCTGCATGTCTTTGGACTGTGGGGGAAACCGGAGCACCCGGAGGAAACCCATGCGGACACGTTGAGAACATGCAAACTCCGCACAGAAAGGCCCTCGTCGGCCACGGGGCTCGAACCCGGACCTTCTTGCTGTGAGGCGACAGCACTAACCACTACACCACCGTGCTGACCAAGAGCGGAGCTGACAAAGCAAAAACAATTAGAAAGTTTAAATTAGAAAAAAAAAAGGATCCTGAAGTATTAAATGTTCTTTGGGTCCCTCTGCGGAAACCCCTCAATGATCCTTGTCGAATTCTACAACATAATGTTTCCTAGCCGAGAGGATTTTAAAGATATTTTTTAGTAATGCTCATTAATTTGTCCACTTAGGAAAAGGGATGTATGAGTGATGAGTAATGCACACGGTCATTTTCTTAAGCAGTGTTGTGGCTCTAAGGTGCCTCAGTGGCTGAGAGATCACATCATGGGCAGTTATTCCCTTCAGTCTCTTCTGATTTATTACTGTGTGACTTATTGCTGTGAAAACTGATGTCTCTGTGGAGTCTGAATCCATGTGTGATCATACCAGGGTCTTTTAGGGACAATTTTTGTTTCTTTATTTATGCAATTTTTGAATCCTGTTTCTTTTAAACCACATCGTTACGTTCAGCACTCACTTTTATAGAACCTACACTCATCGGCCACTTTAACAGGAACTTGTTCTTGACTCTGAGATCCCTGTTTCTGGCTGCAGGAGTGGAACCTAATGTGATCTTCTGCTGTTGGATGCTGAGATGCTTTTCTGCTCACCACGGTTGTAAAGAGTGATTATATGAGTTACTATATCCTTCCTGGCAGCTTGAACCAAACTGGCCATTTTCTTCTGGCCTCTCTTATCAACAAGACACTTCCACACACAGAACTGTCACTCACTCAGTGATTTTTAGCTCATCTGTCCATAAAGCCGATGAGTTATTGCCATGGCGTGGCGTCCGTCATCTACAATTCAGTTAGGCTGCTGGGCCATAGAAGGTTCACGCTGCATGCTGCACGCTACACGCGTGTAAAGAAAAGTGGACAAACGTAGCATGACTTGCTCTGGGCCATAGAACGGCGTTCACGTTGCACGCTGCACGCTGCACACTTCACGCGTGAAGCATGAAATGAACATGCACACTTTTTTCTAGGCGTGAAGACGGAAATTCCAGTCAATGCATGCGGTCACCGCCGCGCCAGCCAATCAGAACGGGTCTAGGGAGATAACGCTATGCTTTCAGGGGAAAACTTCAGAAAAAATATAATTGAATGGTATAATTGAAAAATAGTTCTTCATCGGGATTGTCAAGCAGATTATAGAATGTTCGGTGAAATTCACCACGGGTTTCTCTCAGAAGGAAGTGTTCTCGGCTCCAAATTCTGTTCCTTTTTCTCTTCCTCTGTCTCAGTAAAAGCAGAATGAGGCAATCGTCGTCATCCGAAGAGTCCATATTGTTGGTTACTCGGTCAAAGTAGAACAGACGCAACACGTGAACATCCAAGCATGAAGTTTAATGGCCCAGGGTCCGGTTCTTCACGTGAACGTGTAGCGTGCAGCGTGCAACATGCAGCGTGCAGCGTGAACCTTCTATGGCCCAGCAGCCTTAAATCATATCTCCTCCGTCAGTTCTCCATGGATTTCCGTTCTCATCACTTGGTTGTTGTTTTTGTCAATTTTTTTGCAAACAAGTTACGAATTAGACCAAATTTTCCAGACTATAATTGTATCTCCTCTCTCATTTCCCATCCGATTCCGGTTCTGATGGATGTTTTTGGTCGATCTTGCCTTGAGGAGCAAAAATTGTTTGTTTGTTTGTTTGTTGATTTACCTGTTGTAAACAATGTTTACAACTTTGTTTATTTTCAGTTAAATTGTGTCTCCTCCCTCAATTCTCAATGGATTTCTGTTCTGATTGTTTTATTTGAAAGAACTAGACCTAATGTACAAAACTTGGTCATTGTATTGTCAATTTTTTGCTAACAAATTAGTAATCAGGTCAGCTTAATACATTTTTTTCTGACTGGAATTGTATCTTCTCTCTCATTTATCATCCGATTCTAGTTCTGATCGATGTTTTGGGTCGATCTTCCCTTGGGGAACAAAATGTAGTCCTTTGTTGATTTTCCTGTTGTAAACAATTTGTCATGGAGGTTGGTCCTCTCACACACGGTTCTGTTCGATGTTTTGGTCATGTTTTTTTTTTTTTTGATGGCAGGCCAGATAAACTACAGTGGTGCTTGAAAGTTTGTGAACCCTTTAGAATTTTCTATATTTCTGCATAAATATGACCTAAAACAACATCAGACTTTCACACAAGTCCTAAAAGTAGATAAAGAGAACCCAGTTAAACAAATGAGACAAAAATATGATACTTGGTCATTGATTGATTGAAGAAAATTATCCAATATTACATATCTGTGAGTGGCAAAAGTATGTGAACCTTTGTTTTCAGTATCTGGTGTGATCCCCTTGTGCAGCAATAGCTGCAACTAAACGTTTGCGGTAACTGTTGATCAGTCCTGCACACCGGCTTGGAGGAATTTTAGCCCGTTCCTCCATACAGAACAGCTTCAACTCTGGGATGTTAGTGGGTTTCCTCACATGAACTGCTCGCTTCAGGTCCTTCCACAACATTTCGATTGGATTAAGGTCAGGACTTTGACTTGGCCATTGCAAAACATTAACTTTATTCTTCTTTAACCATTCTTTGGTAGAACGACTTGTGTGCTTAGGGTCGTTGTCTTGCTGCATGACCCACCTTCTCTTGAGATTCAGTTCATGGACAGATGTCCTGACGTTTTCCTTTAGAATTCGCTGGTATAATTCAGAATTCATTGTTCCATCAATAATGGCAAGCTGCCCTGGCCCAGATGCAGCAAAACAGGCCCAAACCATGATACTACCACCACCATGTTTCACAGATGGGATAACGTTCTTATGTGGGAATGCAGTGTTTTCTTTTCTCCAAATATAATGCTTCTAATTTAAACCAAAAAGTTCTATTTTGGTCTCATCCATCTACAAAACATTTTTTTTCCCCAATAGCCTTCTGGCTTGTCCACATGATCTTTAACAAACTGCAGACAAGCAGCAATGTTCTTTTTGGAGAGCAGTGGCTTTCTCTTTGCAACCCTGCCATGCACACCATTGTTGTTCGGTGTCCTCCTGATGGTGGACTCATGAACATTAACATTAGCCAATGTGAGAGAGGCCTTCAGTTGCTTAGAAGTTACCCTGGCATCCTTTGTGACCTCACTGACTATTACATGCCTTGCTCTTGGAGTGATCTTTGTTGGTCGACCACTCCTGGGGAGGGTAACAATGGTCTTGAATTTCCTCCATTTGTACACAATCTGTCTGACTGTGGATTGGTGGAGTCCAAACTCTTTAGAGATGGTTTTGTAACCTTTTCCAGCCTGATGAGCATCAACAACACTTTTTCTGAGGTCCTCAGAAATCTCCTTTGTTCGCGCCATGATACACTTCCACAAACATGTGTTGTGAAGATCAGACTTTGATAGATCCCTGTTCTTTAAATAAAACAGGGCGCCCACTCACACCTGATTGTCATCCCACTGATTGAAAACACCTGACTCTAATTTCACCTTCAAATTAACTGCTAATCCTAGAGGTTCACATACTTTTGCCACTCACAGATATGTAATATTGGATCATTTTCCTCAATAAATAAATGACCAAGTGTCATATTTTGGTCTCATTTGTTTAACTGGGTTCTCTTTATCTACTTTAAGGACTTGTGTGAAAATCTGATGATGTTTTCGGTCATATTTATGCAGAAATATAGAAAATTCTAAAAGGTTCACAAACTTTCAAGCACCATATCAGCAGTTTCTGAAATACTCAAATAAACCAGTCCATCTGGCTCAAACGAACACCCATGCCAGAGTGAAAGTCACGCTTTGAGATCACAATTTGTCCCATTCTGATGTTTGAACATTGTGAACATTAACTGAAGCTCTTGATTTGTATCTGTATGATTTGATGCAGTGTGCTGCTGTCGAGGGATCGGCTGATTAGAGAACCTGCATCAAACAGCAGGTGATGCATGGGTGTTCCTAATAAAGTGGCCAGCGAGTGTATTGTTCAATGGGTAAAGGAACTACAGTATTATGATGGAGATTCTTCTCTGTCCATCCTCTGTATGATGGAAGAAATAGTCTTTTTATTGCTTATTAGTACAAATAAACTAGCAATTACAACCCCGATTCCAAAAAAGTTGGGACAAAGTACAAACTGTAAATAAAAATGGAATGCAATAATTTACAAATCTCAAAAACTGATATTGTATTCACAGTAGAACATAGACAACATATCAAATGTCGAAAGCGAGACATTTTGAAATTTCATGCCAAATATTGGCTCATTTGAAATTTCATGACAGCAACACATCTCAAAAAAGTTGGGACAGGGGCAATAAGAGGCTGGAAAAGTTAAAGGTACAAAAAAGGAACAGCTGGAGGACCAAATTGCAACTTATTAGGTCAGTTGGCAATAGGTCATTAACATGACTGGGTATAAAAAGAGCATCTTGGAGTGGCAGCGGCTCTCAGAAGTAATGATGGGAAGATGATCACCAATCCCCCTAATTCTGTGCCGACAAATAGTGGAGCAATATCAGAAAGGAGTTCGACAGTGTAAAATTGCAAAGAGTTTGAACATATCATCATCTACAGTGCATAATATCATCAAAAGATTCAGAGAATCTGGAAGAATCTCTGTGCGTAAGGGTCAAGGCCGGAAAACCATACTGGGTGCCCGTGATCTTCGGGCCCTTAGACGGCACTGCATCACATACAGGCATGCTTCTGTATTGGAAATCACAAAATGGGCTCAGGAATATTTCCAGAGAACATTATCTGTGAACACAATTCACCGTGCCATCCGCTGTTGCCAGCTAAAACTCTATAGTTCAAAGAAGAAGCCGTATCTAAACATGATCCAGAAGCGCAGACGTCTTCTCTGGGCCAAGCTCATTTAAAATGGACTGTGGCAAAGTGGAAAACTGTTCTGTGGTCAGACGAATCACAATTTGAAGTTCTTTATGGAAATCAGGGACGCCGTGTCATTCGGACTAAAGAGGAGAAGGACGACCGGAGTTGTTATCAGCGCTCAGTTCAGAAGCCTGCATCTCTGATGGTATGGGGTTGCATTAGTGCGTGTGGCATGGGCAGCTTACACATCTGGAAAGACACCATCAATGCTGAAAGGTATATCCAGGTTCTAGAGCAACATATGCTCCCATCCAGACGACGTCTCTTTCAGGGAAGACCTTGCATTTTCCAACATGACAATGCCAAACCACATACTGCATCAATTACAGCATCATGGCTGCGTAGAAGAAGGGTCCGGGTACTGAACTGGCCAGCCTGCAGTCCAGATCTTTCACCCATAGAAAACATTTGACGCATCATAAAACGGAAGATACGACAAAAAAGACCTAAGACAGTTGAGCAACTAGAATCCTACATTAGACAAGAATGGGTTAACATTCCTATCCCTAAACTTGAGCAACTTGTCTCCTCAGTCCCCAGACGTTTACAGACTGTTGTAAAGAGAAAAGGGGATGTCTCACAGTGGTAAACATGGCCTTGTCCCAACTTTTTTGAGGTGTTGTTGTCATGAAATTTAAAATCACCTAATTTTTCTCTTTAAATGATACATTTTCTCAGTTTAAACATTTGATATGTCATCTATGTTCTATTCTGAATAAAATATGGAATTTTGAAACTTCCACATCATTGCATTCTGTTTTTATTTACAATTTGTACTTTGTCCCAACTTTTTTGGAATCGGGGTTGTATGTAGAACGTGATTAAAAAAAAAAAGTTTCAGCAACTACATCAGGGCATGTGTATTATGTGGTTAAGAAAACCCATTTGGAACATTGCATAATGGGTCGTTGTGCTTGTTTGTGTTTACATAGGCCTCTTGTTAGTCGTTTTATCAACACTCCTTACCACCCATTTACTCTTCCATCATCTCAATCAGTTTGGGGAAGAAGAAAAACAACAACAACAAAAAAAAAACACATGGCAGAAACCAGTACATGTCCAGCGGAGCCAGATAATTATATAAGCAAACAACAATAACACTGTGCATAGATAAAACCTAATGACAAGAGCTGCAGTTAAGCGAGAATCAATGCCGGGGTGGCCCTATATTTAGCCGGGACCATCCCCGGCCCAAACCAGCAATTGTGGCCTGCTTGGAGCATGGGGAAAATAATTTTCACTAATTTTGGTCACTGATCTTATTCTTGCATTAATCATCAATTCAACTGCACTCTGCATTTTCACGTGGCAGCCCAGACGCCGACAGCATCGCAGCAGATTAAATAGGCGCTACCAAATAAGGAAATTCTCCTCTCCCCTCTATTGCAGTTGGTTTGGTCCAAGACTCCTCCTCTGTATTGCGGGGAACTTAAACAACATTGGCGCGAAACAGCGCGCGTCAGTGATGGAGGGCAGAAAGAGGCCAGGTGGAACCGAAAGGGCGAAGCTTAAAAAAAGGAAGGAGGTGGCAGCAAAATGTGCCAAACTGACAGATATGTTCTCAAGACCAGCTGGTAGGTTACGAAAGATATGGAGTATGATAACCCTGTTTGTCGATTTTATCAGTCTATGCTAGGCCTATAATGTGTCGATAGTTTGCGATGTCAATTCAGCTTTTTGATGTCATGTGAAATCTCGCAATTTACACGGTATAGATGTGGTGTATGTCTTAACTCTAAGAAGAACCGGACATTGCTTTACATCCCAGTTATTAACAATTTTAGATGAACAGGTCCCAAGTGTGCCGTTGCGCGTTATTTCCTCATCCAGCCTATTTCATCTCGCTGTCACACCGTGCATTTCCACAGGCGTGCGCACATTGTGGTTATGAACACATAGGCCTAGAAGTCATTCATTCATTCATTCATTATCTCTAGCCGCTTTATCCTTCTACAGGGTCGCAGGCAAGCTGGAGCCTATCCCAGCTGACTACGGGCGAAAGGCGGGGTACACCCTGGACAAGTCGCCAGGTCATCACAGGGCTGACACATAGACACAGACAACCATTCACACTCACATTCACACCTACGGTCAATTTAGAGTCACCAGTTAACCTAACCTGCATGTCTTTGGACTGTGGGGGAAACCGGAGCACCCGGAGGAAACCCACGCGGACACGGGGAGAACATGCAAACTCCACACAGAAAGGCCCTCGCCGGCCCCGGGGCTCGAACCCAGGACCTTCTTGCTGTGAGGCGACAGCGCTAACCACTACACCACCGTGCCGCCACCCTAGAAGTCATATTTGATGTTAAATAATTGTTGTTAAATATATAACTTAGAAGAGGTGTATGCGTATGCCAATATTCTAAGCAGAATCGAACACTTGCTTTAGCCTACATTTCATTTAACCATTTTTGAGTTGCCTAATGCGCCCTCACGCTTTATCTGCCGGTTGCTGAGTACCCAGCATTGTTGATTTGCCATTATTTTCGAGGCGTATGCGGCATGTAATGCACAAGCATTGGTTCAAATGCACGCGAGATGGGTGCTTTTGTTATTTTAAGACTATGTGACTAAAAATGTGTTGTGTAATTCGTCTTAAATTGTGTAATTCGTCTTAAATTCGTCTTAAACTCTCTGCTTTGCTATTTGGAGTGGCAGTCAGCTGGATTTCGCCCCCGACGTAAAAGTTCATTCCCACACCCGGGCCGAAGATGCATGTCCTTTGGATGTGTTTTCAAATATTTTCACTAAGGAACTTTGGGACATGTTGGTGACACAGATAAATGTATCTGCGGATTAGACACGCGGCCACACACCATCCAATTTTAAGTGGAGCCCCGTCTCATACTAGATGAAATCGTTCGTCGGTCTCTGCATTACGTTTGTGGTCATTAAACTACCGCGTAATGGAAGTTTTATTAACCTTAAAGTAATGCAGAGAACGACGAACAACATACATTGTCACTACCTGAATTTAAACCAAATAAAAAGCATTGCGAAAGAACAGTTATTTGTTTTATCTTTTTTAATGTACTCAAATTCCTCCTCCATTTCAAAGTGGCCTGAATGTGAATTAAACTCCCGGATTGAAAACAGGGCCCACTCCGGCCCTGGCGAGAATAAACCTTTGGTAGTAATTTTCCATGATAAATAAACTTATTTAATGGAGAAGGGGGTAAAACAGGACGCAGAGTTAGCAACATTGCTCCAAGACACGTATATAAATGCAACCTGTATAAAGGGCTTAGAATGTGAATGTTTGTTTTTCCAGACCAAATCAAGAGAGTACCTTCTCCCCCCATATAGAGCCAGGTAAGGTAATGCATGAAATACACTATATTGCCAAAAGTATTTGCTCACCCATCCAAATTATCGGAATAAGGTGTTCCAATCACTTCCATGGCCACAGGTGTATAAAATCAAGCACCTAGGCATGCAGACTGTTTTTACAGTTTGGAGCTGGCCCCTTCCTCTTCCAACATGACTGTGCACCAGTGCACAAAGCAAAGTCCATAAAGACATGGATGACAGAGTCTGGTGTGGATGAACTTGACTGGCCTGCACAGAGTCCTGACCTCAACCCGATAGAACACCTTTAGGATGAATTAGAGTGGAGACTGAGAGCCAGGCCTTCACGTCCAACATCAGTGTGTGACCTCACAAATGCGCTTCTGGAAGAATGGTCAAAATTTCCCATAAACACACTCCTAAACCTTGTGGACAGCCTTCCCAGAAGAGTTGAAGCTGTTCTAGCTGCAAAGGGTGGACCGACGTCATATTGAACCCTATGGATTAGGAATGGGATGTCACTTAAGCTCATATGTGAGTCAAGGCAGGTGAGCAAATACTTTTGGCAATATAGTGTACCTTCATAGAAATATACATAATGATAGCAAAATCTCAGAAAATAGTAATACTAATTAGCCAACATCAGACATGGCAGTCAGCTTTAAAGCTCATGAGAGTTCATTACAATAACAATAACAAAAAACAACAAAGACTTTCTTGACTATTCTAGCTTTCACGGTCAGTGTTAGCAATTTAGCAGTACCTTCATGGTACTGCGTGGGAGTTAAGGCTACGGTCACATGACAGCTCATGATGGGTTTGTGAATACTCGGCGATGAACAATTGGTAGCCACCAATCATGCAACACATGGCGAATGTTCTCTGAGCTTCATGCATTGTTTTTTGGTGCATCTCTGCCTCATGAGTGGCCAAAAACTTGGTGGTGATGTTTTCATTGGCAAACTAAGCATACACGAATACACGCCATGGGTCGAAATTAAGCATGTACCAACGGACATGGGCAAGTCATTCTCATACTCGGGCAACAATAAAATTATCTCTAGTTGTCCGTCGGACAACTGTGTTTGAATGTCTATTTTACCAAGAAAAATTAAGTTGTTGTGATTCCTAACAGAAACAGAACGAAAACTTTATTTTTCCCGTCTTCTCTTTCGTTTGTCCTTGTCTTTGGTTCATTGAGGTAGTTGACGCTTCCATTCGCGAGATGGCGCTACATGATATTATGATTATTCACACGAGGCGCCACTGTCACGTAGGCTAGAACGAACGAAGCGTCTTTTTGGACTGATTTTTAATTCTGATTTGATCAGTTACACTTGACCATGATGACATGATGTTTTCTGACTGTTTAACATGTTTAATAGAAGATACTAGTAGTTATACCTAGTTGTTTTACTGTTCATCATGATGAAATAAGCCCTGTGATGACCTGGAGACTTGTCCAGGGTGTACCCCGCCTTTCGCCCGTAGTCAGCTGGGATAGGCTCCAGCTTGCCTGTGACCCTGTAGAACAGGATAAAGCGGCTACAGATAATGAGATGAGATGATGAAATAAACACCAAACACGTATGAGTGTTATAACTTTATTTCTATCAATCAGTAATCAAACAATAGCAAAACAAGTTGAAATATTTTATTGCATACTCTATAATATACATCCAGATTGCTTTTTATGCAAATTACTTACCCAGTCAACCTGCAAAAAAGTAGGGCAACTGATACATGTATGCGGGCAAGTAAATTTTTGGGGTTGGTTGCCCTGAGGGCAAGTACATTCAAAAGTTAATTTCGACCCCTGCATGCAGATAGGTTTGGGAATACTTCCTGAAGCTCAGGGAGGCATCGCCACCAAACGCCTCATTTCCATCGATAACCCATTGCAAAGCATCGCGAGCTGTAGTGTGACCGTAGCCTAACTAACTAATGATTTTAACTAGCTGTGACCCAGCTAAGAAAACAGTACAGTGAAGGCACTCTTTACTCTTCTTATTCTTAGAAATATGGGGTGAATTTCATGTTTAGAGCATTGTTCTAAAATTCTAGCCCCGGGAGATAGAAGTAGAATGTTTGGTTAATATGACAAGACAATAAGTTGCTGTGGATAATTTAAATATCATGATATGACATAAATTTAACAATAAAAACTAGCGATATTATAAACTGACGTTTTGACGTCAATGACATCATCATGGGAGTAAAATAAACAGTGTTTAAGAGTCAGTTCAAGTTTTGATAAAGTCCGAAGAGAGTGCATCAAGTAAATCCTTAGCACGTACGGAATCAGATTGGATGTTTAATTTTGGCTTTTTTGCTTGGATGAGCAACATCTCGTAAATCAAACAGTCCAGCTTCTCAGTACATTTTTGTGGAATAGTAAACTGATTGCTCAGTCTTAGTGTTTACCAATGGTTGAGTGGCGACGTTCTTCAATTCGTTGGTATAGATGCCTGTAGGTGTAGCCAATATAGTCTGCATCACACAGACCACACTTAGATAAATAAACAACATTCTGTTGGCTAACCAGCATTGGTTTAGCTTCGTGTAACTTGACTTCCTCCTGAATTTTACAGCTCACGTAAACAGGAAGTAAGGCAATGTTAAGTCGAGCACTCAAAGATCCAAGCTGTGTTCTGACCATTGCTGAGTTTCAGTCATGTGACTTTTCTTAGCGGTTTTACCGGAAGTAAAATAGCTGGTGGTCTAAACAGCTGCCGTAGTGCAAACAACTAGTGATAACTTATCAGAGTATGCTCGTAATCTAGAAGCCGCTGCTGGCTTTAGATATATTCAGAAGATTGCTATGTGCAATGGAATCGACCCCTACAGTCTGGGAAAGAAGGATTTGTCATACGATCTGGAAAACTACCCTTCAGTCGAGTTCCCCGACATCTCGAACTATCTGGTGTTGCAGACGTCCTTCTACACCGCAAAACAGATGAAAGCATGGAAGAGTATGGAGGCTTACAACTTTTTTGTATGTGGCTGGGTAAAGAACCTGGCTATCAAGTCACTGCTGAATGAATCCTGTATTGTTTTTGCCCGTGTAAGTATGTTATTTTTTTAAGCTTTTTGTTCGCATCTTTACAACGAAGCGCTGCAAGTTGAAGTGCAAACAAACAACAGTTCACTTGATTCTGACTTGTGTTGGCTCTTATCTCTCAGGTAAATCATTCACAAAGATCATCAGAAACCCCTTTAAAGACCTGGATCTTAGTTAAACAAGACGGAGAAGTGATCACGGCGCATTGTAACTGTACGGCTGGGGAAGAATTTTGTTGCGACCTTCATGCATATGGACTTTGTGAGGAGTAAACACAGAAACAGCTGGGGACTTTAGCGCTTCGTGACTGAAAAAGTGCCGTAAAATAACGACACAGCAAGAAAAGTACTTAGAAAACACAAAGGACAGAGCTGAGAGGGAAATACAAACCATTCACCAAGTGATCATTGCAAACTCGAGCGTGCTTTGACTCGGCTCCCTTCGATTTCATTGAGAGATTCAGTGAGAAGCCACTTTTCTCGACGTCTTTTTGTGAAATCCTGTGTTCGTTCACCATTTTTTATTAGTTTGCGGGGAACCCTGAAGAAACTTTTAAACTTGGTTTGATTGATTCAAACAACCTAAAACAACGCAAGCGTAAGGCATTTTTCATGCGAGCAATACACCTTCTCCGTACAAACGCTTTGTCAACTGAGTTTTGGTCAACCACCAGCTAAAAGTTTTAAAAACTAATGAGGCGGATGTGACGTCACATGAAACCCAGCGATATCAGACGCCTTCTGATCTTTAAAAGGCAAGGGAAATCGAATGGTCTTCATGTCATCAGAAGCTTGATTGGCAGCAGCTGATAACCCTAACTCCTGTGCCATCCTGGAGCAGAACTGACTAATGGTTGAATTAATGAGCTTTTCCGGGTCTTAATAAAAACGTATTAATTAGCTTAATTAATTAATTAATTAATTAATTAACATGAATGAGTTTTCTGGGACTTTCTAAAAACTTGAACTGACTCTTAATCACTTACAACCCCGATTCCAAAAAAGTTGGGACAAAGTACAAATTGTAAATAAAAACAGAATGCAATGATGTGGAAGTTTCAAAATTCCATATTTTATTCAGAATAGAACATAGATGACATATCAAATGTTTAAACTGAGAAAATGTATCATTTAAAGAGAAAAATTAGGTGATTTTAAATTTTATGACAACAACACATCTCAAAAAAGTTGGGACAAGGCCATGTTTACCACTGTGAGACATCCCCTTTTCTCTTTACAACAGTCTGTAAACGTCTGGGGACTGAGGAGACAAGTTGCTCAAGTTTAGGGATAGGAATGTTAACCCATTCTTGTCTAATGTAGGATTCTAGTTGCTCAACTGTCTTAGGTCTTTTTTGTTGTATCTTCCGTTTTATGATGCACCAAATGTTTTCTATGGGTGAAAGATCTGGACTGCAGGCTGGCCAGTTCAGTACCCGGACCCTTCTTCTACGCAGCCATGATGCTGTAATTGATGCAGTATGTGGTTTGGCATTGTCATGTTGGAAAATGCAAGGTCTTCCCTGAAAGAGACGTCGTCTGGATGGGAGCATATGCTGCTCTAGAACCTGGATATACCTTTCAGCATTGATGGTGTCTTTCCAGATGTGTAAGCTGTCCATGCCACACGCACTAATGCAACCCCATACCATCAGAGATGCAGGCTTCTGAACTGAGCGCTGATAACAACTTGGGTCGTCCTTCTCCTCTTTAGTCCAAATGACACGGCGTCCCTGATTTCCATAAAGAACTTCAAATTTTGATTTGTCTGACCACAGAGCAGTTTTCCACTTTGCCACAGTCCATTTTAAATGAGCCTTGGCCCAGAGAAGATGTCTGCGCTTCTGGATCATGTTTAGATACGGCTTCTTCTTTGAACTATAGAGTTTTAGCTGGCAACGGCGGATAGCACGGTGAATTGTGTTCACAGATAATGTTCTCTGGAAATATTCCTGAGCCCATTTTGTGATTTCCAATACAGAAGCATGCCTGTATGTGACGCAGTGCCGTCTAAGGGCCAGAAGATCACAGGCACCCAGTATGGTTTTCCGGCCTTGACCCTTACGCACAGAGATTCTTCCAGATTCTCTGAATCTTTTGATGATATTATGCACTGTAGATGATGATATGTTCAAACTCTTTACAATTTTACACTGTCGAACTCCTTTCTGATATTGCTCCACTATTTGTCGGCGCAGAATTAGGGGGATTGGTGATCCTCTTCCCATCTTTACTTCTGAGAGCCGCTGCCACTCCAAGATGCTCTTTTTATACCCAGTCATGTTAATGACCTATTGCCAATTGACCTAATGAGTTGCAATTTGGTCCTCCAGCTGTTCCTTTTTTTGTACCTTTAACTTTTCCAGCCTCTTATTGCCCCGTCCCAATTTTTTTGAGATGTGTTGCTGTCCTGAAATTTCAAATGAGCCAATATTTGGCATGAAATTTCAAAATGTCTCACTTTTGACATTTGATATGTTGTCTATGTTCTATTGTGAATACAATATCAGTTTTTGAGATTTGTAAATTATTGCATTCCATTTTTATTTACAATTTGTACTTTGTCCCAACTTTTTTGGAATCGGGGTTGTACTTAAACACTGTGTATTTTAATCTGATGATGGTGTGAGTGACGTCAAAACATCAGTTTATAACATCGCTAGTTTTTATTATTAAATGTATATGAAAAGTTGTTTTAATCAAGATGACATAAATTGTCTTTTGTAATAAACGAAGGAATAAATGGATAGTTTACAGTCACAGTGTTCACTATTAACAATGTTAGATACAGTATGTTTCTAATCTGTAAATAACAAAGTCAGAAACAGTTCACCTCAATGCTTGAAAGTGATGCAATTTTTATAAAATGTAATTTTCATTTAACTTCCTGGCCAGGTTATGCGGGCGTGGCTTTGTGTTCGAAAGGAGGCGGGTTCAAAGAGTCAAAAAAAGAAATCATTCTGGTGTTGAACTTCTCGAGACCTAATGTACATCAATTTTGACTAATCTTAACAAACTGATCTTTAAACACAGAATGTATTATCAAGTACATTTTTGGTTTCTGAGAACTTTTTTTTTTTTTTAAACTAAATTTCTACTAAAACTTTTCTCAGAAGTGGACTGAACACTGCAGAAGTTTTAATTTCTCCCAAGTTAGGACTCATTAGCTCCAGTGCCTGAGGGCAGTTGATTTTCTCTCTCAA
The DNA here is from genome assembly GCF_027579695.1 of Neoarius graeffei. Lineage (NCBI taxonomy): Eukaryota > Metazoa > Chordata > Actinopteri > Siluriformes > Ariidae > Neoarius > Neoarius graeffei. The sequence goes on from NC_083585.1 coordinate 52,224,984, forward strand.
GCACCCGTACTGTTGGGGAATTAACTAGTGAGTTGAATCGTTTGTCTTTGAGCAAGGAACTCAACAAACTATGCTCAATTTTAGCCCTCTAGGATTGGAATTGATGACCCCTGGCCAAAGCCATATGCTCTGCTGGTGAACGGCCCCTTTAGGGTGTATAGCTATTGCACCATTTACTAAAGATGGTGCTTCAGTGAAGTACTTTAAGAACACAATATTGGGGGGAAAACAACACTTTTTTTTTACTTCAACTTTGGGAATAATGTTATCTTCATGAACAATCAGAATAGCCAGTTTGTAATGATAGAAAATGGCAGCCATGTTGTGTGTGTGTGTTTAATCAATGTAGACTTGGCCATCTCAAATCTTAGGCAATAAAAATGTTCTTAATGCTTTAAAACAGGGAGTAGAAAGCAAAAGATGACCAAGTCTTTGGTTTCACACCAACTGAAAACAGCCCTAAGGGCCTGGTCCCACAAAACCGATAACTATAACTATACCTATACCTCTAACTAGAACTAGAACTACGGTATACCTCTGCCTGAATTTAGTTCCAGTCTGGAGCAGTCACACTCTAGACTTGATTATTGCAATGCCCTGCTCATTGGTCTTCCGGCTAAATCTATCAACAAATTACAATACATCCAAAACTCTGCAGCTAGACTACTCACACACACCAGACCTTGGCATCACGTAACACCCATCCTCCATCGATTACACTGGCTTCCTGTTCAATATCGCATCCAATTCAAAATTCTCCTGCTTGTCTACAAGGCCCAACACAACCTAGCACCCACATACCTCACTAGTCTCTTTAACCCATACCTACCCACTCGCACTTTACGCTCCTCTGACACGCTTCTTTTGTCTATCCCCTCCACGAACCTCCGCTCCATAGGTGACAGGGCATTTAGTGTTGCCAGCCCTAAACTCTGGAACAACCTCCCACTTTCACTGAGACAATGCACTTCCCTTTCGTCATTCAAATCCACGCTCAAAACTCACCTCTTCAGCCTTGCTTTCCCTGCACAATGATATCTTATTGATTTTATTATTTTATCCCATTTATTTTATTTTATTTAATTTGCTTCTTTCTCTGATTTTATTTTGTATCATGATACAATGCCTTTTACCATGTACTTATTGATTTTTATTTGTTTCTTTTCCTTTTACATATATTACTGACCTGCATTTTTTATTGTTTTATTACCCATCTTGCTATTGTTTTAACATTCTAGTATTTTAACATTCTGTACTGTAAAGTGTCCTTGGGTACCTTGAAAGGCGCTACAAATAAAATTTATTATTATTATTATTATTATTATTACACCACAACTATAATCCCGACTATAATATCGCTTGGTCCTGACACTCAGGGAAATAAATGCATGCAACTTAGGCCCCGGTCACACCGCCCGAACTTTGCTGGAGCGTTCCTTGAACGGTAGGGAGGGGGGGCCGAATTTCGACAACGCTCGTCACCGCGCACAAAATGGGAAAAAAATCGAAAACACAGGCGTTGGCTTAGCGGTGCACCGCTGAAGCCGGCATTGCTTTAGCGTTGGTTTAGCGGTAGCAAGTGTTGGTTTAGCGGTGATGCGAGCGTTGGTATAGCGGCGTTCTGCGCATGCAGGCTTTGGCTCGGCGGGGGTATAAAGTTGGTTTAGCACCAATCATAGCAAGTCTCTCAGTATTCATGGTGATACAGTTTTACTGTAACTTTGAGCAAATTCGATATAGATGAGGTCTGAACTCAACGGCAGCTCGATTCCAAATGAGCTCCTGGTCCATTTCTCCCCGTATTTATAGCCAAATTCTGGTCCCGCTCCGACACCTCTATACCAACGCCAAACCAAAGTTCATCGCCGCCATGGATAGCTGCTTCAACGCCCGACACCGTTCCAGCAACCCCGTGTCCACTCGTAAAACGCTTACAACCGCTCCACCGAAGTTTGTGCAACGTTTAATCCCTGCCCGGGCAACGCTGACGAAGCAGCGGTGGTCCAGCGTTCAAGATTTCTGCGTTGGCCTAGCGGACCCAAGCGTCCACGAACTTGCGTCTAGCGGTGCCAAACTTTGACTGGGCGTTGGTGGAGCGGGGGTGAACTTTGCCGGGGCGGAAAATTGCCCCCTCCTCACCGCTCGCAATATTTTGTGCAGCTCAAAACTTTCGGAGCGGTAGGAGGGCCCCTCGAGAAACATCAGCGGTGGCTGAGCGTATACGGCGTTGCTTTAACGGGGGCCAACTTTTGTTAAACGGTGATGAACGGTTACGAGCGGTGATGAATTTTTTTCACCGCTCCAGGAACGCTCCAGCAAAGTTCGGGCGGTGTGACCGGGGCCTTAGGAATAGTCATGGAAGAAGTTTTTTTCCAAGGAGTAGCACATTATTCCGGGTCATACTGTACAGCTTGGACTTCAAAACAACCCATGTACACACTCCAGTGGTTGATAAAATACGGATAGGTCACGGACTACGGAAATACAATAGAAAAGGATACAAAATACGGAGTGGTTACAGATTTTAATCCAGATAAATCATGGATGTTAATAATTTACGGATTGGTCACAGACGTTTCAGTATATTACAGATTGATTACCGATTTCATACAGACGATGCATCACAGATAAAAAATTAAGAAGTCTTAAACAATTAAATGGTCGGACTGCTGAAGTTCATAATTAAAATATCTTACATGCATTTATATGTGTACTTTATTAATTTACTATTGATATTTCACAGAAAATCACATATCCATATATCGAATAAAAGATCCGTGCTTTGTATTATATTTTTTATTTTCCGTGAATCTGTATTCCGTGACTTCATGATGCAACAAGGATGTACAAAGATGCCCGGGGAAAAATAGCACGCGCTCAGACAATGTCACATGTAAACAGTTACCTGAATGGTCAGATGTTTTATCAGATCAGATCCAGACCTGGAAAAATTGCTCCAGAAGCAATCTCAGGGATACGGATAAACCCAGGCCTGGGCTATAGGTATCGTTATCAGTCTGGTGTGAGCACCAACCACTTAAACTGCAGGGGAATTATTTATTTATAGTTATCGTGATAGTTGTAGTTATAGTTACAGATATCAGTATTGTGGGACCGGGCCATAAACAGTCCAGTCTCTTCAACAAATTGCCTTGTAAAATCAACAGAACAAATATTTAGGAGATGCTCTGTATTAACTCATGGCAACAGTGAGAGCTTGGTCCCCAACTGGAACAATGTGTTCTAGTCCCAAGAGATGCAAAGACAGAGCATGAAACCCCTGCAGGTCTTCTCAGTAATCATATATTTGCAACAAATAATTCTGTGAAAAATAAATAGGCTTGAATGGGAAATTCATCATTTCCATCCAGATTATTTCAGGACAAAATGCAATGTCACTGCTGCCTGAAATTATATTTGACACTGCAATCAATATATTTAACACACAATGCATGACTGGCTGTGCAGACAGATATGATGTTAGCTTTCTAAATCACTGCCAGGCAGTAATAGTCCATAAACGTAGCTGTGAAGCAGTGCAGAAATAACCCTGAAGCCAGGATAGTAATTTCTACTCATTTCCGCATGAGGACACACCCTCTCACATTATCACGTTATGGATCAGCAATGGAATTGCCAGAAGCTACTCTAATGGCCACTATTGGAAATGATGAAACCAATTTATTCTGTATTACTCTCGATGCCAAAATTTAAACTCTGAAATCTTTTTTTCCTTTTCTAGTAACATTTTAAATACACAATAATAAATGGATGTATAACGATGAATCCTTTTTTTTTAAAGAACTGAACAGAAAGTGTATTTTGATATTTCACCTAACTCGCCTATTGTCTTTTTTTCTTGCTGTGAAAAGAACAGTCATTATCCCGAAACACCAAGTCTGAACTCTCAGTGTGCTACAGAGTCAGTCCAAATCAATTACAGAGTCTGGAAGAAAATGTATCTGAAGAAAATGACGTGCAGATTATAATGCCTTGCATAAGTATTCACCCCCTTGAACTTCTGTTTTGTCGTGATGCAACCTGGAACTGAAACGGGGCCAGTGGTGGCACAAAAATTTATGCTCCGAGTTACTGATCTGAAGGTCATGGGTTCAAGCTGCCACTGTTGGGCCCTTGAGCAAGACCCTTAACCCTGTCTGCTTCAGAAACACTATGTCATGTACCCCCTTATTCTACATCGCTCTGGATAATCCCTTTGGACACAAGGAAAAATGTTATGGAACTTCATGTGTACAGTTGTACACGTTATTATCCGAAGGGGATATGAGCGTCTGCTAAATGCCTGTAATGTAATGAACTTAATTGGGATTATCTCATCTCATCTCATTATCTCTAGCCGCTTTATCCTGTTCTACAGGGTCGCAGGCAAGCTGGAGCCTATCCCAGCTGACTACGGGCGAAAGGCGGGGTACACCCTGGACAAGTCGCCAGGTCATCACAGGGCTGACACATAGACACAGACAACCATTCACACTCACATTCACACCTACGGTCAATTTAGAGTCACCAGTTAACCTAACCTGCATGTCTTTGGACTGTGGGGGAAACCGGAGCACCCGGAGGAAACCCACGCGGACACGGGGAGAACATGCAAACTCCACACAGAAAGGCCCTCGCCGGCCACGGGGCTCGAACCCAGGACCTTCTTGCTGTGAGGCGACAGCGCTAACCACTACACCACCGTGCCGCCCTAATTGGGATTATATGTCATAAATCTATACAATATAGCCCATAATGCTGAAATGAAACAGATAGTTAATATAGCTTGCAAAATTATTTACAAATACCAAAAAAATCACCCAAAAGGTTGTGAGGAATGCAACATCCCCTTCTGATGAAATCCTTGAATTATTTCTGTTGCCACTAGTTGCTTTCAGAAGTGACATAACTAGCTGAATGGCGGCCACTAAGTACTGTGTTTGCCATAATTCAAGCATTGGTCATTTCCCTAATAACACCCTCCATACAGTGAAGTATGGTACTGGTAGCATTATGTTGTGGGGATGTCTCCCCCCCCCCCCAATCAGCAGGGAATGGGAAACTGGTCAAGGTTGAGGGCAAGATACATTATATGGCCAAAAGTATCTGAACCTGACCATCACACTCACACTATATGTGGGCCCATAACTCATAATTGTCTAGAATGTCATTGTATACTGTAGCTTTAAGAAGTCCTTTCACAAGAACTGAAGGGCCCAAACATTTCATCATGAGATTAAACAAAACCTGTACACAAAGCAATGTGTATAAAAACGTATTTTGCCAAGGTTGATGTGGAAGAACTTGAGTGGCCTGAGCCCTGACCTCAACCCCACTGAACATGTTTAGGATGACCGAGAACTCTGACTGCGCACCAGGCTTTCTTATTTATCATCAGTACCTGACTTCTGATTCTAGAGGAAAGCTTATTCTGGTGAAAATAATTTAGACAGGTGCAGAATCATCTTCCAACAGGACAACGTCTGCCTGATTGAGAATCTGTGGCAAGACTTGAAAAATAAATCACTGTTCACTAGTGGTCTCCATCCAGTCTAACGGAGCTTAAAGAATGACTGCCAAGACGAATGGGCAAAAAATACCAGCATCCAGATGTACGGTACAAAGCTGATCAAAACGTATCCCAGAAGTCTTCTAGATGCAATCGCAACCCAAAGAGCTTCAACCTAAGTATTACCCCAGGGGTGAATATTAATGCAATGCTTATGCAAGTATACACTGCATACTTGGGGAAAAAAAGGCAACAAACATGGATGGATCTTATGTAATTCTGGTGCATTGAAGAGGTAAAAGGGGCTAAAAATAGAAACAGCACAGGTTGTGTGTCCTTAGTAACAGAATGAACAGGGCTTTATGAGGAACTACACACACAGTTCAGTTATTTGTTGTCGTATTTTTGAGTGTGATGGGACTGATGTATAAAATGAACCATAACATGAACATTTATTATTGTAAAGCAGGGCTTTCTTTTCTGGCCATCATCCAATTCAATTATTCTTCATGTCATGTCTCAGAAACTTACAAAAGCAACGGTCATTAACTCTTTTAATAGCTATCAGTTAGAACGCATGACCACACAATGATTGTGTGATGATTTTTTGAAAAACAAAACAGCAACAAAATAATAATAATAATAATAATGCCGGCGGCACGGTGGTGTAGTGGGTAGCGCTGTCACCTCACAGCAAGAAGGTCCGGGTTCGAGCCCCGTGGCCGGCGAGGGCCTTTCTGTGTGGAGTTTGCATGTTCTCCCCGTGTCCGCGTGGGTTTCCTCCGGGTGCTCCGGTTTCCCCCACAGTCCAAAGACATGCAGGTTAGGTTAACTGGTGACTCTAAATTGACCGTAGGTGTGAATGTGAGTGTGAATGGTTGTCTGTGTCTATGTGTCAGCCCTGTGATGACCTGGCGACTTGTCCAGGGTGTACCCCGCCTTTCGCCCGTAGTCAGCTGGGATAGGCTCCAGCTTGCCTGCGACCCTGTAGAACAGGATAAAGCGGCTAGAGATAATGAGATGAGATGAGATAATAATGCCTCTATAATATGTAATGAAATATAATAATTGCAAACGTTTCCTTGCCTTGCTAATAAATGGATATAAAGATCCCAGCCTGAGGGAAAGTTGATAAAATACATAACTCCAGTAATTATGTAAGTTCGCTCATTAAGTTTAAGAAAAATTAACCAGAGGTGTATAAAGTACCCAACTTCATTACTTAAGTCAAAGTACAGATCCCACTGGTCAAAAGTTACTCTGATACAGGTGAAAATTGTACAGTCAAATTTTTACTTAAATTAAAGTACTGAAGTACTTGCTTTTAAAAATACTTAAGTATTAATACATTTTCTGTCAATGCACCGATGCATTATTGCCACAATGCAGCTAACGCTACTAGAAAAGAAAGATTTCTACATTCTGTTTATTTAGCAAGATTATGCTAAAACATATTTCTGAAAGGACTTCAGATAAGTTAACGTTATTCATGTTAGCGTAACTCTATTTTTATATGCTAACTAACAGTGTCCAAGTTAACTAGCTATGTGTAAACATTAGCCATGGACAAGGCTAGGGCTACTTGGTAGGCAAATCCATAGAAAGTCATTTGACTAACCAGACTGCATAGCTATTGCAACGTTATCACTAGCTCTAAAAGCACAAACAACTTCGTTGCAAGCTTTCTCTTGGAATAAAACGTTTATGTACCTCAATATGCTCCCGCAGGTTGGATGGCGAGTTTTTGTAGGCCGTGATGTGGTTCGTTTTCGGCAAACAAAGCAAACATTTAAAACGAAACGAATCTTTAATCCTTTCAGAAAACTCAAGCATAGATTCTAGGTATAGCTATGAGTGCATGCATTCCACAGAAGAACCGCCTCCTTCCATTCTGCCATCAACTGATCGTATTAAATAACGCTGCTGAGAAATCACTGAACTTGATTGTATCCAGTCTATGGACGTGACGTGACCCTAGTGATTACTGATGGACTGTCTCAGTGTCACTTGCAAAAAAACCATCACGTTTTAGAAAAGAAAAGAAAAACTATCCACTTTCAAAGCTGCTTCATAGTAACGAGTAACAAGGACCTTGATAGAAATGTAGTGGAGTAAAAAGTATGATATTTGTCTTTCAAATGTAGTGAAGTTAAAGTCATAAGGTTCTAAAAAAATACTCAAGTAAAGTACAAATACTCAAAAAGTGTACTTAAGTACAGTACTCAAGTAAATATACTTCGTTACTATCCACCTCTGAAATTAACTAATATAAAAATGGCTAGTTTTAGTTGGAAAATCTGTTTATCGCAACCAAGTCATAAGCCGTGGTAAAATATTTGCTATACGCACATATGACAGCAACACAATTGTACTGTACTAATGTGGCAGATTAGAAACCAATTAAACCATTACACTGTTACCATTTAAAAATAGGAAATAGAATAACTTTTTACAGCAAATATCGTTCATCCATCCATCCATTATCTGTAGCCGCTTATCCTGTCCTACAGGAGCCTATCCCAGCTGACTATGGGCGAGAGGCGGGGTACACCCTGGACAAGTCGCCAGGTTATCGCAGGGCTAACACATAGACACAGACAACCATTCACACTCGTGTTAATATCGTTCATAATAAATGAAATTATTTCTTGACCATGGGTGTATTTTATTACTAGCTCATCCGTCTGACAGGTGATGAGTTTATGCCATCATGTGTTGTCCGTCCGTCGTCCGTCCGGTGTCGTCCACATTTCACAAAAATTGCTTCTTCTCTCTCAGTTCTTCACTGATTTTTATTCTTTTTGGCAGGAAGGTAGGTCTGCCTGGGGTGCGTAGAGCTTCTAACCAAATTTGCATAATTGCAATTAATAATGAAGATTTGGAGTAATTAATAAATCCCTAATGATCCACACAAATCGCTTCTTCTCCCTCAATTCTTCACCGATTTTTATTCTTTCCGGCATGAAGGTAGGGGTACCTAGGGTGCATATAACTTCTACCCATTCCATTCCCGTCTAGTCCAGAAGGAACGATCTAAAGTGGACCACCTTGTGCAGTTCTACTCTCAAATATTTGAGCTGGACTGGTTGAAAGTAGAACTGCACAAGGTGGCCCACTTTAGATCATTCCTTCTGGACTAGATGAGGCCAGAGTGAGCTACGCCATCATTGATGGTCTCATCCTAGTTGGCATCTCTATGTCCAATCAGTTTCCACGTATGGTACTTGGTATATGACTTGGAGTGACTCAGGCCCTGTTCACATCTGGTATTCACATCCATCTTGATTGATCCGATCACAACTGGACAACTAAAATGCATTGCCTTTTACACCTACACTTTTAGAAATAGGGGTACAGTAAGAGTCCATTTCTGTTCCCCAAGGTACAGTCTACATGAATGTACCCCCTAGGGCACATTATTGGTCCTTACGGTAACTATGTGCAACTTTGAGGGGCAAAAAGGTACATAAATGTTCCCAAGCAGTATCTACAGGGTACAAATAAATAAATAAAAATAATAACAATAATAGCACCTTTCTCAAAACCAAAGGTCACTTTACAATTATAGAAAAAAAAGTCCACCAAATAGAGGTCAGAATGTCATTCCAATGGTGTAGCAGCCACAGTCCCACCAAAAGGCGCACGAAAACAAGTCCCACACCGCCAGCACAGCTGCCGTGACACCAGCGGGCAACATCACTCGAAACACCATGCCATGGATCCACACAGCGAGCACAGACACACCGCCACACAGAGCTCTGGTATGTCCCAAACCGCCTGCACAGCCGCCACAATGCCACCGAGCAACATTGCTCGGAACATCACGCCAAGCACTAAAGCACTGCTGCATAGAGCGCTGGACAACTACGATGTTAAAATGAGAAACGAGCTCGCTGCAGTCCATAGCTAGGAGAACAGGCATCACCCACGGCGAACCAAGGCCTGGAAGGAACCGACGCCCAAAACTGGGTCTGGAGCTACACCACAACTGGCAGACAAAAACACTCAAACAAAAACAAACATCAAACTACACAAACACACACAAAAAAGGAGAGAAATTAAAATAAAAAGCTCCGGTGAGAAGCGACAGCCAGAATGCGCACGGAAATAAGTACCTTAGAGGGTACTGCCCCAGTGACAAGTTGTTGTACCCCTAAAGGTACAACAATGTACTTTGTTTTCTGAGAGTGTACATTTTGAAAGCATCTCCAGTAACGACTTCTTCCAGTACAGTTCAGACCACCTTCTGGCATATTATCCAACTGATACAATTGGATTTCATACATAATTTCCACTGAATGAAGGGTGCCATGCACTTTTATTCCTTCAGTCTTTATGCACTGGATTTGTTTTCAGGCAGAAGTGTCCTGCAAATCCGATCTCACGCACATGTACATCTATCTCATGTTCATACTCTTTGGTTGCATGATGAAATGGATTGCATGGGAGATGAAATTTTGAAAGAAGCTCGAGATGTTTTTGCTTGCACACAACAAATGTTATGTGGTCATATGCATCCCAAAGCACCTCTGACTGGACCACAATGCGTCTCTGAGACACTTAGGACCCTGCTCACACCTGTACTTACCTCCGACCCTTTATGATCAGATCACCTGCGATGCATTTTAATGTCTGGTATGAACAGGGCCTTAGTAGTTGTTTGTGAAATAGTCTAGTTTAATTCAAAGATTGTGGCTGTACTGCTTTTGCATTTGATGGAATTATGGAACTGCAGCATGTGAATCCAACTTATGTTGGCATTTTATACAAGTTTTGTGTTAAGCCTAAGAAAACCCTTACCTATGATAAATACTGTACAGTGTTATGCTTGAATTCGGGTTTCTTATTGCTTTGTTAAATCTCACCTCCATAGCAGCAAGTTGTTTGGAAGAGTTGCATAAAAGAAGCCTTTCCTTGGAAGAAACTATAAAATCCACAGTTTGTTCACAATTGTGTACCATGGTCCAGTGACACCTAAACCTCATCAGCATGATTAGGAACTCTACAAAGGAAACACCATGCAAAGAAAAGCTCCCACCAAGTAAAACGCAGTGGTGGATCACCGAAGCTTTGGTTTTCAGATGGTCTTGAGGCATTTGTCAAGATGAACAGCAACATAAATTCTACCAGTACCAAGATACACTCACTGGCCACTTTAATAGGGACTTGTTCTTGATTCTAAGATTCCTGTTCTTGGCTGCAGGAGTGGAACCCAATGCTGAGAAGCTTTTCTGCCCACCACGGTTGTAAAGAGTTGATATGAGTTGCTTGGCCAAAAGTTTTGAGACTGACACAAATTTTGGTTTTCACAAAGTTTACTGCTTCAGTGTTTTTAGATCTTTTTGTCAGATGTTTCTATGGGACACTGAAGTACAGTTATAAGCATTTCATAAGTTTCAAAGACTTATTAACAAATATATCAAGTTTATGCAAAGAGTCAATGTTTACAGTGTTGACACTTCTTTTTCAAGACTCCTGTAATTCAGCATGCCCTGGCATGCTGGATATCAGCTTCTGGGCCAAATCCTGACTGATGGCAACCCATTCTTGCATAATCAGTGCTTGGAGTTCATCACAGTTTTTTGGGTTTTTGTTTGTCCACCTGCTTTTTGAGGATTGACCACAGGCTCTCGATGGGATTAAGATCTTGGGACTTCCTGGCCATGGCCCCAAAATTTAAATCTTTTGTTCCCTGAGCCACTTAGTTATCACTTTTGCCTTGTGACATGGTGCTCCATCATGCTGGAAAAAGCATTGTTCGTCACCAAATTGGATCGTTGGGAGAAGTTGCTCTTGGAGGATGTTTTGATACCATTCTTTATTCATGACAGTGTTCTTAGGCGAAATTGTGAGTGAGCACAATGAACACACTCCCTCCTTGTTAAGATGCTCTTAGTGTTAAGAGGCTTTTGGGAAACCCACCACTGTCCATTTTCCTCTGAGCTCTCTGATCAACAAAGCATTTGTTTCCACCCACAGAACTGTCGCTCAGTCACTCAATGTTTTTTTGTTTGTTTGTTTGTTTGTTTGTTTGTTTTTCACACCATTCTGTGTAAACTCTAGAGACTGTTGTGTGTGAAAATCCCAGGAGATCAGCAGTTTCTGAAATACTCAAACCAGTCCATCTGGCTCAAACCAACACCCATACCACAGTGAAAGAAAGTCACACTTTGAGATCACAATTTTTCCCATTCTGATGCTTGAACATTGTGAACATTAACTGAAGCTCTTGATTTGTATCTGTAGGATTTGATGCAGTGTTAGCCCTGCAATGACCTGGCGACTTGTCCAGGGTGTACCCTGCCTCTTGCCCATAGTCAGCAGGGATAGGCTCCAGCTATCCTGCACAGGACAGGTGGCTACAGATAATGGATGGATGGATGAATGATTTGATGCATTGTGCTGCTGTCGAGGGATTGGCTGATTAGAGAACTGCATAAAACAACAGGCGGATGGGTGTTCCTAATAAAGGGGCCGGTGAGAGTATATTAACCCAACACATGTTGCCTCTGCAGGGAGGTTACAACTTGGCCATAGATGAATTTTGTTGTAGGAAGACAACATTGATGTTTCATCAGCAGTATGGATTTGAGGCATATTGCAAACAATGTGAATGGAAGAGAAGAGTTCACACGTACCAATTTAAGAATATGAAAGAGTTTGAAATGGTGTAGTTTTCCGTGATCAGTTTTTCCAAAACATTGCAGGATTCAAATCTGATATTCTCAGTATGAGGGGCATCACAGCCTCAACTGTGGGCTGGTTGATCATTTTGAAACCAGTTTTTGCCATAATTATAAACCTATGTACAACCCCGATTCCAAAAAAGTTTGGACAAAGAACAAATTGTAAATAAAAACGGAATGCAATAATTTACAAATCTCAAAAACTGATATTGTATTCACAATAGAACATAGACAACATATCAAATGTCGAAAGTGAGACATTTTGAAATTTCATGCCAAATATTGGCTCATTTGAAATTTCATGACAGCAACACATCTCAAAAAAAGTTGGGACAGGGGCAATAAGAGGCTGGAAAAGTTAAAGGTACAAAAAAGGAACAGCTGGAGGACCAAATTGCAACTCATTAGGTCAATTGGCAATAGGTCATTAACATGACTGGATATAAAAAGAGCATCTTGGAGTGACAGCGGCTCTCAGAAGTAAAGATGGGAAGAGGATCACCAATCCCCCTAATTCTGCGCTGACAAATAGCGGAGCAATATCAGAAAGAGTTCAACAGTGTAAAATTGCAAAGAGTTTGAACATATCATCATCTACAGTGCATAATATCATCAAAAGATTCAGAGAATCTGGAAGAATCTCTGTGCGTAAGGGTCAAGGCCAGAAAACCATACTGGGTGCCCGTGATCTTCGGGCCCTTAGACGGCACTGCATCACATACAGGCATGCTTCTGTATTGGAAATCACAAAATGGGCTCAGGAATATTTCCAGAGAACATTATCTGTGAACACAATTCACCGTGCCATCTGCAGTTGCCAGCTAAATCTCTATAGTTCAGAGAAGAAGCCGTATCTAAACATGATCCAGAAGCGCAGACGTCTTCTCTGGGCCAAGGCTCATTTAAAATGGACTGTGACAAAATGGAAAACTGTTCTGTGGTCAGACGAATCAAAATTTGAAGTTCTTTATGGAAATCAGGGACACCATGTCATTTGGACTAAAGAGGAGAAGGACGATCCAAGTTGTTATCAGCGCTCAGTTCAGAAGCCTGCATCTCTGATGGTATGGGGTTGCATTAGTGCGTGTGGCATGGGCAGCTTACACATCTGGAAAGACACCATCAATGCTGAAAGGTATATCCAGGTTCTAGAGCAACATATGCTCCCATCCAGACGACGTCTCTTTCAGGGAAGACCTTGCATTTTCCAACATGACAATGCCAAACCACATACTGCATCAATTACAGCATCATGGCTGCGTAGAAGAAGGGTCCGGGTACTGAACTGGCCAGCCTGCAGTCCAGATCTTTCACCCATAGAAAACATTTGGCGCATCATAAAACGGAAGATACGACAAAAAAGACCTAAGACAGTTGAGCAACTAGAATCCTACATTAGACAAGAATGGGTTAACATTCCTATCCCTAAACTTGAGCAACTTGTCTCCTCAGTCCCCAGACGTTTACAGACTGTTGTAAAGAGAAAAGGGGATGTCTCACAGTGGTAAACATGGCCTTGTCCCAACTTTTTTGAGATGCGTTGTTGTCATGAAATTTAAAAATCACCTAATTTTTCTCTTTAAATGATACATTTTCTCAGTTTAAACATTTGATATGTCATCTATGTTCTATTCTGAATAAAATATGGAATTTTGAAACTTCCACATCATTGCATTCCATTTTTATTTACAATTTGTACTTTGTCCCAACTTTTTTGGAATCGGGGTTGTATTATACAGAGCATATAATATTGTTTTCAGTAAAATCTACTGATCAATTAGTCAAGCCTACTGATAGATTCATCGACCGATTTAAATGCTACCATGAATGAATGTGAATGAATATTTAACTGACTTAAATTCTGTCTACAGACACAAGAAATTGAAAAGATAAAGCCTTTATCACTCGTAAAAGTCACACAAACCCCCTATATTAGCACTGATATGGTTATTGCAATTGTTATTCGCTTGAGAATTGTTCTTGGATTGACAACCCTGTTTCACTGGGCTTGTTAGAACCCATCTCCCACTCCATGTGCTAATTAGATCCTGAGATTAGCAGCCCTAATTAGGTCGGCTTGAAATGAGATGTGTGACTCATATTAGATTAAAAGGAGATAATTCTTTGCGATTCAATCAGTACCGCGACACGATTGACACATGTAATACTTCTCTGCATTTTTCACACAACCTGGTGTAATTGTCTTTGATTTTATGCAAGGCCTGTTAGTTCTCAAGACTGGAACTTTCTCGTTAATATATTCTGGATGTGGTGTGTTATCAATGGCTTTTGTGCAGAAATCTTGGAATAGTACAGGTCAGGAGTTTGTGGGCACTGCATTATTTTACGAAACATACTGGATTTGCATGACATTTAAACAAAAGCATCTTAGTTTTGTTGGAGCCTTATGAATTGAATGTTAAGTCAGAATTGTGTTAAATTGCGTCAGCAGAGGATGTTATATTTCTGTGCAAGGACAGAATCCTACAGCGTGAGATGCAACGAGACCATCAGTGACGACGTAGCTCACTCCGGCTCTGTCTAGTCCAGAAGGAACGATTTAAAGTGGGCCATCTTGCACAGTAAATGTTGCAAGCTATATACACTATATGCAAGCTATATATACTGTAGAAGTGATATCCACCCTAAGAATACCGACCTGTTTGCCAGAAAGAATCCAAAATGGTGAGGAATTGGCTGAGAATAAATTATTTTTGTTGAACTGTTCATTAAGGCTTAATTAATCCATAACTTCATTAATAATTGTAATTAAGCAAATCTGTGTAGAAGTTATACACACCCTAGGTACCCCTACCTTCATGCCAGAAAGAATCAAAATCGGTGAAGAATTGAAGGAGAAGAAGCGGTTTGTGTGGAAACTGCTCGTTAGGGCTTAATTACTCCATATCATCATTATTAATTGCAATTATGCAAATTTGGGTAGAAGCTATAGTACATGTACCCCAGGCAGACCTACCTTCCTGCCAAAAAGAATAAAAATCATTGAAGAACTGAGAGAGAAAAAGCAATTTTCATGAATTGTGGACAACCACAGATGGACGATGGACAACACATGATGGCATAAACTCATTGCCTGTCAGCTGGATAGCTAATAACTGTCCATGCTTTCTTGACAAAAAGGAGGGACATCAACATCATCCTTTCCCCTGCCAGTCAGAAAGATACTATCCAATTACAACCATCATCATTGGTTGATGTACTGTATAAAACAGACAGTTACTGTAGAAATCTTCAGAAGTGTTCATCATGACCTGCAATGAACTCTAAAAGATGCAAAGGTCGCTTTAAAGTGTCTTGGAGAACGCACAGACCTTTTCACATTACTCATTCTGGGAAGTGGTGGCTCAGTAGTTAAGGCTCTGGGATACTGCTCAGAAGGTTATGAGTTCAAATCCCAGCCATTTCTAGCTATCTCTGTTGGATCCTTGAGCAAGACCTTTAACTTACAACTGCTCAGTTATATCCTGTCTCATTTGTAAGTCATGTCACTTTGGATAGAAGCATCAGCCAAATGAGCAAATGTTACGTGATAGCAGAGACTGAGCTCACAAGTGTGGCTTGACACTGAATAAACTGAGGAAGATTGGGTTAAGTTAAAAAGAAGAGTGACAGCACCACTCAGTTACTCTGGAAAAATGGCTATGAGCATTCTGTAGAAGTTTGAGTAATTGGCTCCATCCTCTCGCATGATGGATTGAAGGCATGTTCATCTGTAAAGCATCACAGAATCCAATGACATGCACCAAGCATTCAGATTTAAAAAAAAAGTCCTAGCAAAATTCTGTGTTTGACAAGATTTATGTGCTTTACATACAAAAATCGTTGAATTTTAAAGAAAGGAATCCTTGCCTTTCCATACCCTAAAAGTCAATTAATAGCACAAAAAAAAATCAAATAATGATCCACTTTTTGTAAGACACAGAGATGGAGTTCCATCGATGTGATCAGCTGTTCGTTTGGCGACAGAATGATGTAACTGTCAGTGCGCGGTCAAGGTAAACCTGTAGATGGCAGTAATGCAACACTGGATGCCAGCTGCCGTAAAACTCAAAAGAAGAAGGAAAAGAAGAAGAAGGTAAACCTGTGCATTCGCACATGGACTTCCTCTGTCTGCTTGACTGCACGAAGCGAGCGATTTCATGCACATTATTTGCTCAGGAATCCCATCTCATCTCATCTCATCTCATTATCTGTAGCCGCTTTATCCTGTTCTACAGGGTCGCAGGCAAGCTGGAGCCTATCCCAGCTGACTACGGGCGAAAGGCGGGGTACACCCTGGACAAGTCGCCAGGTCATCACAGGGCCGACACATAGACACAGACAACCATTCACACTCACATTCACACCTACGGTCAATTTAGAGTCACCAGTTAACCTAACCTGCATGTCTTTGGACTGTGGGGGAAACCGGAGCACCCGGAGGAAACCCACGCGGACACGGGGAGAACATGCAAACTCCGCACAGAAAGGCCCTCGCCGGCCACGGGGCTCGAACCCAGGACCTTCTTGCTGTGAGGCGACAGCGCTAACCACTGCACCACCGTGCCGCCTGCTCAGGAATCCCGTCAAATTAAATAACTTCCCAGCCACAGAATGGCCTGTTTTTTGAGATATTGCAGAAATAAACATATATATCACAATGACCAAATTTCATAGACAACGACATTTCACTGATTTTATGAAATTGAAAGGCCGTCTAGCTTTAATTACTCCATCTCTTCATTATTAATTGCAATTATGCAACTTTGGGTAGAAGCTATATGCACCCCAGGCAGACCTACCTTCATGACAAAAAGAATAAAAATCAGTGAAGAACTGAGAGAGAAAAAGCGATTTTTGTGAAATGTGGACGAGCACGGATGGACAATGGACAACACATGATGACACAAGCTCATTGCCTGTCGGCCGGATGAGCTAATAATCAGACAGTAGTACAGTATATATATTATGGAAGTATATTGCTGCCACAGCAAAAAAAAAAAAAATCAGTATCATGTATAACGTGAAACGTTTATTGTTATAACAATATATTTTCATGTTATTATGTGAAACATTTCACATTATAATCTGATAATTTGGGATCGCATTATAACGCAATAATTTTAAGCTCGTGTTTGAATCCATGGTTTGAATGAGGTGCGTGGAGAATAAACTGGGTAATATGGCTCATTTACAAGATTTAATCAAGTTCTATTTCATGCTTGGGATGAGACACGCCGATATTCTGCTGTTATTCAACATGGTGGATGACACTGTAAGAAGTATGTGCACTCTCAGGATTTTAAAATCCATGGGGCTGTACAGAAAGAAGAATGATTCCTACCTATTAGAGGTAGAATCGTTTCTCACTGATCAGCTGAAGGAACATACAGTTGTGGTCAGAAGTTTACATACAGTGACATGAATGTCATCTTGGATATGAATGTCATGGCAATATTTGAGCTTTCAGTAATTTCTTTGAACTGTTCTTTTTCTATGGCAGAATGATTGTACAGCATACAGCTTTCATTAAAAAAAAACACACTAGAATTTGGTGCACCAGTTTTAATTTTCTTTGGGTTTTCTGAAATCAACACAGGGTCAAAAATATACATACAGCACTCCTAATATTTGGGTAAGATGTCTCTTTGCAAGATTCACCTTGACCAAACATTTTTATTTGCCATGAACAAGCTTCTGGCAGAATTCTGGTTGGATATTTCACGACTCTTCATGGTAGAATTGGTAGAGTTCAATAAATTTTTTTTTTTAATTTCTTGGCATGGACTCAACTTATAAGCATGGTCCATATATTTCCAATAGGGTTGAAGTCAGGACTTGTTTTAAGCTTAATGTTAGCCTGCTTTATCCTCCACAACCAGCTCTGATGCGTGTTTAGGTTCATTGTCCTGTTGTAAGTCCCAAGTTGTTTTCAATAGTGGGCCTGTTAAGCATAACAATTGTGCACAAAATGAAAAAAAGCATGAAACTTTCAGGGTTTGTTCTTGAAGGCATAAGCTTTAATTTGAGACGTGGAGGCATTCTCGGTTTGACCTCTGGGGTCAGCTAGAGGTCATTGACCTCCATGATATCACATTTCTATGCATGAAATTAGAAAAGGCTGTATCTTAACATCTAAATGTGATGTAAATGTAAAATAAATGTGTTTTTCCATGTGCCTGGACATGAAAAAAATCACATATAATACTGATATTCCTCTTAGGTGTAACTTCAGGGGTCAGGTAGAGGTCATTGACCTTTGAAATTTGAAGTTTCTATGCATGAAATTCTAGACGGGTGTATCTTAGGATCTAAATGTGATAGAAATGTGAAGTTAATGTGTATTTCCTTGTTTCTGACCATGAGAAACCCATTTTTGATACTGATATTACTCTTACAGGTCATCTCTGGGGTCAGCTAGAGGTCACTGACCTCCAGCATAATGCATTTCTATGCATAAAATTAGAAACGGGTGTACCTCAGGTTCTAAATGTGATAGAAATGTAAACTAAATTTGTATTTCTATGATTCTGTACATGAGAAACCCATTTTTGATCCTGATATCATTCTGAGAGGTCAACATCATGGAGAACAGGCAAGGTTGGGAAACATCCCACATTTTGATAAATCTATATAAAAATCTCATGTGTTTTGGATTGTAAGAAACAATTCCATATGAATATGAACATGACAGAAATATACTTCAACTTGTCAGAAGTTATAAACTTTAACTAATCAAAAACTTGAACTACAATCAAAACTCTAAATGCAATGTAAACAGTTGAACAGGTTCCATAAAGAACATTTTAAAATCACTTATAGTATCTACATTTATTCTAAGGGCCTTGACCTTTGGGGATTACAATGTTGGCCTACAAATTGTAACTACAGAACACTGATTTAGTCGCTGCAGTCACCAGAGCATGTGCACAGTGCTGTGCACTTTAAGGCTGCCTTTTTACATCTACAGTGCCCAGTACAACCCTTTTTGCAACCACAGTGCACAAGTTCATAGCAAGCCTGTGAAGCTTCAGGGAGTGTTGTCCAAAGTGGCTGCCATCCAGCATCGGTGTCAATCCATCCCCAGTCTGATGGACTGGGCAAACATGGTTGAGAAACCAAAGCAAGGTTCCATATATTAGCCTGGTACATTGCTCTTTTTATGTGTTGCCTCAAAGCATCTTGTGTAGGGGGGATGTTTTCCAGTGATCTTGCCCCACTCTGAACCGCGGGAAAATAATGGGCTACACACAAAACATGAACATGAAAATTCCGTTGAATCTCTACCTCTGCTAGACTGACATATAGTTATTCTTGTGAATTTAGAATTGCCCTATCAATGTCCAACATTAAAATGACTGAAAATTAAACTACAATATACTGTATTCTTCAACTCTAGTGCAAATGAGAGCAAATGCTCCAAAACATCACTCACTTTGAAATTATCAATGGAAATGGGGCAACTGTGTTCAGCTTCTGACATAGTTTGTGACCACTGGAGATGTTTTACTTATCAGAAATGAGTTGTGTCATGTCCAGAAACATGGAATCATATATTTACTTTACATTTACAGTATTTCACATTTTAATCCAAAGATAGATTGTTTCTAATTTCATGCTTAGACATGCATTATCGTGGAGGTCAGTGACCTCTAGCTGACCTCAGAGGTGACTTATAAAAATGATATCAGTATTAGAAATTAGTTTACCATGGCCAGAAACATGGAAATACACATTTAGTTTACATTTCTATCACATTTAGAACCTGATACACCCGTTTCTAATTTCGTGCATAGATATGCATTATGCTGGAGGTCAGTGAGCTCTAGCTGACCCCAGAGATGACCTGTAAGAGTAATACCAGTATTAAAAATGGGTTTCTCATGGTCAGAAACAAGGAAATACACATTAATTTCACATTTCTATCACATTTAGATCCTAAGATACACCCGTCTAGAATGTCATGCATAGAAACTTCAAATTTCAAAGGTCAATGACCTCTACCTGACCCCTGAAGTTACCCCTAAGAGGAATATCAGTATTATATATGATTTTTTCATGCCCAGTAACATGGAAAAACACATTTATTTTATATTTACATCACATTTAGGTGTTAAAATACAGCCTTTTCTAATTTCATGCATAGAAATGTGCCATCATGGAGGTCAGTGACCTCTAGCTGACCCCAGAGGTCAAACTGAGAATGCCTCCACGTCTCAAATTAAAGCTTATGCCTTCAAGAACAAACTCTGAAAGTTTCATGCTTTTTTCATTTTGTGCACAATTCTTCTGATAATAAGAGCTAAACAGCCCCACTACAAGTTTCTGATGGTTTATGCTGAAGAATTCTGAGGTAGTCCTCCTTCATTATTTCATCCACTTTGTGCAATGAACCAGTTCCACTGGCAGCAAAACAGCCCCAGAGCGTGATGATCCTACCACCACCACCACCACCAGCTGGTACAGTGTCCCTCTGTACATGGTGGTCATTGTGGCCAAACAACTCAATCTTTGTCTCATCTGACCATACAGCTTTCCTCCAGAAGGCTTTTTCTTTGTCCATGTGGTTAGCTTCAAACTTTAGTTAAGCTTGAAGGTGTGAATTTTGGAGCAGGGGGTTATTTCTTGGATAGCAGCCTCTTAGTCCATGGTGATCTGAACTGTAGACAGTGATCCATCAGCTTCCAGTTCATGGCAGGACTGTGCTGTGGTGGTTCCCAGGTTGTTCCTGACCATCCAAACCGATTTCCCTTCAGCTGAGGGTGACAGTTTGGGTTTTCTTGAAGCAAAGTGGCTTGGCAAAGTGACTACACCTCACAATAACTTGGATACAATTGTTTGAACTGATCTTGGAATTTGCAGTTGTTTAGAAATGGCTCCAAGAGACATTCCGGAGTTGTTTATATCTGTGATCCTCTTTCTCAGATCTGCACTGAGCTCCTTGGATTTACCATTTTACTGTGTGTTGGTCAATCCAATGAGTGCTGTAAACAAACCCTTTTTATGAAGGCACAGAGAAGCTACCAGCTGTAGTCAATCATGATCGCTAACAGGAAGTTAAGAGACCTTGGCCTTGGCAAGATAAGAGACATTTTGGAAGTTTCAGCACCTCTGAATTAACAATCTAAGTGAGCGTATGTAAATTTTTGACCCTGTATGTATAATTTTGACCCTGTGTTGATTTCAGAAAACCCAAAGAAAATTAAAACTTGTGCACCAAATTATAGTTTTTTTTAAATTAAAGATGTATGCTGCACATTCTGCCACAGAAAAAGAACAGTTCAAAGAAATTACTGAAAGACCAAATATTGCCATGACATTCATATCCAAGATGACATTCATGTCACCGTATGTAAACTTCTGACCACAACTGTAGACGGTTCCATGGTCTGTTTTCACCAGCATTAACTTTTCCAGCAGTTTGTGCTACTGTAGCTCTTTTGTGGGATTGGACCATGTGGGCTAGCCTTCATGCCCCATGCGAATCAATGAGCCTTCAATACCCATGACCCTGTCGCTGGTTCACTGGTTGTCCTTCCTTGGACCACTTTTGGTCAGTACTAACCACTGTATCATACCGGGAACACCACACAAGATGTGCCATTTTGGAGATGCTCAAATGGACCCAGTCATCTCGCCATCACAATTTGGCCCTTGTCAGAGTCACTCAGATTCTTATACTTGCCCATTTTTCCTGCTTACAACACGTCAACTTCAAGAACTGACTGCTCTCTTGCTGCCTAATATATCCCACCCCTTGACAGGTCCCAATGTAATGAGATAATCAATGGTATTCACGTCACCTGTCAGTGGTTTGGATGTTATGGCTGATCGGTGCGTATAAATATCACATAAACAAATCTCAAAGCACCATTCACTGCCTGTTACAGAAAGACCATCACTATCCAGGTAAATTATATCCCTGGATATTATTTGAGTCATAGCACTTTCAAGATTTTTTTTTTTTTTTTTGTTGGAAATGGCTTACAGCAAACATTTCTTTCGATAGCAACATTCTACAAAGGTCTGTATTTTATGACCACTCGAGGTAATGGGTCATGTGACAGATCAGGTGATAAACCTTGTACTGACTACATTCACATTACCCATAATGCTTTGCACCTTGGAAGGGTAACCAAAATATAAACAAACTACTGTAAAACAACATGGCATCGCACACTGACAGTAATCTTTCAAATTTAAATCTCGCTAAAACCTTCAAAGAAGTGTCAAAACTAATGAAACCAAAGCTTAAAGAACTCTGCAAAGTCTTTACTGTGGACTTTGAGAAATCAATCGGTAAAAAAGCGCTTGTAAATATCGTATTGTATCGAACACTTTGAACATCTTGACTTCGGGTGACAGTGAGTCAGCAGCCTTCTTTGTCTGTAAACATGGGTGTTCCAACATTTACTGACCTGCAGAAGTTAAAAGATCGGCAGAAGAGCTGAGAAAGATCGATGCTGATCATAGAAGAATCGACAGTGAAATGGTTTTTGCTGGGTGCTGGTTACGACGAGAAAGCCGTAAGAAAATACAAAACGCTTTGTGCATGGGAACACAAGCAAGGAAATCACACAGTCAAGTCAGTACTGTAAACACAGCAGAACTGCCAAATTAATTTTTAATGTTTAAGTTGATTTTGATTTCCTTCACTCTGATTTTCGTCGAGCTCATACGCTACCAGATTACGACAATCTTTGGGCTGTTCGAGGAAGCTGTTAGGACTACAGGGTCAAATACTAGGGGAGAGTGGGGAGGAGTCCCTTACGAAAATCTACCATGGTTTACTATGGTTTTACCATGGTTTTTATGTAGTAACCATGATTCTACCATGGTATCTCATGGTGATTCTAAGTACTATGAACCAACCATAGTATTACTATGGTTCATCCATGGTAGTAACCATGGATCTACTATGGTATTTCATGGTGATTCTAAGTACTATGAACCAACCATAATATTACTGTGGTTTATCCATAGTACTGCAGTAGCTGTGGTAGCATCATAGTTGTATATGTAATAGGTCATAGTAACTATGAAATTAGTTTAAAAAGGGATAGTATGGTTTTTAAAAGGATGCACTAACTGTAGCATTACCATGCTTTCGTCCAACAGTCAATGCTGTAGAGAAGGATCTCGATTAACAGCCCAGATACATTAACATTTACTTAGAACCTAAAAATTTAAGTGAACATTGAGGTAAAATGCATATAGTACATCCTAAACAACAACAATAATAATACACTCTAAAAATACTAGTCATGAAATAATAAAAAATAATAATAATAGTCATGAACCATGGTGGGCGGCACGGTGGTGTAGTGGTTAGCGCTGTCGCCTCACAGCAAGAAGGTCCTGGGTTCGAGCCCCGGGGCCGGCGAGGGCCTTTCTGTGCGGAGTTTGCATGTTCTCCCCGTGTCCGCGTGGGTTTCCTCCGGGTGCTCCGGTTTCCCCCACAGTCCAAAGACATGCAGGTTAGGTTAACTGGTGACTCTAAATTGACCATAGATGTGAGTGTGAATGGTTGTCTGTGTCTATGTGTCAGCCCTGTGATGACCTGGCGACTTGTCCAGGGTGTACCCCGCCTTTCGCCCGTAGTCAGCTGGGATAGGCTCCAGCTTGCCTGCAACCCTGTAGAAGGATAAAGCGGCTAGAGATAATGAGATGAGATGAACCATGGTTTTCATGGTTACCCAAAAAACCATGAATAACTATAAACCATGGTTAATTTTCGTAAGGGGTGAGCCATGGGGAGAAGTGAACCACTTAAAATTTTTCTAAATTTAGCCAGGGTTTATCCCAGTTAACTTGTCATATGAAGTCACCAGGGAATTCCCCTGACTTCAACCCACAGTGGATGGAAGCCTGGCACCCTGCTCACAATAGGAGAACAAAAGTCTAAAATTCAAGGTAGTAAGTAAATATTTCACTTAACATGTTTTTTCATCCTATTGTCTAATAAACCAAGATAACAATCACATTGTTATTGTTGTTGTTTATTAGGCATGTACTATGGTATTGTGTGATGACATAACCTGGGCCACATCCTTCCGTTCAAATGTAGGTCGACATCAGAAGCAATGGCGGGTCGTTTTGGGAGGAGTGAGCCACACAGTGCATGGGAGGAGTGAGCCTAGGCCCACTCCTCCCTTAACTAATCTTGTGTCATGGTGATACATTACCGTACTAATACTTTTACATGTAATTAAGGTATGGGGCTATAATCCACAGATTACCAATAATCCTACCAACCCTTACCATTGTTAAATCTCTTCTCTCCGGGCAACAATATTGCCTGTTAATCAAGATCAAATTTTCTCTAAACTATCACCCAAAATTGAAACGCTTTTAATTTGATTGTGATGGGATTTCCTTGCATTTCAGTCACTCCCAAAAGGTACCATGCCATTCCAGTACAAGAAAAAGAGGGAAAAGTTTGGATCAACGCCAGCTGCTGACATGTTACGGGCTACAAAACGTGTTCTTGAAGGATCTGAAAGTATCCGTGCTGTTGCAAAGCAAACCGGTATACCACGTGCTACCCTCAGACGCTATGTAGACAATGCTAGAAAACATGGCCTGGAGGAAGCAAGAATGGCACCAAACTACAAAAATGTTAAGATTTTAGATTTTTTTGATATCTTTACTGTTTTACAAGTTTTACAGTCTGATTTGTTTTTTTTAATACGTTTCATTTGTTACAGTTCAAATAAAAGTTTGTATTTCATGACAAATGTCATTTGTTCATGATTTCAAGCCAGTGGTCCAGTCCTCCCCATGGGGTGGTTCACACCTCCCTTAGATCGGGAGGAGTGAGCCATAAAATTAACAGGCTTTTTCTCCCATCTGTAGAACTGATGGTTGTACGATTAGTTGTACAACTTGGTTCGTGTTGCAACTACTCTGAATACCTTTCATTTGCATAGGATCATTTTAACTTCGGCCCTTTTATTTTGGCTAGGGGTCCAAAAAAAAAAAAAAACCGGCTCACTCCTCCCCACTCTCCCCTACATTCGAGCTCCCTACATAAACACTAAAAGGAGAAGAACATGTAAGCTTACTGACACTGCATCGTTTGCGCTTTGTTTTGGGAGTTGACCCTTCAATAAAGTCGTCCTTTTCAGTTCTTTGACTTGTCCTTGTTTTTTGCACTTTTTATGACTAAACACAAATACAGACGGGTTGTAGGCTTTGTGACTTGGATCATCAGACTTTACTCCACCACTGAAGTGTGCAGAACACAGTCACGTGCTGTCTGCCGGTGTAACATTTTGACACTGAATTCTGTCTAAGCACGCTTTTCGATGCTTAGCTTCTTTACGTATTCTATAAAACTTTAAATCAGGAAAAGTCATTTTCCCCCATGTGAATTCGAAGAAATGGCTGAGATTATCTGACTTAGTAAACAAATATAGTGCCTGGTTACCCCCCAAGGTGCAAAGCATGATGGGTATGGAAAAGTAGTCATTTGGAAGATTTGGGGGTTTACAGATGGGGTTGACGTGACAGACGTTATGTAGTCATATGACAGTGTTGTAGTTGAGTCACTAAACCTTGAGTCTGAGTCCAGTCTCGAGTCCCTAGTGTTCAAGTCTAAGTCAAGTCCAAGTCATTAAAAACATTTCAAGTCAAGTCCAGTATTGATCCGAGTCGAGTCCAAGACTCCAACCGCACCATTTGGCGGTGGCTGTTTTAGCGCCATTAACATTAGTTTGTTCCTGAACATGACGTATGAACAGGTGAATGTGCTTCTCTTTATCAAGGAGTGTGAAGTATTCTGTCAGAGATGGTTGGGAGACGGATGTAAGTGCAGAAGGTGTGTTTATTAATACAAGTGAAGATGGTAAACAATCCAGAACGGCAGGCAAAATCATAAAACAGTGAAACAGGCAATTGGTCGAGCGAGGCACAAACAGGCTATCATAGACTCGGCAGAATCAAAGATGAGAAACAGGAAATCAGGGATCAGGAAACCAAACAAGGAAATAAGGCTTGGTAATGTGTCAGCAAAGCAACTCAATACTTCGCAAAGTAAGTGTGTTTTCATAGATTTTATATAGACGCGCTGATTGCGCCTTAATCCTGTGCAGGTGCGAGTCGTTAGCAGCGCACGAGGGTCTGCTTGGCACGCGACAAGGCGCACAGATGTGACACTGACACAAAATTAGTACAGAATTAATATAGATATCAACATCTTATGCCAAATTATTATGGCATGTTACCAGAAACATAAAGAAAAAATCCAAGTCCTCATCTCCATTTTCCGAGTCCAAATGCAGTTAATGTACGAGTCAGAGTCCAAGTCTGAGTCATCAGTGCTCAAGTCCGAGTCGAGTCACGAGTCCTTAAAAGTAGGGCATGAGTCGGACTCGAGTAATATAATCCTGCACTATGATGAATGTTATGTAAAGTGGTAGTGTTAGTTTTAATTTTGCCAACACATTAAAAGTCACTGGATAGCTGCATAAATGTTTTAAAAAGTGGAAAAACTTTTGAGACTAAACTTTTGACTGAGACCCCATCCACACATATAGGAATATACAGAGTTGCAATATTTTGGAAATGTTTTTAAAAAGCTTTGTTTTCAGGGACCCCCCTCCCCCAAAAAAAGATAGTTTTATGCAGGCAGGAATCGAAACCACAAAGGAAATCCTATGTTTTCATAAATATCCATATAGATGTGGACTTGTGCTTTAGCTATTATCTCATTATCTCTAGCCGCTTTATCCTGTTCTACAGGGTCGCAGGCAAGCTGGAGCCTATCCCAGCTGACTACGGGCGAAAGGCGGGGTACACCCTGGACAAGTCGCCAGGTCATCACAGGGCTGACACATAGACACAGACAACCATTCACACTCCCATTCACACCTACGGTCAATTTAGAGTCACCAGTTAACCTAACCTGCATGTCTTTGGACTGTGGGGGAAACCGGAGCACCCGGAGGAAACCCACGCGGACACGGGGAGAACATGCAAACTCCACACAGAAAGGCCCTCGCCGGCCACGGGGCTCGAACCCAGGACCTTCTTGCTGTGAGGCGACAGCGCTAACCACTATACCACCGTGCCGCTGCTTTAGCTATTATGCCAGAAATAATTTTCTTCAACAGGCCACTTAATTATAACCCATTTTATCCAGGGTTTGGCTTTCATTGTGCAAAGGCTTGCTTTTTCTTCCTGAGTATTGGGAATTTTTTTCGCTGAGGCCACGGAGTCAGCGTTTTTGGAAGCAGTAAGCAATTGTTGTGTGCATGAATTGGTTCTCTTTCTGGAAGGATTTTGGCAGTTAATGTGAGGCTGCATCATAAGGTTTGTTGCAATGTTTTTACTACAGAATAGAAAGCCACAATGATCATGGTGGTGTAACCCAACAGCCTTAGATAGTTAGCCTCATGTATTATTTTTTTATCAGCTTGGTGTCTGTTGAACCTTCCATAGCATGTAATTTTACAATGCAAAAAAAGGGTGAGGTGATGGGGTCGCAACTCCACACACCACCACTATCCAACTGAGTGTTGGGATTTTTTATCAGGGTTGATCTGCCATGATTCTGTGACATTAGAGGCGGCGCAGACAGCCAGTATGGACGGCCTTCATCATGTGAGAGGCTAGATGGTGCGGCCGCTTGCTGGAATATTGACCGTGTTTTGCCCGTCACATGATGCTGGATATGGGGAGACCAGACTGGGACGCCAGATGTATCAAGGCCACCTAGAAAGGTACTACTCCTCCAGAGATCCTTGACCCCAAGGATCAACACCCTGAAAAGGGACGTGGCTGCAGCCAGTACTGCTGAGCTAGCCAACTGCATGGCTGATCGTCAGGATTGGGGCTCCAGGCATGCGACTCGGCTGAGGCCGCTGTGAGCAGTGTCTCATTTATCATCTTTTTAGTTGATAGTGAATATTTGACACTACATTACATTAACAGCATTTAGCAGACTCTCTTATCCAAAGTGACATACAACATACCCAGAGCAGCCTGGGGGGCAGTTGGGGGTTAGGTGCCTTGCTCAAAGGCACTTCAGCCATTCCTGCTGGTCCAGGGAATCAAACTGGAGACCTTTTGGTCCCAAAGCTGCTTCTCTAACCATTAGGCCATGGCTTCTCCATTTTCATAGGCCGAACCCAACAAAAGATTTATGCAATATTAACACAAGTTTTGGTAATGCTGATTTCTTTCTACTCACATATATACCTGTTTATTCTATCCACATTCACTGGATATGAGCAATCACACACTCTGATTGGATACAATAGTACTAGGGTATCAGCTCATATACCGTGAGTAGAGAAAAACAAAATGGCGGCGCGTGTTGCTGAACCCACCGAGGACGAAATAAAAACTCTACTCGAAAACAAAACCCAAAAAAACCAAAAGAAAGCAACAAAATATGGAACGAAAGTATTTCATGGTAAGATCATATCTTTTTTATTTTTCAATAATCATTATGATCACATTTTTCACAAATTGCTTCTGTCATTTCACCGGTTTGTTTACATTCTAAGCGGAAATGATTTTGCCGGACGTTTTGTATGAAGTTTTCATTTATCGAATTTGCAAAAAATAAAAATGCTCTGTTTCTCAAAATCCAGTGAATGTGGATAGAATAAAACAGTTATTCCACTCAGTCTCATCGTACCTTGCTTACCCGGTGCTATGCGCCTCATCGGCTATCAGCTCATGTACGATGAGATTTCGTGGAATAACTTAATTAACCACAACCTTACTTGTGCAATATTGCTTACGGTAATTACTTTGTTTGTGTTTTTTTTGAACGGTTTGGTCTGAACCACTGAAAAACCACTGGCCTTTGCTGTGTCTGCATCAGGAGTGGGATCAACCAGCTGACGACCCTTTAGCTTGGTGAGCGAATTTATCAGCCACAGTTTTGCGAGTCAGTAGAAATCAAGAAAGCAGGACTGTGGTCTATTTGGTCATTAAAAAAACAAAAAATTGGAGGAGCTGCTTATAACCTCCGCCAGCTTTGTTGGAGGAGGTTATGTTTTCATCTCTGTTTGCTTGCCTGTTCCCAGTGCAACTTAAAAAGCAGTGAATGGATTTTGATGAAATTATGAGGAAAGGTGGGCCATGGGCCAAGGAACAGTTGATTTGCTTTTGACGTAAAGCCAAATATGTGGCTTGGCGGATGTATACACTCTTAACTAGCATGACAAAAGACTTCTGCCTCAATATTTTCTTACCGCTGCTTAGGATACATCTGAAAAAAGATATCTCGTCCACTTGGGTTTTTGTGGTAAAGTTGCTTTCTGTCTCAAACAGGAGTGCCCAACAACATGGCCTGTGCATAATAACGTTAGAGAAGACTTGTGATGAAGTGATAATGGACTGGTAGGCAGGAGGTCTGTCTGTCTGTCTGTCTGTTTCAGTTCTGCTCTGATTCATTTTGCCCTTCAACCCTGCTGAGTCTCGGCAATTACGGCTGACATTCTGCTGAAGTCACCTTGCCATCTTACTTCCACCATCAAAAGACATTTTGAAGGAGTGACCGCTTAATTTGCATGACTAAAAAGAAACTATGCATATTTTTTTCCCCCAAAGTTGGCATGATCTTCGGAAAAGGAAATGTAAAAACCCCCTTCCGTTTGGTCCTCATGTCTTTTTATCCCTTCTCCTTTGAGACTGATCTCTAGTCATTAACTGAGCTGCTGCTCAATCCAGGAGAAGTGAATTGGAGCCTAAGTAAATTATACCGAATGATTCCTCGTTAGACCTGAGCCAGTTGTTCTCTGGATAATGGGGTCAAAGCTAACACGCTTTTAAGTGTTCTCCATCAGCCCTGATTACTGCTGGATGACGTGGGCCTGGACTCATGGGTCTGATTCAGAAATAAACACTTCCTTACAGTACGTCACCTCAGCTACTTCTCTGGAAAGAGGGAGAGTGTGTGCATGGATGCTTTTTTCCCCATCTAAAAAGACACGCCATCGTTTCATATGATGCAGCCACTTAAGTAGGACTTAAAATTTCCATTGTAGGATTGTTTAGTTACAGTTTGATAATAGAAACTATCAGAAAACGACAAAAGCGAGACTGATGAGCAAATGCAAAAAGAAGGCTTATTTATCACTGTATAATAGCTTTGAAGTGTGAAAGTGTGACAAGGGATCAGAAAATCATACTCAATCTCTTCAGCCAAGAGCTCTTAGAAACCATTAGACAAATCGTTTAAAAACATTGTGTCTCATTTATCAGGCTGAATAAGAATGAATTGATTTGTAAATCATTTGCCAGAGCATTTACACAATGACTGTGGTACGGTATTCGTGGAAATTCAGCAAGTTGGGGGAAAAAAAAAACAAAACAAAACATTCCTTTCCTATGAGAGCTTCTCATCCCATTCTCATTATCTCTAGCCGCTTTATCCTGTTCTACAGGGTCGCAGGCAAGCTGGAGCCTATCCCAGCTGACTACGGGCGAAAGGTGGGGTACACCCTGGACAAGTCGCCAGGTCATCACAGGGCTGACACATATGGCCCTTTTCCACTACCCTTTTTCAGCTCACTTCAGCTCGCTTCAGCTCACTTCAGCCCGACACGGCTCACGTTTCGACTATCTAAGAACAGCACGACTCAGCTCGCTTCGGCCCTGCTTAGCCCCCAAAACTCGCACGGTTTTGGAGTGGGGCTGAAGCAAGCCAAACCGAGCCGAGTGGGGCTAGGGGCGTGAGGAGACACTCCCCTGTGCACTGATTAGTGAGGAGGAGTGTCCTCACATGCCCACACACGCCCCGCGAGCACGCTGGGATCTGTCAACACCGTAAACCCGGAAGAAGGAGAATTACGAGAATTATGAAGCCTTATGCGCTTCGTCTCATCTATACGCTCTTGCCAGTATCTGTTGGCGTTGTCGGTGACTACAAGCCACAGCACCAAGACCAGCAACACTAACGACTCCATGTCCTCCATGTTTATTGTTTACTCTCCGGGTCGTGAGACTACCGCTTAAAAGATCACTGATGTCACTGTTTGCGCCGCCGAACGACATCACGTGACGTCCACCCACTTTCGCTAACTCCACCCAATGTGTCCACCCACTTCCAGCCAGCACGGTTCAGCGCAGTTGTAGTCGAAATGCAACTCCAACAGCCCCACTCAGCTCGACTCAGCCCAACTCAGCCGCATTGGTAGTGGAAAAGCGGCAATAGACACAGACAACCATTCACACTCACATTCACACCTACGGTCAATTTAGAGTCACCAGTTAACCTAACCTGCATGTCTTTGGACTGTGGGGGAAACCGGAGCACCCGGAGGAAACCCACACAGACACAGGGAGAACATGCAAACTCCGCACAGAAAGGCCCTCGCCGGCCACGGGGCTCGAACCCGGACCTTCTTGCTGTGAGGCGACAGCGCTAACCACTACACCACAATGCCGCCCCCTGAGAGCCTCTGAGTTTCTGTAAATTCATGAACTCGCTTGAACATCAGCTGATCAGCTGGGAATCAGATCAACGTCATGAGTAACTCGCTGCAATTTTAAATACAGATTGCATTGACAAGTTCAAATCTCTTATTTCAATATTTCAATCGTACGCACAAATGCAGTCAAGATTTGCTGAACCTCGTGTGTTTCATAATGACTTGAACGACACAATCCATAATTTAAGGCAAATAAGACGAACCATTCACTTGGAACAAAAGTAATGGCACCATATAAACCAAGGAAGAGACAACGTGTGTCTACGGTAGCTGGCATCCTGCGACGGCTGAACCTCATTGCTGAAAGTTTTAGCACACTCCAAGCTTAGGAGGCGCTCTTTCACCAATTAACCGTTTTTGTTTTTCTTCTTTCTGTGATCTTCGCCTTTTATGGAGTTTTGTGGCCATCACAAACTATAAATCAGCTGTGCTGTGAATGCGTTTGGGAACGGCTGATTGGCATTTATCAACATACATTTAACAGTTATTCCACAAAATCGAGTCGTACATGAGCTGATCGCTGATGAGGCGCGTAGCACCGGGTTGGCTATAATCCATGTACGACGAGATTGAGTGTAATAACTGTTTTATTCTATCCACATTCACTGGATTTTGAGAAACAATAAAAATAAAAACTTTATACAAAATGTCTGACAAAATAATTTCCGCTTAGAATGTAAACAAACTGGTGGAATGACAGGACCAATTTGTGAAAAATGCTCTAATAATAATTCTTGAAAAATTAAAAAAAGGATATATTCTTACCATCAAATACTTTTATTCCATATTTTGCTGCTTTTTTGTATTTTGGGGGGTTTTGTTTTTGAGGATAGCTATTGTTTCATCCTCAGTTGGTTCAGCAACACGCTCCATTTTGTTTTTCTCTATTCACGGTATATGAGGGGCGGCACGGTGGTGTAGTGGTTAGCGCTGTCGCCTCACAGCAAGAAGGTCCGGGTTCGAGCCCCGGGGCCGGCGAGGGCCTTTCTGTGTGGAGTTTGCATGTTCTCCCCGTGTCCGCGTGGGTTTCCTCCGGGTGCTCCGGTTTCCCCCACAGTCCAAAGACATGCAGGTTAGGTTAACTGGTGACTCTAAATTGAGCGTAGGTGTGAATGTGAGTGTGAATGGTTGTCTGTGTCTATGTGTCAGCCCTGTGATGACCTGGCGACTTGTCCAGGGTGTACCCCGCCTTTCGCCCGTAGTCAGCTGGGATAGGCTCCAGCTTGCCTGTGACCCTGTAGAACAGGATAAAGCAGTTAGAGATAATGAGATGAGATGAGACGGTATATGAGCTGATATCCTACTAGTAGAGTAGCCAATCAGAGCACGCGATTGCTCATATCTAGTGAATGTGGATAGAATAATAGAGGATATTACATGGTTGCGTGAAAATATGAAGTTTATCTTCGAGTGGTGAATGTATTCATGAGTGAGTGAAGTGAATGAGTGAAATATTTTTCATCACGAGATGATAAACTTCATATCTTCGTGCCACCATGTAATGTTCTCTAAATTATATAGACACATCCATGAAAAAAATGCAAGTTAATCAAAATAATTTTAATTTTGAAGTAGTTCACCGTTTTGACAACATACGGAAAAACACTGGGAGTGACGTCATCGGAGTGAAATATCCAGAACTATGTCACTCAGATCTGTGATGTATTTCGTATAAAAAAATGCGAGTTTTTCAACCTGAGAAGATAAACTTCATATCTTCAAGCCAACGTGTGATTTTCTTTTTATTATATCGACACATTCACAAAAAAAGTACCCACATTTATCAAAACAATTCATTGATTTCCTCGCAAATGACATGTAGAGATTAACGTTACTGTTTTTCAATCTCGGTGTCCCAGATGTAGCTCATATGAAAAATATGAGTGGTGTATTTCCCAGTAATACACTTGTTTCCATATAATATTACTAATTATTATACATACAGGACACTTTTTCAATGGAATAAAAACGTGTTCTGGGCGGCACGGTGGTGTAGTGCTTAGCGCTGTCGCCTCACAGCAAGAAGGTCCGGGTTCGAGCCCCGTGGCCAGCGAGGGCCTTTCTGTGCGGAGTTTGCATGTTCTCCCCGTATCCGCGTGGGTTTCCTCCGGGTGCTCCGGTTTCCCCCACAGTCCAAAGACATGCAGGTTAGGTTAACTGGTGACTCTAAATTGACCGTAGGTGTGAATGTGAGTGTGAATGGTTGTCTGTGTCTATGTGTCAGCCCTGTGATGACCTGGCGACTTGTCCAGGGTGTACCCCGCCTTTCACCCGTAGTCAGCTGGGATAGGCTCCAGCTTGCCTGCGACCCTGTAGAACAGGATAAAGCGGCTAGAGATAATGAGATGAGATGAAGTTCCTTTGCTCTCTTAGTAGTAAATCAGCTGGACACGGCGAGACACATATCCTCCCACTCTTTATTTTCAGTTTCAACACCATCATTCTCCTGTTTGGTTTTCATTTCAGCTGCATGTTCTTTCACACTCCTGGAGACTGGTGCATCAAATCATGTCACTAATTTGGCTGTGTCCTCACTATTAATGGATATTTGTTCTAAAGAGGAGCTTACACCACAGTATTGAGACTGTTTGAGAGTGGAAATGGCGGATCCATAACTGGAAGTACCTAGAAAATTGTTTGGCCAGGATTGTGTGTCTGTCTTTTAATTGATCAAACCTCAAGACTGATCCATTTTCTGAAATGTCTCCCAGTGTCTTCTTGCCATTATCAGACCGTGGTTTGTTAGAGAACACTGAAGAACAAACAGCATCATGAAGACCAAAGAACTCACCAGACAGGTCAGGGTTCTGGAGAAGTTTAAAGCAGGGTTAGGTTATAAAAAAATATCCCAAGCTCTGAACATCTGAAGAAGCACTGTTCAATCCATCATTCAAAAATGGAAAAAGTATGGCACAACTGCAAACCTACCAAGACATGGCTGTCCACCTAAACTGACAGAGCGAGCAAGGAGCGCACTGGTCAGAGAAGCAGCCAAGAGGCCCATGATCACTCTGGAGGAGCTGCAGAAATCCACAGCTCAGGTGGGAGAATCTGTGCACAGGACAACTATAAGTCGTACACTCCACAAATCTGGCCTTTTTGGAAGAGTGGCAAGAAGAAAGCCATTGTTGAAAGACAGGCATAAGAAGCCATGTAGGGGACACAGCAAACATGTGGAAGAAGGTGCTTTGGTCAGATGAGACCAAAGTTGAACTTTTTGGCCTAAATGCAAAGTGCTATGTGTGGCGGAAAACTAACACTGCCCATCACCCTGCACACACCATCCCCACTGTGAAACATGGTGGTGGCAGCATCATGCTATGGGGATGCTTTTCTTCAGCAGGGACAGGGAAGCTGGTCAGAGTTGATGGGAAGATGGAGGGAGCTAAATACAGGGCAATCCTGGAAGAAAACCTGTTGGAGGCTGCAAAAGACTTGAGACTGGGAAGGAGATTCACCTTCCAGCAAGACAATGACCCTAAACATACAGCCAGAGCTACAATGGAATGGTTTAGATCAAAGAATATTCATGTGTTAGAATGGCCCAGTCAAAGTCCAGACCTAAATCCCATTGAGCATCTGTGGCAAGACTTGAAAATTGCTGTCACAGACGCTCTCCATCCAATCTGGCTGAGCTTGAGCTATTTTGCAAAGAAGAATGGGCAAAAATTTCAGTGTCTAGATGTGCAAAGCTGGTAGAGACATACCACAAAAGACTTGCAGCTGTAATTGCAGCAAAAGGTGGCTCTACAAAGTATTGACGCAGGGGGGCTGAATACTAATGCACATCACATTTTTCAGCTTTTTATTTGTTTAAAATTTTGAAGACCATTTATCATTTTCGTTTCACTTCACAATTATGTGCTACTCTGTGTTGGTCTATCACATAAAACCTCAATAAAAAACTTTTAAGTTTGTGGTTGTAAGGTGGAAAAATGTGAAAAAGTTCAAGGGGTATGAATACTTTTGCAAGGCACTGTATGTCACAGTTTTTCAATCTCAAATGTTCCAGATGTAGCTCATATGAAAAATACGAGTGGTGTATTTCCCAGTAATACACTTGTGTGCATATCTCATCTCATTATCTCTAGCCGCTTTATCCTGTTCTACAGGGTCGCAGGCAAGCTGGAGCCTATCCCAGCTGACTACGGGCGAAAGGCGGGGTACACCCTGGACAAGTCGCCAGGTCATCACAGGGCTGACACATAGACACAGACAACCATTCACACTCACATTCACACCTACGGTCAATTTAGAGTCGCCAGTTAACCTAACCTGCATGTCTTTGGACTGTGGGGGAAACCGGAGCACCCGGAGGAAACCCACGCGGACACGGGGAGAACATGCAAACTCCACACAGAAAGGCCCTCGCCGGCCCCGGGGCTCGAACCCAGGACCTTCTTGCTGTGGGGCGACAGCGCTAACCACTACACCACCGTGCCACCCTCTTGTGTGCATATAATATATAAAAATTTAGTACCAGTCAAAAGCTTGGATACACTTATTGATTTGTAATAATGAGTAAGTGCATCCAAACTTTCGACTAGTACTGTTAATCAAATTTAGCACCCCAGAATTTAATTAATTAAAGAAGCACGAATATTTAAAAACAAATAATTATTTCAAATGCATTTACTGAAAGTATTCTCATACACACAAACAAAAGAGAAACAAAAATCCCGATTATAATTGATGAGTCTGGCCCTTCTAATTTAATACATTTTTAAAACTCTACCACTCATATTCAAAATCAATCAATCAATCAGTCAAGCATCCTATTAGGTTCATCTTTTTTTTCCCCCTGGAAAAGTTTCCAAGTAGAACCCAAAGGTACCTTAATCCACCCAACCCCCTGGACCACATACACTTCATAGCTGCAGATGTACTGACTGTAACCCATTTTTTTTGCACTGTAAAAAGTTTCAGGCCACCTGTAGCTTTTGCATCAACAAAAACGGTCCATCCTCATTACAGCAGCGAATGTAAGAAGTGTACAAGTAGATCAGTGTGTTACTGTTCTCCTCTCCTTCTGTGTTGGTCAGTTTGTGGCCCAGCCGAACTGTCAGCAGCTCCTGGCTTCACGCTGGTATGATGAGTTCCCAGGCTGGAGGAGGCGCCACTGGGCTGGAAAGTTCATCACATGCATCTTCATCGGCCTCCTTTTCCCCCTCCTCTCCATCTGCTACCTGGTGGCACCTAAAAGCCGCATTGGCCTCTTCATCCGCAAACCCTTCATCAAGTTCATCTGCCATACGGCATCCTACCTGAGCTTCCTCTTCCTCCTCCTGCTGGCCTCACAGCACATCGTTCCCCCAGACCCCACGCGCCAAGGCCCCAAGCCCACCACTGTGGAGTGGATGATCCTGCCGTGGGTTCTAGGTAAGGCTTCATCCTTAGTATCTTGATCATCCAATGTTGGACTCATGTCATTTAGCTGAAACAAATTCAGTTTCATTTGTTGAAATGCCCTGAATGAAGTTGAATAGATTGAATACATTTTTAAAGTTTTAATAAAGGCTTATGGTTGAAATCCTATGCAAATAATGTTATTTATTTATTAATTTACTGTTTTAGTACTAGCAGGTTACCCGGCGTTGCCTGGGTTTTGCAAAATTCTGGGTTGCCCCCAGACTTCCATGTCAAATTTGGTAAAGGTCCATCGAGAAATGGTGATGTTAACCCAAGACAAACAAAAAAACAAACATCCACCACCCAGGGACCCCCAGGGCCCAAATATGGACTTTCTGAGTTCTGTCAAAGGCTATCTCCTGTGCCTACATTCCAAGTTTAGTGAAGATCTGTCGAGAGTTTGTGTTGATAAAGGTAACGGGAAAGGCATTGAGAGAGGGGGTGGGTGGATGTTGTGCCCCCCAGGGACCTCCCTGGGGCCTGTACATGAATTTTGTTTGTATCTGCAAAATTCCGCGTCATCCCCAGACCTGCTTGCCAAATTTGGTGAAAATCTGTCGAGAAATGGCGACATTAACTCAAGACAAACAAACAAACTTTGCTGCTTATTATACAGATGTATTGATTTCTAAATATATATATTTCTAAATCTAAATGCATATCAAAAAAGTTGATTTTACTTAAGGTCAAGTCAAGTCAAGTCTGTCTGTACAGCGCTTTTAACAACAGACATTGTCCCAAAGCAGCTTTACAGAATCTGAATGACCCAAGACATGAGCCAATTTTATCCCTAAAATATTTTTTTTTTTGGTTGAGAAGATGCCAAAAGTGTCCAAAGCTTTATCAGGAAATACTGTTAATAACTTTAAAATCGAAAATAGTTTTGATTTATTGAACATGTTTCTTGATCACTACATAATCTATTTACGTTATTATTATTATTATTATTAGGAGGCACAGTGGCGTAGTGGTTAGCGCTGTCGCCTCACAGCAAGAAGGTCCGGGTTCGAGCCCCCTGGCCGGCGAGGGCCTTTCTGTGCGGAGTTTGCATGTTCTCCCCGTGTCCGCGTGGGTTTCCTCTGGGTGCTCCGGTTTCCCCCACAGTCCAAAGACATGCAGGTTAGGTTAACTGGTGACTCTAAATTGACCGTAGGTGTGAATGTGAGTGTGAATGGTTGTCTGTGTCTATGTGTCAGCCCTGTGATGACCTGGCGACTTGTCCAGGGTGTACCCCGCCTTTCGCCCATAGTCAGCTGGGATAGGCTCCAGCTCGCCTGCGACCCTGTAGAACAGGATAAAGTGGCTACAGATAATGAGATGAGATTATTATTATTATTATTATTATTTTCTTCATAGTTATTCTAAAAGAATAAAAATGAAGAAAAAAAAAACATAGAGCCAGAACCTTACATTAGTTCCTTTGCACATTTATTTGACATACAGTACCAGTCAAAAGTTTGGACAGTCCTTCTGATTCAGTGGTTTTTCTTTATTTTTAAGAATTAAAATACACTTCATGTCTTAAAGTAATGATGGATGTCGTTTCTCTTTACTTAGCTGAGCGGTTCTTGACATAATTAACAGTTTGATAATATAAACTATCAGAAAACGACAAAAGCGAGACTGATGAGCCAATGCAAAAAGAAGTCTTATTTATCACTGCATAATGGCTTTGCAGTGTGAAAGTGTGATAAGAGATCAGAAAATCTTACTCATAATCTCTTTCACTAAAAGATCTTCAGCCAAGAGCTCTTACAAACCATTAGACACATCGTTTAAAAACATTGTGTCTCATTTATCAGGCTGAATAAGAATGAACTGATTTGTAAATCATTTGCCAGAGCATTTACACAATGACTGTGGTATTCCTGGAAATTCAGCAAGTTGGGGGGAAAAAAAACCCCATTCCTTTCCTATGAGAGCTTCTGAGTTTCTGTAAATTCATGAACTCGCTTGAACATCAGCTGATCAGCTGGGAATCAGATCAACGTCATGAGTAACTCGCTGCAATTTTAAATACAGATTGCATTGACAAGTTCAAATCTCTTATTTCAATATTTCAATCGTACGCACAAATGCAGTCAAGATTTGCTGAACCTCGTGTGTTTCATAATGACTTGAACGACACAATCCATAATTTAAGGCAAATAAGACAAACCATTCAGTTGGAACAAAAGTAATGGCACCGTATAAACCAAGGAAGAGACAGCGTGTGTCTACGGTAGCTGGCATCCTGTGACGGCTGAACCTCGTTACTGAAAGTTTTAGCACACTCCAAGCTTAGGAGGCGCTCTTTCACCAATTAGCCATCTTTTTATTTTTCTTCTTTCTATGAGATTCGCCTTTTATGGAGTTTTGTGGACATCACAAAATATAAATCAGATGTGCTGTGAATGCGCTTGGGAACAGCTGATTGGCATTCATCAACATGCATTTAGCAGTCTCTCCACGAAATTGAGTCGTACATGAGCTGATAGCCGACGAGGCGCACAGCACCGGGTTGAGATTGAGTGGAATAACTGTTTTATTCTATCTATTCACTGGATTTTGAGAAACAGAGCATTTTTATTTTTTGCAAATTTGATAAATAAAACTTTATACAAAATGTCTGACAAAATAATTTCCAGTTAGAATGTAAACAAACCAGCGAAATGACAGGAGCAATTTGTGAAAAATGCGATAATAATAATTCTTGAAAAAAAAAAAAGAGAGACATTCTTACCATAAAGTACTTTCATTACATATTTTGTTGCTTTTGGGGGGGTATGTTTTCGAGGAGAGTTTTTATTTCATCCTCAATTGGTTCAGCAACACGTTCCACCATTGTGATTTTGTCTATTCACGGTATATGAGCTGATATCCTAGTAGTAGAGTAGCCAATCAGAGTGCATGATTGCTCATATCCGGTGAATGTGGATAGAATAATATGGATTACTGCAGTTGTGGTGTTGAATAGGCCTATCCATCCATCCATTATCTGTAGCTGCTTATCCTGTCCTACAGGGTCGCAGGCAAGCTGGAGCCTATCCCAGCTGACTACGGGCGAAAGGCGGGGTGCACCCTGGACAAATCGCCAGGTCATCACAGGGCTGACACATAGACACAGACAACCATTCCCACTCACATTCACACCTACGGTCAATTTAGAGTCACCAGTTAACCTAACCTGCATGTCTTTGGACTGTGGGGGAAACCGGAGCACCCGGAGGAAACCCACACAGACACGGGGAGAACATGCAAACTCTGCACAGAAAGGCCCTCGCCGGCCACGGGGCTCGAACCCAGGACTTTCTTGCTGTGAGACGACAGTGCTAACCACTACACCACCGTGCCGCCCCTTGAATAGGGTTATTTATTGTATTTTTATGATTTACTATTTACTGTTTGATCTCAAACATATTAAGAAGGCAAGAAACCCATCCACTAGTTAACTTTTGACAAGGCACCTGTTCACTGAAAAGCGTTCCAGGTGATGACCTCATGAAGCTGGTTAAGATAATGCTAATAGTGTGCAAAGCGTCATCAAGGGATACTGGATGCTGGATACTTTGACGAATCTAAAATCTCATCTCATCTCATTATCTCTAGCCGCTTTATCCTTCTACAGGGTCGCAGGCAAGCTGGAGCCTATCCCAGCTGACTACGGGCGAAAGGCGGGGTACACCCTGGACAAGTCGCCAGGTCATCACAGGGCTGACACATAGACACAGACAACCATTCACACTCACATTCACACCTACGGTCAATTTAGAGCCACCAGTTAACCTAACCTGCATGTCTTTGGACTGTGGGGGAAACCGGAGCACCCGGAGGAAACCCACGCGGACACGGGGAGAACATGCAAACTCCACACAGAAAGGCCCTCGCCGGACCCGGGGTTCGAACCCAGGACCTTCTTGCTGTGAGGCGACAGCGCTAACCACTACACCACCGTGCCGCCCCGAATCTAAAATATGAAACATATTTAGTT
Source organism: Neoarius graeffei (assembly GCF_027579695.1). Taxonomy (NCBI): domain Eukaryota; kingdom Metazoa; phylum Chordata; class Actinopteri; order Siluriformes; family Ariidae; genus Neoarius; species Neoarius graeffei. The sequence continues at coordinate 52,266,006 of NC_083585.1, forward strand.
TTTTTTTTTTACATTTGTTTTTTTTACCACATAATTCCATATATGTTCCAGATGTTATTTCATAGTTTTAATGTCTTCACTTTTGTTGTAAAATGTAGAAAATACAAAATACAGAAAATCCTATGAATGAGTAGGGGTGTACAAACTTTTGACTGGTACAACACATTTGGATAATTTTATATCCATCACAATCACAGAAATACCACGATTATTTCAAATCCATACTCACCAATGGCTCAATCTTGTGCCTTTTTTGCTTGTATTACTAGAACAAAAATGACTAAAGCTGTGTCTGAAATCGCTCACTTGTTCACGACTCCCTACTCACAAAATAGGGAATTACTATATAGAGGACTACCGGTATATAGTGAGCTCATTGGTAAAATGAAGAAACACTTTCGGACACTACTCCGCCACGCCACTATTTACATCATTACTGTCACACACTTAAAATGTGCCAGATCAGTCGGCTGGTGGGTTTTCAAAATAATAAATACATGCATGTATTTTTGTGATAAATCCATATTATACTGAGCGTATAATTTCCCACATTAATCAATACAAATTATTTTGTGTGTGCTGCATCTTTCAGTTCTTTCAAATCAAGGCTGAATACTTTTTCTTCTTTGCTGCTGCCTTTTATTCAATCAAGTTTGAGGCTTTTGATTCATTCCTCGGTCTGTACTGTAACTTTTATTCTTGTATTTTATTTGTCTTTCATCGGACCATCGGTTGTACACTAACTACTTTTCACGATGCGTTGTGGGATACTTTGAGTCCACTATATAGTTTGTAATAATAATAATTCTCACTATACATTCGGACAGCACTACAAAATGGCGAGCTCGCGATATAGTCCACTATATACTGAGTAGTGAGTGATTTTGGACACAGCATAAGTGTTCATTTAACCCTAGAAGTACAAATTCAAGATCTCCATGGATTTTGCTGCTTTGTTGCATTAAAAACCTGAAGCTGACAGTTCATCCACTTTAGCTTATTCTTTGGACAGCATCCTGAATCTTTGAGTTATGACAGAAAGCCTTTGTTTTCTAATTTATAATTTTCAAGCCTTATAAACAAAAATGTCTTTCAAAGGGGTTCGGATTTACTTACTATGGAAACCATTTGTTCAGATATATGAATGTACGGTGGGGCAAAAAAGTATTTAGTCAGCCACCAATTGTGCAAGTTCTCCCACTTAAAAAGATGAGAGAGGCCTGTAATTTTCATCATAGGTACACTTCAACTATGAGAGACAGAATGGGGGGAAAGAATCCAGGAAATCACATTGTAGGATTTTTAATGAATTAATTGGTAAATTGCTCGGTAAAATAAGTATTTGGTCACCTACAAACAAGCAAGATTTCTGGCTCTCACAGACCTGTAACTTCTTCCTTAAGAGGCTCCTCTGTCCTCCACTCGTTACCTGTATTAATGGCACCTGTTTGAACTCGTTATCAGTATAAAAGACACCTGTCCACAACCTCAAACAGTCACACTCCAAACTCCACTATGGCCAAGACCAAAGAGCTGTCAAAGGACACCAGAAACAAAATCTGCACCAGGCTGGGAAGACTGAATCTGCAATAGGTAAGCAGCTTGGTGTGAAGAAATCAACTGTGGGAGCAATTATTAGAAAATGGAAGACATACAAGACCACTGATAATCTCCCTCGATCTGGGGCTCCATGCAAGATCTCACCCCGTGGGGTCAAAATGATCACAAGAACGGTGAGCAAAAATCCCAGAACCACACGGGGGGACCTAGTGAATGACCTGCAGAGAGCTGGGACCAAAGTAACAAAGGCTACCATCAGTAACACACTACGCCACCAGGGACTCAAATCCTGCAGTGCCCCCTGCTTAAACCAGTACATGTCCAGGCCCGTCTGAAGTTTGCTAGAGAGCATTTGGATGATCCAGAAGAGGATTGGGAGAATGTCATATGGTCAGATGAAACCAAAATATAACTTTTTGGTAAAAACTCAACTTGTCGTGTTTGGAGGAGAAAGAATGCTGAGTTGCATCCAAAGAACACCATACCTACTGTGAAGCACGGGGGTGGAAACATCATGCTTTGGGGCTGTTTTTCTGCAAAGGGACCAGGACGACTGATCCATGTAAAGGAAAGAATGAATGGGGCCATGTATCATGAGATTTTGAGTGAAAACCTCCTTCCATCAGCAAGGGCATTGAAGATGAAATGTGGCTGGGTCTTTCAGCATGACCGTGATCCCAAACACACCGCCTGGGCAACGAAGGAGTGGCTTCGTAAGAAGCATTTCAAGGTCCTGGAGTGGCCTAGCCAGTCTCCAGATCTCAACCCCATAGAAAATCTTTGGAGGGAGTTGAAAGTCCGTGTTGCCCAGCGACAGCCCCAAAACATCACTGCTCTAGAGGAGATCTGCATGGAGGAATGGGCCAAAATACCAGCAACAGTGTGTGAAAACCTTGTGAAGACTTACAGAAAACGTTTGACCTCTGTCATTGCCAACAAAGGGTATATAACAAAGTATTGAGATGAACTTTTGTTATTGACTAAATACTTATTTTCCACCATAATTTGCAAATAAATTCTTTAAAAATCAGACAGTGTGATTTTCTGGATTTTTTTTTCTCATTCTGTCTCTCATAGTTGAAGTGTACCTATGATGAAAATTACAGGCCTCTCACATCTTTTTAAGTGGGAGAACTTGCACAATTGGTGACTAACTAAATACTTTTTTGCCCCACTGTAAGTGATATGCCTTTTACACACACACCACACACACACACACCTAATGTATCAAACTGGTTGGATTTTCCAATAGGTTTCATATGGACGGAGATCAAGCAGATGTGGGACGGTGGGTTACAGGATTACATCCACGACTGGTGGAACCTTATGGATTTTGTTATGAACTCTCTCTACTTGGCAACCATTTCACTGAAGATAGTCGCATACATCAAGGTATGTTTTGTTACAATAATCATAACCAATGCTGGGAAGACTAGTGACCCAGATAGCAAATGAGTGATGGCCCAGTGGCGGCCCAAACTTACCACATTTATCTGGCCTACATACGGCCATGAGCTCATCTGAATCAGGATGCCAGGACACAACCGCAACTCAGCCTGCATGAAATAAATCAGAACTTGTGTACAACTAGACTGATTTTGGCCTGACTTGAAACACTAGCTGTGAAGCAAATAAGGTTTATTGCATTGGGAGCACAGACTTCAAATGGCCTTGGGTAACATTTTCTATTAAGGTTCTCTTAACTGTCATTATCATGCTCATTAGTTCATGTGAACAAACCACAAACCTCAGCATTGATACAACATAAGTAACATTCACAAAATAATGACATTGCATAGTAAACAAAACTAACAAAATAATGAAACTGTTTAAAGCTAGACTGCCTTTCAGATTTTTCAAGTGGAATTCATAAAAAGAATTTTCCCCGACACCCAACTATTCTTGTTTAGTGGAGCCAAAGCTACTGAATTCGAATCACAGACTTCCAATTTTATTATTTTTTTTAAAATAGAACAATTCATGAATTAAAGCCACATGGCCCTAAATCCTCCGGTATTTTTTCCTGCTTCACCATGACGCAATGCAAGATACTACTGTACGTCATGCATCACATGGTGGGCTTTCCCCGTTCGCACAAGGCATTGTTGGATACAAATTTGAAACAGGAGAGAAAAATGGAGGACGTGAGTGTGCGAATGAAACATGAAAGACCGACTACAGTAACGGAAAGCGAGAAGAAAAGACGTTATGTTATATACGAAGGAAAGGAAATGCAGGACGAAACTGATAAATATCGGCGGTCAGCGAGTACCTCGGTGTGATCAGCTGTTCATTTAGCGACAGAATGATGGAACTGTCAGTGCATGTTCAAGGTAAATCTGTGTAGGCGCACACACACGGACTTCCTCTGTCTGCTTGACTGTGCGAAGCGAATTATTTCATACACATTATTTGCTCAGGAATCCCCTCAAATTAAACAACTTCCCAGCCACAGAATGGCCTGATATTTTGTGAGATATTATAGAAACTAATACACATCTATCACAATGACCAAATTTCAAAGGGAAATAAATTTCTCCAATTTTATGAAATCGAAAGGCCGACTAGCTTTAAGCTATAGATTAAATGCAATTAAATTCACATTTTCACTGAGTGAATGTTCAGGGAATAGTAATGTACAGTGTTCCCTTGCCATGAAAACGATAAATATGGATGCTTATCTTTGGTCTGTTTTTTTTAAAAGCACATATTATGACCTTTATGTGCCTGAATTCAACCAAATCCCTAAATGTTGCTGTCTGGTGAGAGCTTGCACTCTCAGAAAAAAGTGTACTAAATTGTACTGTTAGCTAGTTAGTTGTCAGTAGGGTCATAACCTCAGTGGTACAATCAATAGTACATTAGATTCACTTTTTCCAGGTGAAATATACACATTAATAGGTACAAAAGATCAAGAACCACTCTGGCAACAAGGAAAGGTTCAGTCTAGTACCTGATTTTCTCTGAGAGTGTGTAGAATACTGAAAGCTTATTTATATTCAAGCAGATGTTTACACTGTCAATGGTTCAAATGTTTTAAGGTTTTAAATTGAAAGTTCAGAATAAGACTGACTGTAATCAGAAAATCTACATCTTATTTATTACAAACACAAATCCAATTCCAAAAAAAGTTGGGACGCTGTGTAAACTCAAATTAAAAACAGAATGTGAGAACTTGCAAATCATGGAAACCCTATATTTCATTGAAAATAGTACAAAGACAACATATCGAATGTTGAAACTGAGAAATTTTGTTGTTTTTTGAAAAATATATGCTCATTTTGAATACGTTTCAAAAAAAGTTGGGACGGGGCATGTTTACCACTGTGTTACCTCACCTCTACTTTTAACAACACTCTGTAAATGTTTGGGAACTGAGGAGAGCAACTGCTGTAGTTTTGAAAGAGAAATGCTGTCCCATTTTTACCTGATATACAGTTTCAGTTTCTCAACAGTTCGGGGTCTCCTTTGTTGTAGTTTGCGCTTCATAATGCACCAAATGTTTTAAATGGGAGACAGGTCTGAACTGCAGGCAGGCCAGTTTAGCACCTGCACTCTTTTACTACAGAGCCATGCAGTTTTAATATGTGCAGAAAGTGGTTTGGCATTTTCTTGCTGAAAGAAGGAAGGCCTTCCCTGAAAAAGATTTTGTCTGGATGGCAGCATATTGCTCTGAAATGTGTATATATCATTCAGCATTAATGATGCCTTCCCAGATGTACAAGCTACCCATGTCATGTGCACTAATGCACCCTCATACCATCACAGATACTGGCTTTTGAACTGTGCACTGATAAGCCAGATGATCCCTCTCCTCTTTAGCCTGGAGGACGTGGTGCCCATGATTCCGAAAAAAAAAAAATCTACTTTTGATTCGTCAGACCACTGGACAATTTTCCACTTCGCCTCAGTCCATCGTAAAAGAGCTCGGGCCCCGAGAAGGTGGCGATGTTTCTGGATATTGTTTATGTCTGGTTTTAATTTGCATTTGTGGATGCAGTAATGAACTGTTTTCACAGACGATGGTTTCCTGAAGTGTTCCTGAGCCCATACAGTGATTTCCACTACAGACACGTGTCTGCTTTTAATGCAGTGTCAGCTGAGAGCCTGAAAATCACAGGCATCCAATGTCAGTTTTCAGCCTTGTCTCTTGCATACAGAGATTTCCCCAGATTCTCTGAACCTTTTAATGATATTATGTACCATAGATGATGTGATCCCCAAATTCTTTGCAATTTTACAGTGAGGAATGTTATTCTTAAATTGTTGCACTGTTTGCCCATGCAGTCTTTCACAGAGCAGTGAACCCCTCCCCATCTTTACTTCTGAGAGACTCCGCCTCTCTGGGATGCTCTTTTTATACCCAATCATGTTACTGAGCTGTTGCCAATTAACCAAATTAGTTTTTTTATTTTTATTTTTTGCATGACAACTTTTTCAGTCTTTTGTTTTCCCTGTTCCAACTTTTCTGAAACGTGTTGCTGACATCAAATTCAAAATGAGCACATATTTTTCAAAAAACAAAATTTCTCAGTTTCAACATTTGATATGTAGTCTTTGTACTATTTTCAATGAAATGTAAGGTTTCCAAGATTTGCAAATTGTCATTCTGTTTTTTTATTTACGTTTTACACAGCGTCCCAAATTTATGGAATTGGTGTTGTACTGATGATGATGATGATGATGAGACCATTCACAAGCCTTTCTGTTCCATGACAGTACAATGAAAAAATGAAACCCAGGGAATGCTGGGAAATGTGGCATCCAACGCTAGTGGCCGAGGCTGTGTTCGCCATCGCTAACATCTTCAGCTCTCTGCGCCTCATCTCTCTCTTCACCGCCAATTCTCACCTAGGCCCTCTGCAGATCTCCCTGGGCCGAATGCTGTTAGACATCCTCAAGTTCCTTTTCATCTACTGCCTGGTGCTGGTGGCCTTCGCCAACGGCCTCAACCAGCTCTACTTCTACTACAACACCGATGGCATTGAAAAATGCAAGGGCATCCGCTGTGAAAAGCAGAACAACGCTTTCTCAACGTTCGTTAAACTATTCAACTCAAGAATAACAAATGCATGAACTGAAGTTGGTGGTTACGTTTTATTTTAAAGAACACATTGTTCTTTGTCGAGTAAAGTCCAAATCAGATGTGTATAGATCAGTCTTATTGAATCATGGTTTATTGATGATTCTTCTACACGAGGACTAGTGATGATCAAAGTTCTACTTTAAAATAATATAGATATATATTTTGTCACTACCTAAAAGTAGAGCTCCTGATGAGTGTGTGAGCAAAATATTTGCAAGGGTGCAAAATCAACTTGAATAGAATAATAATATTATCGCACCATGAATGACCCATCGAATTGTGTAGTGTCGTGTATTTCACATCAATAAGTCGCTGCATTGTCTTGTGACAGTTAAACCAATAGTGAGATAATAATGAGCATTACAGTTACGAATAAATATTTATTCCTTTCTTTGACACCTCATACCATGCACCAGAAACCACACCACGACACTTATTATGGTGTGACTCTGCTGGGTGCCTGGTGGACAGCAGTGAACCAGCACTTTCACGTTACAGCATTACTATAGAGTTACCATCCAATATTATCGCACATAAGAACTAATCGATATCGATCCGCGGTAGGTTTAGATTATCTACAACTCAGGAAAGATGCTCATAATTGCTGTTGAACTGTACAATAATTATGTTTACACAAGAGTGCAGAGTAAGAAATCGTTCAGGTAAAAAAAAAAGAGAGCATACAATGCAAAGATATATTGCCCACTATGAAAAAAAAAACAGTCAGATAAAAACCTTCAAGGGGAAAAAAATACTGGAAAACATCCTCCACAGCTGAATGCAGTGTACCGTATCAGCTCTGAGGGTTTGAGCTGCAATCTTCATATTTCAAACTTGATGTCAAACAGTCATCTGGTTACATCTGCAAACTAACAATCTAGTAGGACTAATAAACCTGTTTTAATTAGTTTTATATGAAACTGTCATGAATATTTCCCATAAAATGTGTTAGTAAATAATCCCATGTTATTTACTTATTTATTTTTTAATAAAAAGCAAATTAAAAATAAGCGCTGGATAAAATCCCGTCTATCTTATGGAAATAAAGATGCGAATTTCATTGTCCGGTGATCAAGTGTTTATGAGATACGTTGCCTTCCATTTATGATCGGGTTCCCTGTGGTGGTACACAGACGTCGTTCGTGTGTACGGCCGTTGTACGGTCTCAAAAGCCATCAAAAATCTATTGCCCTTACATGACAGAAACTATTAAATGTCCAACAAGCTGTTGGACTAATAAACCTGTTTTAACTAGTTTTATATGAAACTGTCATGAATATTTCCCATAAAATGTGTTAGTAAATAATCCCACATTATTTTTTAAAAAGCAAATTCAAAATAAGTGCTGGATAAAAACCCATCTATCTTACGGAAATAAAGGTACAAATTTTGTTCTCCAGTGGTCAAATGTTTATGAGATACGTTGCCTTGCAATTACAATCAGGTTCCCTGTGGTGGTACACGGACATCGTTCATAAAGTCACAAAAGGCATCAAAAATCAAATCGTTAGCTTGTTCTATTTGCTCATGCCAGGTTAGACTTGTATAGAATCCTGAAATAAAATTGGATGCACATGAATTCAAATTCTAGCTAATGGTAAATATATATATGTTATTTAGCAGCTGGGAGGTCCGTATGGTGAAATACCGTGACCGAGGTCTTGAAAGTACTGAGCGAGGCCCTCTGGGCCGAGGTCAGTATTCAAGGCTGAGGTCACGGTATTTCACCATACGGACCGACCTTAAGCTGGTAAATAATATATTTATTTTTTTCTTTCCCAAATTCTAACAGAAAACGAGAGCGCCCGAAAGGGAAAACCGAGCCGAGCCGCCATTTTGAATCCTCATTCACGGCTGTAATGCAAATGGCTTCCTCCTCGGTATACAAGTGCACTTCCATGGCAGGAAAAAAAAAAAACTACATTTTGCCGCCTATGTAGTCCCCTATTTATACAAATAGGAGTCATTCAGGATTCAGCCATGTTTTGCTCGGCGTTAGCAACAGTTACAGGTTTTTAGCTTTCTCCTGAAATGTTTTCTTTTATTTCTTCTTCCTCAGGGTAGTAAAACTCGCTTTCGCTGTGAAGACTGTCGTTATCGCTATCCATGCTGTAAAATTAATGCTATTCTCCTGAGAAATGCTGGCAAAAATTTATAAGATTTTTGATAATCTTATAAATAAATCTTATTTAAAAAAAAGATAAATGTTGACAAAAAATGCGACTATGTTTGTTGTTGTGAACGAGCGAGTTGCCAGGGGTCCATAACTGGGGTCCGTACCATAGGATACAGACCCGCTCACCAGCCAATCAGAGTGCAGGATTTGATGGAAACCGGACCGCGAAAAAAAATTATACTTATTTATTTATGTGATAATTTACTGCAACTGATTAATTCATTAGCAAATTTTGTAGAATTAGTCATGCATATGATCATCAAACTTACAGAGACTGAATGATGGGTTCAGGCAAATGGCGTAGTTGTTTAATAAACTAATCTCTCCTTATAGTTTTAGATACATAAATGGAGGACATTACACGGCTGTGCGGAGATATGAAGTTTATCTTCGAGTGGTGAGCATATTTACAAGTGAGTGAAGAGAACAAGTGAAAATGTTTTCATCCCGAGAAGATAAACTTCATGCCTTTGCACCACTGTGTGATGTTCTTTATTGGACACATCCACAAAAAATATGCGAGTTAATCAAAAGAATTTAAATTTTGAACCAGTTCACCATTTTGACAACGCACATCTTGTCAACAGGAAAACACTGGGAGTGCCGTCATCGGCGTGAACTGTCAGGAATTATTATACATACAGGACACTTTTTCGATGGAATAAAAACGTGTTCTATTCCCTTCTAGCGGGTTTCATTCGTTTGGTTTGATAGCATGCAATATTGTTAGCATATTGCTTATCCTATGTGTACTACGTCACTCTACCAAATGGAGAACGAGCGTTGAATATGGTTTACGATATTGCATGGTTGTCAAGACAACATGACGTCACATGTCGGAGACGTAAAACTTCCACGCTAGCGAACGACTGGAACAATTTGTAAACAAACATGGCTGCCAGGTTTGCTTCGTTCAAAACAGAAGATTCTGGGAGAATTTTGAAAGAGAAAGACGCGTTGAACACCTGAAAGGAATGTGTATGTATTATAATAATCATATTGACTGGCTTTTTTTCATGGTATATCGGTTATATTCCATTCAGCAACTCATCTTCAACTTGTTCAGTATCATGCTAGCTGAATGGAATATATCTGATATACCACAAAAAAAAGCCAACCAATATTATTTTAATATGTCACTCAGATCCGCGACGTATTTCATATGAAAAATTTGAACTTTTCTACACGAGAAGATAAACTTCATTTCTTTAAACCAACGTGCGATTTTCTTTTTATTATATCGACACATTCACAAACAAAAAGCACTCAAATTTATCACAACAATTCATCAGTTTCCTCACGAGTGACATATAGAGATGTGTCACGGTTTTGGTTCTCCATGTCCCGGGTGTAGCTCGTATGAAAAATACAAGTGGTGTATTTCCTCGTAAAACACTCGTGTCCATTTATTATTAAGAGTTAGTATCTCATCTCATCTCATTATCTCTAGCCGCTTTATCTTGTTCTACAGGGTCGCAGGCAAGCTGGAGCCTATCCCAGCTGACTACGGGCGAAAGGCGGGGTACACCCTGGACAAGTCGCCAGGTCATCACAGGGCTGACACATAGACACAGACAACCATTCACACTCACATTCACACCTACGGCCAATTTAGAGTCACCAGTTAACCTAACCTGCATGTCTTTGGACTGTGGGGGAAACCGGAGCACCCGGAGGAAACCCACACGGACACGGGGAGAACATGCAAACTCCGCACAGAAAGGCCCTCGCCGGCCACGCGGCTCGAACCCGGACCTTCTTGCTGTGAGGCGACAACGCTAACCACTACACCACCGTGCCGCCCAGAGTTAGTATATAACATGAAAACATAACTAAATTAATTTCATCAGTATTTTCAAATACTTTTAGACATTTAAACTTTATTTTTAGTCATTTTTGGGTATCACATATCCAGGTTCATGTTAATCTCCTGGAGGCCATAATGAATAAAGCTTAATGCATGTACAATTTGGACTTTACTGAACAATGCTAAATAGCGTGTTCTTTCAAATCAAACCTTACGTACTGTATTTGTTTGATCATAATTGCTTTATCTGCTTATAGGTTATTTGAAACATTGCAGTCTTTGTTCTGGTCCATATTCGGCCTGATCAATCTGTACGTGACCAACGTTCAAGCCGACCACAAGTTCACGGAGTTTGTAGGAGCCACAATGTTTGGCACGTATAACATCATCTCTCTTGTGGTGCTCCTCAATATGCTCATCGCCATGATGAACAACTCGTATCAGCACATTGCAGTAAGTGCTATAGCCGGCCCTGTCTCAAATACTGGTTTTATTGCCTTGACTTATTACCTACTTCCATTGAATGAGCTGAGTTCGTATTGGATGAGCGTTCTCCAGGATGATTTACAACAGTCTTTATTTACTATAGGATCATGCTGACATTGAGTGGAAATTTGCCAGGACTAAGTTGTGGATGAGTTATTTTGAAGAAGGAGGTACACTGCCACCACCGTTCAACATCATCCCCAGCCCCAAATCTGTGTGGTACCTCATTAACTGGATTAATATTCACATTTTCAGAAGAAGGTTGAGGAACACAGAGACCTTTGGAGCACTCGGGGTGAGCCGAATATCTTTTTGAAGTAAAGTAATTGAAACTGGAATACGCTCGAGATGGTTTTGATAGATTGAACATCTCTTGTGCTGTACATTATTAATCATTTGTATCATGACGTTTTATCAATCTGCTGTCAGACTTTAATGCCAATGAGTGTAAGTAATAAATCAACTTTGCATCCTTAAGTGACCTTACATAACAGTCGTTCGATGCTGTACGTTAACGTTAGGACTGAATACAAGGGGCTTTAAGCTAGATCCGAGTTTGAGTTCTTGTATTTGCGTATCTACATTTGTGTTTTTCAAAACTGATAAGAAAATGCCAGACAAATCACTTTTCATGCACTTTTCACTAAAAAATGGTTGACAGCTGCACTGTGACTCCTCTTTAGGAAAACGCGGGTGTGAGCTGATTGTAAATAACCAGTTGTCAGTTTCTGTCAGGAGTGATGAAACACCTTCTATTAAAAACTACGCCATCCAATTTTCATTCCATAACAGATGTAAATGGAAAACGTGCACCAAATCTCTTTTGAACTTTTTTATTTTTTATTTTTAGAGAAGAGCTGCTGAAAAAGTAAGACTCAGTCACCAATACCAGGTTTGTTAAACAACACTACAATCACAACGATAGGTGTTGTGGTTGATCTGGCTGTGAATAACTTTTTTTTTTTTGCTTGTGTGGCATTATTTGTGCAGGAGGTTCTGAGAAACCTGGTGAAAAGATACGTAGCAGCGATGATCAGAGATGCCAAGAAAGAAGAAGGACTCACAGAAGAAAATTTCAAGGTAATTACATGACATGACATGACATTACATTACGAGGTGTAGTGGTTAGCACAGTAGCCTCACAGCAAGAAGGTCCTGGGTTCGAGCCCAGCGGCTGGCGAAGGCCTTTCTGTGCGGAGTTTGCATGTTCTCCCCGTGTCCGCGTGGGTTTCCTCCGGGTGCTCCGGTTTCCCCCACAGTCCAAAGCCATGCAGGTTAGGCTAATTGGTGGCTCTAAATTGACCGTAGGTGTGAATGTGAGTGTTTGTCTCTATGGTGGGGTTTACATTAGACCGTATCAGCGGATCATCAGATTAACGTTTTTAAAATGATTAGCGTGCACACAGCAACGCCAATACACGATTCGCGTGCACACAGCAACACCAATACACGGATACGCTCGGCTCCGCAGGCATCCTGCGCTCCAAATCACTCCGCCCTGAACAGCGAGTGCCCTCTGGAGGGTGCGCACTCCGGCCCTGCGCAGCTCACAGAGCGCGTGAGTGAAGCGCACGAGCAGTGATTCGGGACTGAGCCGCTGTGTGTGTGATCCCAGTGCATATCGGGCATGCGCGTCACTTACCACTTGCAAGTGGAAGGATGGCAAGCCTAAAGACAATCATAACTACACAATGGGCAGTATTTGCATCAGTATTTGCAGTATTTTCATACTTTTATACTCTTTAATGAAAGGTGATACAAGGCGGAAGTCCGCGCCGTTTTTCAGCAGTCGCGTCACATGACCAACGCCAGCGAATCAGGAAGGTGGATGTCACAGTGACGTTGTCCAATGACGACGCCAGCTAGAGCTCAGCACAGCGTATCCGCGTATTCTCAATGTTTACACAGCACCGGACCAGACACGATCTGGATTGAATACGTGGACCCTGGCGGATTCCCGTTTCCCGGCGTTTCCAGGCGTTTTAATGTAAACGGACAGTGCATCCGCGAAGAAAACGAGACAGATATGGTCTAATGTAAACTTGGCCTATGTGTCAGCCCTGCGATGACCTGGCAACTTGTCCCCGCCTTTCGCCCGTAGTCAGCTGGGATAGGCTCCAGCTTGCCTGCGACCCTGTAGAACAGGATAAGCGGCTACAGATAATGGATGGATGGACATTACATTACATTACAGGCATTTAGCAGACGCTCTTATCTAGAGCGACGTACAACATACCCAGAGCAGCCTGGGGAGCAGTTGGGGAAGTGCCTTGCTCAAGGTCAAGTGCCTTGCTCAAGGGCACTTAATCCATTCCTGCTGGTCCAACAACCGGCAAGGCTGTTTCTCCATGGCTTCCCCTAATAAAAGTAATAAAAAGAACTTATATAAATGTAAGTAGCTTAATAAAAGCACTCTCATTAGGAATCATCTCTTTTTGCTTCTTTTCTGAAATTCATGTGGTGTTTGAAAAATATATCTGCAGCAACCTGAGCAAATATTCACATGGTAAAGCTTCATAATGTGCTTCTATATACACCAATCAGCCATACTATTAAAACCACTGAGAGATGAAGTGAATAATTAACGACGAATTTAAGTGGAATAACTGTTTTATTCTATCCACATTCACTGGATTTTGAGAAACAGAGCATTTTTATTTTTATTTATTTTGTTTTTTTTGCAAATCCAATAAATAAAAACTTTGTACAAAACGTCCGACAAAGTCATTTCCACTTAGACGGACTTCTTAAAAACCTATCTATGGCTGTACGAATTGACTTTAGTGTTGTTGTTTTGTAGAAAGTGCCGCCTTGCTGTTGTGTCGAGGTATAGAATAGCTTTAGACATTTATTGAATTCTTCTTTGGACATTTCAGTTGTGTAATTTTCAAACTTAATAACAATTCTTGAAAAAAAAATAATTAAAAAATTATTGGGGGGAAGAAAAGATATGTTCTTACCATCAAATACTTTCATTCCATATGCTGTTGCTTTTATTTAATTAATTTATTTATTTCTGGGGTTGGGGTGGGGGGTTCAAGTAGAGTTTTTATTTAGTCCTCAGTTGCTTCAGCAACACGCGCCACCATTTTGTTTTTCTCTACTCACGGTATATGAGCTGATAGCCGAGTAGTAGAGTAGCCAATCAGAGTGCGCAATTGCTCATATCCAGTGAATGTGGATAGAATAACATTGATTATCTCATTACAATGGCGCTTGTCAAGGGGTGGGATATATTAGGCAGCAAGAGAACAGTCAGTTCTTGAAGTTGATGTCTTGAAAGCAGGAAAAATGGGCAAGCATACGGATCTAAGCCACTTTGACAAGGGCTAAATTGTGATGGCGAAATGACTGGGTCTGAGCAGCTCCAAAATGGCTCCAAAATCTTGTGGGGTGTTCCCTGTATGCAGTGGTTAGTACCGACCAAAAGTGGTCCAAGGAAGGACAACCAGTAAACCAGCGACAAGGTCATGGGTGCTGAAGGCTCATTGATTCGCATGGAGCATGAAGGCTAACTCATATGTTCCAGTTCCACAGAAGAGCTACTGTAGCACAAACTTCTGAAAAAGTTAATGCTGACACCATTCTGTTTTAGCCAGAGAAACAACATCCATCATTACTTTAAAATATGAAGTGTCTCATCTCATCTCATTATCTGTAGCCGCTTTATCCTGTTCTACAGGGTCGCAGGCAAGCTGGAGCCTATCCCAGCTGACTACGGGCGAAAGGCGGGGTACACCCTGGACAAGTTGCCAGGTCATCACAGGGCTGACACATAGACACAGACAACCATTCACACTCACATTCACACCTACGCTCAATTTAGAGTCACCAGTTAACCTAACCTGCATGTCTTTGGACTGTGGGGGAAACCGGAGCACCCGGAGGAAACCCACGCGGACACGGGGAGAACATGCAAACTCCGCACAGAAAGGCCCTCGCCGGCCACGGGGCTCGAACCTGGACCTTCTTGCTGTGAGGCGACAGCGCTAACCACTACACCACCGTGCCGCCCAATATGAAGTGTATTTGAATGAATTAGAATAAAGAATTAACCACTGAATTACAATTAGAAGGGTGTCCAAACTTTTGACTGGCACTGTATATTTATGGGTTCTTAAAGCTGAGGTGTCAAAATGCAGTATGTTAAATGCTAGGGTTGCCAACTAGCAGACAGCAGTCCAGATGCAGATTCAGCAAAGTTTTCCAGTGGATTGAACCAAGTACTTAAGAAATACTGTAGCAGAGCCGATCAATAATAACTTGGCATCGCTCAATGGTAAATTGTGCAATCTCGAAGCACTGAGGCTTCTAGTGGGTTCTCTGTTGTGCTTAATCACTGGCATTGAAGTAAGCTGAAAGCAGGAAAGAGATTACACAAGCTTTCATATTCTTTTTTTTTTATAATTATTTCCTTTATTTCCTCTCTGGTTTACACAGATCACATGATATAGGTTTGATAACCAACTTCTAGCAAAACAGTTTGTTGCATTTAAAAACCTAAAATTATTTAATCGTGGAAAACAAGAGGGAAAAATAAAAGATTCTGTAGAAAAATGACATTTTGCAATATTTCAGATTCCATATAACATTTTTACAACAAATATGCTGATTCCAATATTATTAAACTTTTTAAAGACAAGCATATTGTGATGTACAGTGGCTTGCAAAAGTATTCATCCCCCTTGGTGTTTGTCCTGTTTTGTCGCATTACAAGCTGGAATTAAAATGGATTTTTGGAGGGCTAGCACCATTTGATTTACACAACATGCCGACCACTTTCAAGGTGCAAATTGTTGTTTTACTGTGACACAAACAATAATTAAGATGATGAAACAGAAATCTGCAGTGTGCATAGGTATTCACCCCCTTTCATATGAAACTCCTAAATAAGACCCGGTCCAACCAATTCACTTCATCAGTCCCATAATTAGTTGATTAAGATCCACCTGTGTGCAATCAAAGTGTCACATGATCTGTCACATGATGTCTGTATCAATCAACCTGTTCTGGAAGAACCCTGACTCTGCAACACTACTAAGCAAGCAACATGAAAACCAAGGAGCCTCCAAACATTGTGGAGAAGTATAGATCAGAGTTGGGTTATAAAAAATATCCCAAACTTTGAATATCCCAGGGAGCACCATTAAATCCATTATAGCAAAATGGAAAGAATATGGCACCACTACAAACCTGACAACAGAAGGTCCTGCCCACCAAAACTCACAGACCAGGCAAGGAGGGCATTAATCAGAGATGCAACAAAGACACCAAAGATAAACACTGAAGGAGCTGCAAAGATCCACAGCAGAGATGGGAGTATCTGTCCATAGGACCACTTTAAGCTGTGCACTCCACGGAGTGGGGCTTTATGGAAGAGTGGCCAGAAAAAAGCCATTGCTTAAGAAAACATGTTTAGAGTTTGCCCAACAGCATGTGGCAGACTCCCCAAACACATGGAAGAAGATTCTCTCATCAGATGAGACTAAATTGAACTTTTTGACCATCATGAGAAATGCCATGTGTGGTGCAAACCCAACACCCTGAGAACACAATCCCTACAGTGAAGCATGGTGGTGGCAGCATTACACTGTGGGGATGTTTTTCATCTGCAGGGACAGGAAAGCTGGTCAGGACTGAAGGAAAGACGGATGGCACTAAATACAGGGCAATTCTGGAGGAAAACCTGTTTGATTCAACCAAGGGTTTGAGACTCGGATGAAGGTTCACGTTCCAGCAGGACAATGACCCAAAACATACTGCTAAAGCTGCACTGGAGTGGTTTAAAGGGAAACATTTAAATGTCTTGGAATGGCCGAGTCAAAGCCCAGACCTCAATCCAACTGAGAATCTGTGGTATAACTTGAAGATTGCTGTCCATCAACACAGCCCATCTAACTTGAAGGAGTTGGAGCAATTTTGCCTTGAGGAATGGGCAAAAATCCCAGTGGCTAGATGCGCTTAGCTAATAGAGACATACCCCCAAGAGACTTGTAGCTGTAATTGCAGTAAAAGGTGGCTCTACAAAGTATTGACCTTTTTGTGTGTGTGTGGGGGGGGGGGGGGTGAATACCTATGCACACTCCAGATTTCAGTTTTTGCATCTTAATTATTATTTGCGTCACAATAAAACAACAATTTTCACCTTTAAAGTGGTCGGCATGTTGCGTAAATCAAATGGTGCTAACCCTCCGAAAATCCCTTTTAATTCCAGTTTGTAATGCGACTAAATAGGACAAACACCAAAGGGGATGAATACTTTTGCAAGACACTGTAATTATCGTGATCATATTGTCATATTACCCAACCTGAATGCCACAAATTAATTGCAAGCATAATCGCCTGTAGATAATCACTAAGAACGACTAAACCATCACAAAACGGTCACCAGTCAATTTTGTTCCCCTGCAGGAGCTGAAGCAGGACATTTCCAGTTTCCGCTACGAGGTGCTGGGAATGCTGAAGAGCAGTCGGACATCTATGCATAGGCCCAAAATGGTATCAGGGATGTCAGCTTCTTCACATGCAGGCTGTTTGCACCAGTTGAAGATCAAGTCAAGTACATGTGAGGTGAGATCAGAGCTGGAGCCTCGGAGCAGCCTCCTCAACGGCTCGATCATGTCCTTGCCCGAACCCTCTGCCAAAGAGAAGCACAGGAATGACCTTTCCAATGACTTTGGTGTGTTCCAAAGCTCTAAGCAAGAAACAAATCACTGTTCCAACACAAATATCTATGCGGTGTTTGAAGAGGACCAGGAATCAGAAATTGATCGATTTGATTGTGCGAAGGAGGACGAATGTGAGCGTTCACTGGCTCAGAGACATATAGACATTGGGAATGAGTCTCAGTCTGAGGAGGGAGTGGAAAGAGAGCCAGCTCCATCTGAGACCACAGATCAGATCTGCTCTCTTTCACCAACAGACACATAACGTGAAAACAAGTTGCATGATGAGCGAGATCACCTTTTAAGGTCAGAGTCAGGCTGCTACTCATGCTCATGTGCCGAGGCGAGGTACAGTTGGAGCTGGCACACGTCTGAGAATGGACGTCCTTCTAATCTAAAGTCTCAGGGAAAGACCAAAGCCTGTGGCATTTTTTCAAATGTCCTTCATGAATGAAAAATGAATATTCAGCACATTCAAATTCAGGGCCAAAACGATGGAACATGCTCAGTCAAATACAACAAAAGCAGACGGTTCAATCCAGGAACAATACATTTACTTTTCATTCAGTTTCACTGTTCATCCTTTCTTGTTTAGGGTGTGTAAAAAAGGACTTTTTTTCTTATCATTAGTCGCTTTTCATCTTCTGAGCATTGAATAGTTAACTGGGTGAACAGTGTCAAAAATTCAGCTGAAGAAGTTTTTCATGCACTAACACTGAATTGTTTTTAACCATCTCTCATGTAACGTCATGCAGTTTAGCATCATCAAGCTTACGTCACCTAGCAATGGCTCAACATGGCCTCTTGTTCCCTACCTGATGGCTTCTTGCCACTATAACCTCGATACAATATATAAACCATTTACACTTGACAAACACAATGCCCAGTTAGAGCTATATTCAGAGTTGACTTCTTTCAAAGAGTCATGCCAAGGGGGTTGCCAGATTTTTCTTGTGCCAAGCTTTCAAGACTTTTTTTTATTATTATTCTGTTGTGTCTAGACCACTCCTTTTAAAGAAACAGTGAGTGCGTTTACATGCACATAGAGAAAATCGAATTTCTGCCGTAGCTCGACTGAAATCGAAGTTCTAAATGCCATGGAAACACCTTAGCTTGGCTGAAATCGAAACGAACTGGATTTCTCGTAATCGAGCTACGCGACCTAGATTATGCGATTGTAGCCGAGCTACTTAGTGCATGTAACCCTATCGAGCTACGTAGTCGAGCTACTTACTTCCCTTCCGGAAGTGACGAGTGACGAGACCACAAGCGGGAAACACAACAGCCTCGGTCGGCATGACAACAGTAGTAGTAGCAAGCAGCAGAAGAGGTCAGGAGGAACAAGGAGACAAAAAACAAAAACAATTGAACTTTGTGTGTTTATTAAGACATAAGTTAAATCGTAAGCAAAAAATGGACTTTAGAAAAATATACGGTACAATTGTGCAAAATAAGTTGTCTTACAAAACAGTGGTCTGCGCAGGACAGTTTGTAGCCAACAGGTGGCAATGACATGTGGTGTGAATGTAAAGTGGAACTCGCTCCTCTTCTTCATGACGACAACCGGAAGTGTACCAACACGATGGGGCGTGTAGCGCCACCTGTGGCTCGGGTGCACAATGTACCTCACACAATAGCTCGATTTCCTTGTGTGCATGTAGGATTGGATTTCTCTGGCACCCCTGCTGGGACCCTTAGCTCGATTACCGACAGTAGCTCGATTTGGATGTGCATGTAAATGCACTGACTGAGCTTTATCAGCAAACTGATAAAGCAGATAGCATTCCACACGTTTTGAAATGTGATGCAGTGGAAAACAAAGCGACAGCTCAGACAGATATAATGAACCACACTTGAGAAGAAGGAAAGGTAAAAATAAAGGTGATGTGTAAATGTGATCGTTTCCCAAGATTACAGTATGTACTGTATACAGATTGATGGTTTTTACTGCTGCGTTTGTTACTTCGACAACATGATCTTTGTAGGAAGGCAAACAATGAAAGGTTAGAAAGTAACCTAATAAATAAATAAATAAATAAATCCTCATTATTTTATAGCTTCCTAAAGTAGAGGTGTCCCAGTAAATTAGTGACATTGAAAATCAATTTGGTCAAAAGCAGATTTTTTTTCCTCTATTTTGTCCATTTCTGGGATTCAGCTACAATGAGGTCTGATGGAATTTTCCAGAACACCAAGTAAAATGTCAATACATTCAGGTTGACTGACCTTAATTATCATGTCCTAGTCATGATAATCATGTTTATCATATGACCCGTACGGACCCATATGCGCACTCTTAATAAAACCATTGGGAAAGGTCACGTGACTGGGCAGATACGGATTTTTGAATCCAGTCCGGAAAAAGCCGTATGCGGTCCCGGACCCGTTTCCCTCACTTCCGCCATTTTCATTTTGCTCTGAATTGTTACTTTGAAAAATGAGCAACACAACTGAGCACAGTGAAAGTGAATTTTATTATCCAGATGATTTCAGACACAGACCTAACTGAACAAGCTGAAACTCATCTCATCTCATTATCTCTAGCCGCTTTATCCTTCTACAGGGTTGCAGGCAAGCTGGAGCCTATCCCAGCTGACTACGGGCGAAAGGCGGGGTACACCCTGGACAAGTCGCCAGGTCATCACAGGGCTGACACATAGACACAGACAACCATTCACACTCACATTCACACCTACGGTCAATTTAGAGTCACCAGTTAACCTAACCTGCATGTCTTTGGACTGTGGGGGAAACCGGAGCACCCGGAGGAAACCCACGCGGACACGGGGAGAACATGCAAACTCCACACAGAAAGGCCCTCGCCGGCCACGGGGCTCGAACCCGGACCTTCTTGCTGTGAGGCGACAGCGCTAACCACTACACCACCGTGCCGCCCCAAGCTGAAACTGTCGAAGAAATGGAAAAAAAAAAGTACTTTCGAGTGAAGAAATTCACTTGTTTATACAAGGACAACAAGAAGAAAACACCATAAAAAACCAACTAAGTACAACATGAACGTTTTCAAAAGATTTCTTGCTGAAGTTAAAGAGGAAATAGACATCACAGTCATCTCCTCTAAGGAGCTAGACAGCTTGCTATGTAGGTCTCTATATACAAGCGAAGCAAAAAGGAAATTTAGATTACCAACCTGACACTTTGTTTTCCTTTTCGCAAAGTATTCACTGCTACCTTGACAAGAACACTAGTAAGATAAACATCCTGAAAGACGAAGACTTTAAAAAGTCCAGGGAAGTCCTGAACTTCAAGCACAGAGACCCCAGAAAAAAATGGAAACAGCAACAAACCAAATGCCACAGAAGCCTTGGCTGGTGGAGATATCCATCCATTCATCCATTATCTGGAGCCACTTATCCTGTTCTACAGGGTCAAAGGCAAGCTGGAGCCTCTCAGGGTGTACCCCTGAGAGGCGGGGTACACCCTGGATAAGCCACCAGGTCATCACAGGGCTGACACATAGATACAAACAACCATTCACACTCACATTCACACCTACGGTCAATTTAGAGTCACCAGTTAACCTAACCTGCATGTCTTTGGACTGTGAGGGAAACCGGAGCACCCGGAGGAAACCCACGCGGACACAGGGAGAACATGCACACTCCACACAGAAAGCAAAGCCCCTCGCCGGCCGCTGCGCTCGAACCCGGACCTTCTTGCTGTGAGGCGACAGTGCTAACCACTACACCACCGTGCCGCCCCTGGTGGAGATAATGTGAATTTTTGTGAAGAAAACAATTTTGGTGTGTGTGATCCTGAAGTGTTGCCCGTACAGGTCATATGGTAAAATGCTTATTGACCGAGTTCGGTTGGGCCAGACAGGAAAATATGTGGCTCTTATATTTTCCCTTCCAGCCCTCCCACTTAGTCAATAAGTACATATTTTTTGCCATCTTTGCATATTTATCTTAATTCATCAATTGGGTTTCCACCCAGAATATTCCAGAATATAAAATAATACTTTGATGCCACAGTAGTATACAGACAATAATAATAATAATAATAAAGAAACATGACAAAGAAAAACTCATATGCATGATGAACTCGAAGTTCTCATTACTAAGATGTCCATTGAAATACACAACACCAGAAAGTGGGACATTTAGGAGTTAAAATGCTGCAACTGCTGCATAATTCATACAGTCATACAGTTATATATTTCCTAATTGCAGATTTATATACAGTGGTGCTTGAAAGTTTGTGAACCCTTTAGAATTTTATATATTTCTGCATAAATATGACCTAAAACATCATCAGATTTTCACATAAGTCCTAAAAGTAGATAAAGAGAACCCAGTTAAACAAATGAGACAAAAATATTATACTTGGTCATTTATTTATTGAGGAAAATGATCCGATATTATATATCTGTGAGTGGCAAAAGTATGTGAACCTTTGCATTCAGTATCTGGTGTGACCCCCTTGTGCAGCAATAACTGCAACTAAACATTTCCGGTCACTGTTGATCAGTCCTTAGAAGAATTTTAGCCCATTCCTCCGTACAGAACAGCTTCAACTTTGGGATGTTGGTGGGTTTCCTCACATGAACTGCTCACTTCAGGTCCTTCCACAACATTTTGATTGGATCAAGGTCAGTACTTTGACTTGGCCATCCCAAAACATTAACTTTATTCTTCTTTAACCATTCCTTGGTAGAATGACTTATGTGCTTAGGGTCATTGTCTTGCTGCATGACCCACCTTCTCTTCAGATTCAGTTCATGGACAGATGTCCTGACATTTTCCTTTAGAGTTCGCTGGTATAATTCAGAATTCATTGTTCCATCAATGATGACAAGCCGTCCTGGCCCAGATGCAGCAAAACAGACCCAAACCATGATACTACCACCACCATGTTTCACAGATGGGATAGGTTCTTTTGCTGGAATGCAGTGTTTTCCTTTCTCCAAACATAATGCTTTTCATTTAAACCAAAAAGTTCTATTTTGGTCTCATCCGTCAACACAACATTTTTCCAATAGCCTTCTGGCTTGTCCAAGTGATCTTTAGCAAACTGCAGATGAGCAGCAATGTTCTTTTTGGAGAGCAGTGGCTTTCTCCTTGCAACCCTGCCATGCACACCATTGTTGTTCAGTGTTCTCCTGATGGTGGACTCATGAACAATAACATTAGCCAATGTGAGAGAGGCCTTCAGTTGCTTAGAAGTTACCCTGGGTTCCTTTGTGACCTCACCGACTATTACACACCTCGCTCTTGGAGTGATCTTTGTTGGTCGACCACTCCTGGGGAGGGTAACAATGGTCTTGAATTTCCTCCATTTGTACACAATCTGTCTGACTGTGGATTGGTGGAGTCCAAACTCTTTAGAGATGGTTTTGTAACCTTTTCCAGCCTGATGAGCATCAACAACGCTTTTTCTGAGGTCCTCAGGAATCTCCTTTGTTCGTGCCATGATACACTTCCACAAACATGTGTTGTGAAGATCAGACTTTGATAGATCCTTGTTCTTTAAATAAAACAGGGTGCCCACTCACACCTGATTGTCATCCCATTGATTGAAAACACCTGACTCTAATTTCACCTTCAAATTAACTGCTAATCCTAGAGGTTCACATACTTTTGCCACTCACAGATATGTAATATCGGATAATTTTCCTCAATAAATAAATGACCAAGTATAATATTTTTGTCTCATTTGTTTAACTGGGTTCTCTTTATCTACTTTTAGGACTTGTGTGAAAATCTGAAGATGTTTTAGGTCATATTTATGCAGAAATATAGAAAATTCTAAAGGGTTCACAAACTTTCAAGCACCACTGTATTTAATAAAATGCAATTTAAAAGGAGTGTAGCTTTTTGTGCATATTACAGTCAAAGTCAAAACACAACTTTCAGTGTAAACAGTGGCACTAGATTCCATTAGCTGTTTACAAAAGAAAAATAAAAGAACAAGCACCATTCTGAACACCTGAGACATGTCTCTATTTTGGGTAAAATGAATTCAACTCATGCAACTTGTCAGAGCAGTGCTTAAGATGGTATTTATAATTAACAATTCTTCGCCAAAGGTGAAGTGCATATCAGTGAATAAGAACCGAGATGAAGTTGAGGTTATTTTTCACCATTATTATATGGCAAGAGCTACTTCCGGTAAAATTGTGCGCTCTGATTGGTTCCTTGGCGGGCGGAATTTTCCCGTAATGCCTGTGGGTGATTACAGACTTTCTTTCCAAGGTGCTGGCTTTCGGTGTTGCAAAAAACAAACCCAAAACCAAAATGACAAAAAAAGATTAATTGGAAATCAAAACAGGATCAAAAACAACCAAAAGACAAACAAGAGTCACCGAGTTATTCAAGAAATGAGCAACGAAGAGCATTCAGAAACCGCTAACTGAAATTCAGTTTTGAAAGTGCTAGCCATTTATTCTGCATGCATGACTCAACTACTGTACATTACACAAATTACATGACTGAAAGCAGTGTCAGGCCTCATTACTATAATGACCGTCTGTTTTAATCTTAGAAATAAAAAAAAAGCCATATAATAAACTCCTTATTAACCTTGCTTGCTCTGTCTTTAAGGGAAAATATCAGACATATCTGTGACGAATCTCAGTCATCCAGGTACATAGTAATCTGTGGTTGGTTGAAGAGAGCGACTGGACTTGCTTGAAGATTCTTGAAAACGTTTCGCCTCTCATCCTAAAGGCATCCTCAGTTCTGTCTGTCTAAGTATTTATCCTCTCATGGATCATCATAGAATCCGAATCAGAATGCTGATGGCTGCATTGTAGGTGGCTGATAAAAGATGTCATAGACACCCACCTCTGTTCAATGATGGTCGTTCCAGGTTGACAAAAATGAACGATCTTTTATCAGCCACCTACAATGCAGCCATCAGCATTCTGATTCGGATTCTATGATGATCCATGAGAGGATAAATACTGGATACTCCCTATTAGTCAGACAGAACTGAGGATGCCTTTAGGATGAGAGGCGAAACGTTTTCAAGAATCTTCAAGCAAGTCCAGTTGCTCTCTTCAACCAACCAAGGCAAGGCAAGTTTATTTATATAGCACATTTCATACACAGTGGCAGTTCAGTGTGCTTTACAGAAGTAAAAGCAAAACAGTAAACAATAGAAAATAAAATTACATAAAATAAATGGGGAAGAAAATTAATAAGAATTAAACAATAGTAGAAATAAAATAATAAAATGAGATAAAAGTTCAATTAAAAAAACAGCAGAATAAAATAGAATAAAAGTTAAGTAAAATTTAAAACATGGAGAGACTGTAAAAGTAAAGAGTTTAAAACATGGAGAGATGGCAATATTAATAATTTAGCAGAAAGCATCTGAAAACAGCTTGGTCTTTAGTCTAGATTTGAAGCTGCCAACAGCAGGAGCATTTTTGATGTCCTCTGGGAGTTGCTTCCATAGCTGTACTGCATAGTAGCTAAAAGCTGCTTCACCACACTTTGTTTTAACAACATGCTTTAACAGTAAATTTTTCTGCTGCGATCTGGTAGATCTGATTGGGTTAGGCCGCTGCAACATATCAGAGAGGTAATTGGGCCCTGTACCATTTAGAGATTTGTATACCAGCAGCAATGCTTTAAAGTCAATTCTGTAGCTTACTGGAAACCAGTGAAGGGACCTTAGAATTGGAGTAAAACCACAGATTACTATGT
Source organism: Neoarius graeffei (assembly GCF_027579695.1). Classification (NCBI taxonomy): domain Eukaryota; kingdom Metazoa; phylum Chordata; class Actinopteri; order Siluriformes; family Ariidae; genus Neoarius; species Neoarius graeffei. The sequence continues at coordinate 52,291,456 of NC_083585.1, forward strand.
ACCTGGATGACTGAGATTCGTCACAGATATGTTTCTACGCACTTTGGGATGAAATACTGGATACTCCCTATTAGTCAGACAGAACTGAGGATGCCTTTAGGATGAGAGGCGAAATGTTTTCAAGAATCTTCAAGCAAGTCCAGTTGCTCTCTTCAACCAACCACAGAAAATATCAGACCGAGGTCTTTTTGTCCGGATCTCACATATAGCTCGCAGTTCGTACTGTCAAGACCTCAGTCTGATATTTTCCTGTAAAGACCTCGCACTCAGTTAATATGTAGTTCATATTCACTGAGTCTGAGATGGATAATTGTTTTAGTATAAATACACAGGTGATTATTTTTTTTTTAAAATCTTTTTTTTTTCAAACTTCAAAAGCAGCATGCAAATGTAATAACAGTGCAGCGCAGACTTGTGTCACTTATCTGTGCCGAGTCACATAAAATACGTTGTTTTAAAATCGATAAAATAAATCACAATTCCACCTTACCTTCGAATAGTTTTAGACCAAACTTCATAGCATCTTTAGTGCTTTTAGGAACAGCGTTTTCTTTCATCATTTGTAATTCTTCCTCACTTACGGTGATGAAGCGATTGGCTGCCATTTTGCCAAGTCGCTCGAGGTTATTATCGAGAAATAGTCCGAATTTCTCAACCAATCAGCATGCACGATTTTCTATAATCACCTCCATATTTATACTAAATATATAAAATACTGAGCTCTGAATACATTTGTGCACAATTTCAGTATTAAGTCCTCACTACATGTGCTGAACTCTGAATACAGGTCTGAATATATCTGAATATATCAAACTCATTTGTTTTTGTGCCCTTAATTTATTATGTTCATGTTCTCTAAGCAACTATAGCACTGTATAACACCTGGACGTTCGTCTACACAGTACCATTTAGCGTTATGAACTATACCTGGGTTTAGTATGTTGTGCATTACATATTATACGCAATGGAAACTAATAAACATTGCACAATATAATGAACAAAGTTGTATATCATTTAATCTATTTTCTAAGTCTGATCATTTTTTTTCAGGTTTCAAACATTACACACAGTCTTCTTCCTTCTATAAATCTCTAGTCATAGAAACAGTCAAAGATCCATATTTGGTAACGCTTCCTTTTACAGTGTCCAAGATCTAGGTTTTAAGAGGGTTAGTTTTCTTCTTGTTGCCTTTTTAGGTTGAATAAAGTTCAGGTACTCCAGATGTTATACAGTTTATCTTCCTGTTTAAACATGTGGTATTCAAGTGAGATTTTAGGTGAGGATATTTCGACATACCGCTTTGTTACTCTAAATAATTATCCAGTTGAGGTGTTTTATGTTCATTTCTAGACCCTGTAAGATAATTCAGTGCACTTTTATTAGAACGTTTTGGTATTTTGCAAAAAGAATAAACCAGGACAAAAGTTTGTACCACACACTTACACTGTTAATACTGAGAACATATGAGACTATAAAAGGAAGCAATAGAATTTTTTGAGGGAAAATCATGTTGGAAATATCATCAGATCCTTTATCGACTTAGAAAAAAAACAATACAGTACATGTATTTTATGGTTCAGCTTGCTCTAATTGTACAGAATTACTACCACCTGGTGGAAGCTGTATTAAAAAAAAAGTATTTTCTGTAATGGAGGGCGTGCAATGCAGAATGTGGATCATTAATGTACAGTAGAAGTCAAGTCAAGTTTATTTGTATAGCGCTTTTAACAATAGACATTGTCGCAAAGCAGCTTTACAGAAATTTAAAGACTTTAAACATGAGCTCCTAATTTATCCCCAATGAGCAAGCCTGTGGCGACAGTGGCAAGGAAAAACTCTCTCAGACGACATGAAGAAGAAACCTCGAGAGGAACCAGACTCAAAAGGGAACCCATCCTCATTTGGGTGATAACAGATAGCGTGATTATAAATAACTCGTTTCTATAATAGTGTCCTACGGTATATAGTCATGAAGTATAACTGTGAAACCGGGAAATTCATTATCGTTTTAACATGAAGTCTGTTTTGTTGATGTTATAAACTGTTCATTGATGGAAACTTGAGTGCAAAACTGTTCATGTCAACTGCAGTCCTAAAGTTAGCAAGTTGACTGTAGTCCTCAGACATAAATGTATGACTGTAAGAGTCCAGAGTGTCTTCCAAGTGTGACTTTCGACTGTCCATATAGGGCCATCCTCCACAGGAGCGATGTGATGAGACTCCAGCCAGAAGTAGGGCATCAGGATGGATCAGGCAGGTCTGAGGAGCAGAAGAGAAGCATCTTACTGGTGTCTCAGGATCAATATGCAACTCAGAGGGACAGACAGAGGGAAGGGGGAGAGAGAGAGAGAGAGAGAGAGAACACTGGTTGTTAGGTATGCCCAATGTCACCTAATGAGTAAGAACAGGATACATTTTGCACTGAGTGCAAGCAGGGACTTCGGCAAAACTAACTATGACAGCATAACTAAAAGGGGAGAGCCAGAAGGTAGCACAGGCATGAGGGGCCCCGGGACATAAAGCAGCAGCCACAACACTGTCAACAAACTCAAGTGAGCAAGTGAGTGGGGGATGACAGCATCCATACATCCCAGTTTACCAAAACACTCTATGCCTGAGAACCGTCCAGATATACACCTTTACCAAATAAAAACTATTAACAAAAGGCTTGACTAAACAGATATGTTTTCAGCCTAGACTTAAACAGTGAGACTGTGTCTGAGTCCCGAACACTACTTGGAAAGCTGTTCCATAACTGTGGGGCTTTGTAAGAAGAAGTACAGGACCCCCACTCATGTCTACTCTCAAAAGAATTCTGAGCAAGAATCTCACCCATTCCCTCAGAAAATTGACCAATCCTACTTACTCTCACAGAGAATTTGACCAATCTCACCTGTTCTAGAAGAAATGTTTACCAGTTCTGATGCTCTCTCAATAAGTTTGACCCATCCCTCCCACAAACTTAAAAAAAAAGACCAATCTCACTTGCTCCTTCAGAAGGATGAAATTTGACCATCCTTGCCTACTCTCTCTAAGGAAGTTTGACCAATCCTGCCCATTTCCTCAGGAAGTTTAACCAACCCTGTCCACTCCAAAATAAATTAAGACCAATTCTGCCATATGTGAAGACATCCAGAACAATCCTGCTTGCTAGCTCAAAAGGTTTGGTCGGTTCTGCCCTCTCCCTCAAAGTTTCACCAAACCCACCTGCTCCCAAGAAGTTTCTGAGCAACCCTTCCTGCCCCCAAAGGAATTCTGTCAAATCCCATTTGCTCCTGACAGAATTCTGAGCAATGGCACATAATACAGTGGTGCTTGAAAGTTTGTGAACCCTTTAGAATTTTCTGTATTTCTGCATAAATATGATCTAAAACATCATCAGATTTTCACACAAGTCCTAAAAGTAGATAAAGAGAACCCAGTTAAACAAATGAGACAAAAATATTATACTTGGTCATTTATTTATTGAGGAAAATGATCCAATATGTGAGTGGCAAAAGTATGTGAACCTCTAGGATTAGCAGTTAATTTGAAGGTGAAATTAGAGTCAGTTGTTTTCAATCAGTGGGATGACAATCAGGTGTGAGTGGGCACCCTGTTTTATTTAAAGAACAGGGATCTATCAAAGTCTGATCTTCACAACACATGTTTGTGGAAGTGTATCATGGCACGAACAAAGGAGATTTCTGAGGACCTCAGAAAAAGCGTTGTTGATGCTCATCAGGCTGGAAAAGGTTACAAAACCATCTCTAAAGAGTTTGGACTCCACCAATCCACAATCAGGCAGCTTGTGTACAAATGGAGGAAATTCAAGACCATTGTTACCCTCCCCAGGAGTGGTTGACCAACAAAGATCATTCCAAGAGCAAGGTATGTAATAGTCGGCAAGGTCACAAAGGACCCCAGGGTAACTTCTAAGCAACTGAAGGCCTCTCTCACATTGGCTAATGTTAATGTTCATGAGTCCACCATCAGGAGAATACTGAACAACAATGGTGTGCATGGCAGGGTTGCAAGGACTTCTTCCCTCTCCTTCAGAAGGTTTGGCCAATCCTGCCCTCTCCTTCAGAAGGTTTCACCAATTCTACTCTCTCCTTCAGAAGGTTTGGCCAATCCTGCCCTCTCCTTTGGAAGGCTTGGCCAATCCTGCCCTCTCCTTTGGAAGGTTTGGCCAATCCTGCCCTCTCCTTTGGAAGGTTTGGCCAATCCTGCCCTCTCCTTTGGAAGGTTTGACCAATTCTGCCCCCTCCTTCAGAAGGTTTGACCAATTCTGCCCTCTCCTTCAGAAGGTTTGGCAAATCCTGCCATCTCATTCACAAAGTTTGGCCAATGCAACCTTCCCTTTTTGAAAGTTGACCAGCTCAATAATGTCCCCAAAAGCTCAAAACTGTCAGATGTTCCTATCCTTATGGGGACATTTCATTCTCACCAAGATGTATATATCTTATACCTTTAATGTACCGGTACAGTTTAGCTTTAACTGACACAGCAGTTCTGTTATATTCTTGTGAAGTTCTGCTGAATGTTGCTGCTAAAACCACCTTGTCAGCACCATATAAACATCTCTATTTGGAAGATTAGCACCTTTTATTGACCTGGCTTTGCAATACCATCAATGTCAAAACCTTTCTCAAGAAATATGGAGGAACATCATGAAAATGTCTAGCAGAGCCAGATACCAAACATTTCTTTATTAAATGCTCCTTTCACCAATTTGCAGTGTTTCTGGAATCCACAGTTTGGGTTTGATGCATAGGTCTTCCAGGAAAAGTATGATTGGGAACATTATGCAGTAGGACATATGCAGGATCTTTTCCACAAGATTTATTCTTCCATTCATTCCCTGTGTATTTTTTTTGTCCATGTCAAATAACAGACTCTTATAAGAGCTTAAGTTTGTCTAGTAGTTGCTCTCATGTAGATATTTACTGTCAGGGCTTTTATGGAGTCTCCATAACATGGACTATAACATGGAATAAGTGCTGCATTCCTGACCAACAGCCATAAAATCCAAGAGAAATGCACAGAAAAAGAGAGATGAAGAATAGGAAAGAAGAAAGAGTGAAAGCTCCAGAGTTGCAAATGATTGAGCAATACATATTGTGCATTTACTGTATATTCAAACATGCATTTCTAAGGGACAGATAACCACAAATAAGTCACTTTTGTCAAGTCTATCATTTCGCTGTAAATCAGACACGTCTCCATTACGAGGAGTCTTGAAACTGCTGCACTGTTTTGCTGGCAACATTCCTCTAAAGGTTAGCTTGGGTGAAACAAGTGTCTCAAATACAAGCACACATCGTACGGTATATTTTACAAGGTTTTATATCCACAGAATAATCTAAAATGGGTTTTCTGGTTGTTATTATATCCCATACAGAAATATCACAAACATTTCTAATGGTTGTCACGTGATTATTTGAGTGAAATGTGATAAAGGTGCATTTCAATATGCTGTGCATGTCTTACACATCTTGAAATTAATAAACACGTGCCAATTAAGCAGTGAAAATAAATGAATCATTTGCTAGAATCACATGAAAAAAACACATTCAACATTAAATTGAGAAAATATTAATCATTTTTGAAACAACAGCAACAACAATAATAATAATAATAATAATAATAATAATAATAATTGAAAATAAATTAATCTTGTGCTAAAATCACAAGTAAAAAATAAAAACACATTAAACATTCTACTATGAAAAATATTAATCGTTTGTGGAATAATAATAATAATAATAATAATAATAATAATAATAATAATAATAGAGTCAGCCCTGTGATGACCTGGCGACTTGTCCAGGGTGTACCCCGCCTTTCGCCCGTAGTCAGCTGGGATAAGCTCCAGCTTGCCTGCGACCCTGTAGAACAGGATAAAGCGGCTACAGATAATGAGATGAGATGAGAATAATAATGGAAATGTATTAATAAAAAGGAAAAAAGAAACAAAAACTTGAAAATAATTAAATATGAAAAATACAGGTTGATGCCCTCTATCAATCATGAATCATGTTTTAAAAAAAGATGTAAAACAAAGTGAAAATTAAAAATGTATGCACTATATTTTCTTGCTTAACATAACAAATAACACAATGTAAAGAAATCAGAAAATCTCATCTCATCTCATTATCTCTAGCTGCTTTATCCTGTTCTACAGGGTCGCAGGCAAGCCGGAGCCTATCCCAGCTGACTACGGGCGAAAGGCGGGGTACACCCTGGACAAGTCGCCAGGTCATCACAGGGCTGACACATAGACACAGACAACCATTCACACTCACATTCACACCTACGGTCAATTTAGAGTCACCAGTTAACCTAACCTGCATGTCTTTGGACTGTGGGGGAAACCGGAGCACCCGGAGGAAACCCACGCGGACACGGGGAGAACATGCAAACTCCGCACAGAAAGGCCCTTGTCGGCTGCTGGGCTCGAACCCAGGACCTTCTTGGTGTGAGGCGACAGTGCTAATCACTCCACCACTGTGCCGCACTGAAATCTTAACATTTGAAATTAAATTAATAATTAGTAAACAAATACAAAAATGAACAAATTCACTTGCCCTACATCATCCAACCATCTTTTATCTATGCCACTTATCTGTCAGGGTTGAGCTGGAGCCAATCCTATATAACTTTGGGCAAGATGTATGGTTCACCCTGGACAGGGCTCCAGTCTCTCGCAGGGCTAACACACAGACGAACAGCCATTAACACTCACGGACAATTTAGAGTAGCCAGATGTCTACATGTCTTTGGACTGTGGGAGGAAACCCATACAAGCACTGGGAGAACATGTAAACTCCACACAGAAAGGTCCCAGTCAAGGTTTGAACTCAGAACCTTCTTCCTTTAAAGCTAGACGGCCTTTCGATTTCATAAAATCGGTGAAATTTAGTTCCCTCTGAAATTTCATTATTGTGATATACGTTTATTTCTGTAATATCTCACAAAATATCAGGCCATTCTGTGGCTGGGAAGTTATTTAATTTGAGGGGATTAAAGCAAATAATGTGCATGAAATCGCTCACTTTGCGCAGTCAAGCAGACAGAGGAAGTCCGTGTGTGTGTGCATGCACAGGTTTACCTTCTTTTTTGTTTTGTGTTTTATGGCAGCTGGCATCTACAGTGTTGCATTACTGCCATCTACAGGTTTATCTTTGATGGTACACTGACAGTTCCATCATTCTGTCGCTAAACGAACAGCTGATCACACCGAGGTGCTCGCTGACCACCGATATTTATTAGTTTAGTCCTGCGTTTCCTTTCCTTCGTATATAACATAACATCTTTTCTTCTCACTTTCTGTTACTGTAGTCGGTCTTTCATGTTTCATTCGCACACACATCCTCCATTTTTCTCTCCTGTTTCAAATTTGTATCCCACAATGCCTTGTGCCAACGGGGAAAGCCCACCATGTGATGCATGATGTAGTATCTTGTATTGCGTCATGGTGAAGCAGGAAAAAATAATGGAGAATTAGGGCCACATGGCTTTAATTCATTAATTGTTCTATTTTAAACAAAACTAATAAAATTGGAAGTCTGTGATTCAAATTCAGTAGCTTTGAGTCCACTAAACAAAATAATTAGGCGTCGAGGAAAATTATTTTTATGACCTACACTTGAAAAATCTGAAAGGCAGTCTAGCTTTAAGGCTACAGTGCACACCACTCTAACACTGTGCCGCTCCTGACATCAAATTATAATAAATTTTAAAAATATTCAAACAAAAAATCATGTGAAAGTATATGAAAATAAATGAATTGCATATAACAAATCTCTCTCATCTCATTATCTCTAGCCGCTTTATCCTTCTACAGGGTCGCAGGCAAGCTGGAGCCTATCCCAGCTGACTACGGGCGAAAGGCGGGGTACACCCTGGACAAGTCGCCAGGTCATCACAGGGCTGACACATAGACACAGACAACCATTCACACTCACATTCACACCTACGGTCAATTTAGAGTCACCAGTTAACCTAACCTGCATGTCTTTGGACTGTGGGGGAAACCTTAGCACCCGGAGGAAACCCACGCAGACACGGGAAGAACATGCAAACTCCGCACAGAAAGGCCCTTGCCGGCCCCGGGGCTCGAACCCAGGACCTTCTTGCTGTGAGGCGACAGCGCTAACCACTACGCCACCGTGCCGCCCCGCATATAACAAATGAAAAGAAAAAAAAGAAAAGCATAAACACATCCAATACATGTGAAAAGTCCATGAAATGTGTGAAACATAACATGAAGTATTAAAAAAAATAAAAAAAAACTTTTTATGGATCAACAGTTCTTTTGCTCAAATTAAAAAGCATATACTACTTGGTTTTGTCGTTCTTTCCCTCAACACTCATGCTTGTGGCTTGAAACCTTACCAAATCTTTGCCACAAGATGGAGCCGCGAGTTTAAGCCTTTCATCTCACCTACAACCCTCTGTCCTCATGCTTCTCAGAGTCTCAAGCTCCTCTCTCCATCACATACTGACATCTGGTAAGCAGATTTTATCTTAAGCAAGGATTTCTTCCCAACCTCCGCAGCTTTGTACTTACAGGAGTCAGGTTTACTCCTGTTTCTGCTGTAAATTTGCATGGGGTGTTACAATGTGGTGCCAAATGTACAGATTTTCTTTGGGAGGAAAAAAATGTCATCTATTTTCCTGGCAAAAATGAACAGTGTGACTGATATGGTACCAAGCTGGCAGATCGAGAGAACTACTTTTGCAGTGGGCCACAAAAAGATGGATGGAACACAAACAGTTCATAACATGTTATTATGAATATCCATTTGCATTTCTTGGAATGAATGTCGACCTCTTTTTAATTATGAGCAATCATTTCCAATGGGTTTAAACAAACAAACAAGCAACAAAAAAGTAGAAATATTAGAAGAAAACTAAGAACAAGTTAGATAAATTAGATTAAAAGTTAGATTAAAAATTTACAGCTAAATTTATCCAAGTTAGTTTATTTAAAATACATTTTAAAAAGCAAATAAAACAATTAATTTCCCCAAAGTTCTTGGCTAAATCACGTCAAAATTGTGACAACCTCCACCCCTTGTGCTTTTTCCTGTCAGTCCATCCTCAGGGCATGACATATTGGAAACACAAAGGTGAGCGTGAGCTCCAAAAGGCTCTCTGGAGAACAGGGGAGGCTGGTGGAGTCGCTCCGAGCCAGACTATAAAAGCTTCTCTTTTCCTGGCTGAAGCCACTTCTCTCTCTGAGCTCCTTCTAAAGGAGGTGTCAGGATGAAGCTCCTTTTTGCAGCTGCCTTTGCACTGTTTGCGCTTTCTACCTTTGACCAGGTAGATTCCTCTGCTTATGATAAAATCGTGACCCACAGCCGCATAAGGGCAAAGAAGCAGGGGTAAGAAATTATTATTATTATTATTATTATTATTATTATTAATAATTGGATGCTTTTTCTTTTTTCTTTTTTAAATAAATCTAACATAAGTAAGATATATGGAGTGATTTTCACAGAGTACTTTCAAGTTTATTATTAACATTATTATTATTAATAATAATAATAATAATAATAATAATAATAATAATAATAATTGGACGCTTTCTTTTTTCTTTTTTTAAAATAAATCTAACATAAGTAAGATATATGGAGTGATTTTCACAGAGTACTTTCAAGTTTATTATTAACATTAATAATAATAATAATAATAATAATAATAATAATCTCATCTCATTATCTCTAGCCGCTTTATCCTTCTACAGGGTCGCAATAATAATAATAATAATAATAATAATAATAATAATTGGACGCTTTCTTTTTTCAAAATAAATCTAACATAAGTAAGATATATGGAGTGATTTCCAATGAGTACTTAAGTTTTTGTTTTTTTTTAATCTAACATAAGTAAGATATATGGAGTGATTTTCACAGAGTACTTTCAAGTTTATTATGAATTATTATTATTATTATTATTATTATTATTATTATTATTATTATTAATAATAATAATAATAATTGGACGCTTTCTTTTTTCTTTTTTTTTAAATAAATCTAACATAAGTAAGATATATGGAGTGATTTCCAATAAGTACTTAAGTTTTTTTTTTTTTAATCTAACATTAGTAAGATATATGGGCTGATTTCCACAGAGTACTTTCAAGTTTTGTTTTTTGTTTTTTCATAAAAGTGCTTACATTTATTTTCATGCACATTCATTAATAAAAATATTGATGAATATGCACTTTTTTCTTTTGCACATTTGCATTTCCATCCATTATATGATGTTTACATACTTCATTAATGCTCCTTTCTAATGGCACTATTTCATGATGCATGGTATTAATTTCCCAAATTCACTAGCCATTCATCAGCTTATAATTTTAATCCTGTACCTTATAAAGATAAAACATGACATGTTTTAGAATGCAATGTTTTTATAGTGGTTTGACTCAATATATCATCTTTCCCTTGGTGTTTCTGCTCAGCCCGAATGTGTGTGCACTCCAGCAAGTGTCAGGAACCAAGAAGAAGTACTTCAGTACTTGCCGTAACTGGCACCAAAGAACCATCTGTGGAAAGGAAGCGTAAGTGGGGCATTTTATAACTCCTTGGGCCTGTTAAATATGTCTGCTGGGACATTCCAGGGGTCAGAGGTTAAAAGTTCTGGCAGACCAATTGTTTCCATACTGCAGTCCTGGCATGTGAGGCTGTAAAGACCTGGAGGTTCAAGTGCATTCATGACTTTTAACAAACCTCAGAAGGCATTTTAAAAGATAAAAGTTAATTAATATCATTCACAAGGCTTAATTAGTATAAAGTGGAGAGGAATGAGAACAAGGGTTGCTGCTAATGATTAAAACATACCACATGACTGGATTAGAGCATTGGGGCTTTGTTCAAACAGCTCACCTTAAATTTCCACCCACAGGCAAATCATCCGGTACATCTGGTAGCTACAGATGTGAATCCAACCTTAGCGTTGGCTTCATATTACAGAGTAGATGTTTGGGAGATGTCTCTGATACAGCTAAGCAAGCTGATAGAGCAGATTGGAAAACTTCTCACTTCTCAAAAACTCCAGTTGTTCCAAAATGATGAAAACAAGACAGATAGTCAAATTGATTACTGCAAAGCAAAGTTCCAGTCTTCATGACAATTTCTCATGATGACTCTTTGATCGGTTCTGGTTTTTGGCCCAGAAGTGGGTCATGTTGAGTCTGTGATGCTTCTGGTTTCCATTTCTTTTTCCATGGTTAAAAAAGAGGAGGAGGGGGGAAGTTGAGGGTGTGGGGGTTAGGGGGTGCTGGAGAGACAGCCTCACATGCCATGAAGCAATCTGGCCACAAAGAACCAGCTCTCCCAGTGTTCTTGGTCTTGCCTTGGCGCCTCTCCTCAAACTTGGAGCTCAGCCAGACCAGACGCTCTTGTCAGCTTCAGATGTTCTACGGTTTCTACACTGGTCTTTTTCTGTAGACTCAGCAACCCTTCGTTTAACAGTGGAAATAACCACATCTGTGTCCGTGAGCCAATTATGAACATTCTCCTTATGTGCAGAGTTCATGCAGAGCTCAACACTATGAGTTTCCATGATCCAGCTTGCTTTCACAAAACTACAGCAGCACCTTTAGGGTTCCTGTTTCTGTAGTTTAGCTTCATCCCTCGTTTAACATATTTGCCCTAGCAACATAGGGTCTTCAGGCAGTGCTATTAAGTTTTATTAAGATTAGACCTTCAAACAAAGCTTAATCCTAGCACCCAAAAATCTCATCTCATCTCATTATTTCTAGCCACTTTATCCTGTTCTACAGGGTCGCAGGCAAGCTGGAGCCTATCCCAACTGACTATGGGCGAGAGGCGGGGTACACCCTGGACAAGTTGCCAGGTCATCACAGGGCCGACACATACAGTAGACACAGACAACCATTCACACCTACGGTCAATTTAGAGTCACCGGTTAACCTAACCTGCATGTCTTTGGACTGTGGGGGAAACCAGAGCACCCGGAGGAAACCCACGCAAACACGGGGAGAACATGCAAACTCCACATAGAAAGGACCCTGTTGGCCACTGGGCTCGAACCCAGAACCCTCTTGCTGTGAAGCGACAGTGCTAACCACTACACCACCATGCCGCCAGAACATTTTCCGCCTCTTGATAAATCCTTGGAAGTTTGAAGTAGAACCCAAGGTTTCTCTTTGAGAAAAAGTTAAAAGTAGAATCCTTTTATAAAGCTAGATCCCTTAACCCTTCTAGAAGGTACTCTTTATTAGGAGGTTGGTAACCACTAAAGTACAAAAACCCTTAAGGGTTCCTTGGTTGTCCCTCTAGGGGTATGCTTTAAGGTCCTATGTAAAACTCTACCACTGATAAGAAAGGGTTCCAGGAGGCTAAGAGCCCTTTTTCTAAGTTTGCATCAAGAACCAGAAGAGTTTAGCTAGATTTTTTAACACCTGATAGGTTCTTGGTGTTAAGATGAAAATAACTACAAATAATTTGGAGTTTGTTCTACACATTTATCCAAGGTTTGAGCTCCAGCACCACCAGGGGGCTGCCCACATTGTTGGGCCCTTTGGCAAGGCCTTTAACCCTACTTGCTCAACCCAAGAGAGATGTGGGGAAAAAATGTAGATCACCAACCAACCAACCAACCACCACACACTTACCAAGAGGGGAAAAAAAAGTTCTTCCAGGGTTCTTAAAGATTTGTTGGAAAATTAAAGATTATTAGCTACCAAAAATACCTTTGGAGATTTTTTAAGTTGAAGATATGTTACATTCAGATTTTTCCAACTGGCCTTCAAAGGTCACCAACCATCCTATTTGAGAGTTCCTACATTTCTGAAAGAGTTAATATATCTAGCTTTAGATTACAGTGTGGGTTCCAGTTCCAGCGAACCAAGAACAAATGCACAAACCATTTGCTTCCGTCCTAAATATTTTGACTTGTCCCAAGAATATTTCATTTTAATACTTTCCATCATTAATTTAAGAATAACCACTGGTTCCATTACTGACCAAGAAAAAAAAAAATCTCATAAAACGCATTAGGAAACTCTTAACTGTAGCTGTGGCAAAAGTGTTTAAGGTTACCAGAACAGCAGTCAAAGCCTTCCTCCTTGCATGGGAGACATGTTTGAGACAATCTTGTTTTCTTTTGGCTAGTCGCCTAGAAGTATAACAGATATTGCAGTGATCTCACCACTGAGCCTCCTCGCTTCCTCCATGATTGCTGTGCTTCAAAGATCTTGCCACAGTCAAGTCTAGTACTCTGCCATGACCTCAGTGCTCTTGTTCCCAGCCAAAAAAATGGTGCCCAATTCCTGTCTGTTGCCTCTGGTTCCTCTTTGAACTTCTAATTAATTTCTTCTCAGCTAATTATAAGTGTACTTCATGAAAGCACTCCATGGTTTCCACTTTGTCTCTTAGACAAAGGCCATGAATGGAGCTTTTCCCAGGTTGATTTATATACTTTCGTCTCGCCAGGTGTTACAACAGCCAGGCTGAGGAAACATATGGAATCATTTACAGATGTGGGGGCTTTCCAGAACTGCAGCCAACTAACTATCACCTCCTATAACCCCTATGCGCACACACACACACACACACACACACACACACACACACACACACACACACACACACACACACACACTCGGTATCAGAGAAATAGCCTAAATCCATCTACCAGAAGTTAAAAGACAGCTCTTAAATCAGAAGGTAGGGAATAATTTTCTCGAACAGCAGCTTGAACAGTAGTTCTGGCTGTAACAAAAATGGGAAGTTTATGTTAATGCACTTGTTCTCATATGTTAATGTTTCCATAGTAATAACTCATTCACAGGGACCTGTATAGTGTACCTTCACATAATCTAAGGTGAATATATACCTTAGATGTATATAAGGTGAATAATATCTCTCCTGCCGCCCCCCTTCTTCCCCCCTTTTTTAAATTTTCCTCCTCCCCCTTCCCCCTCCTCTCTTCCCCATATCTTATTCTTTTTATATTTGTATATGTAAATACTTAATTTATTTTAATTTATCTAGAAGTTTTCCTCTATTTCTTTTCTCTGTTTATCTGTAATGATGCTGCTGGAATCTTAATTTCCCTGAGGGAACCCTCCCAAAGGGATCAATAAAGTTTTATCTAATCTAATCTAATCTAATCTAATCTAATCTAATCTAATCTAATCTAATCTAATCTAATCTAATCTAAATATTAAAAATCAGGTTATTTAACAAATAAAAAACATAGTAGAAGCATTGATATGGTGAAGGTTTCTGCTACCCGTAGGAGTTATTTATGGGACGTTTTGAAGGATTATTAACATTTCTGTTACTGTACATTTAGTGAAATTTGTACTTTCTGGTGTCTCTGGAACACAAGAAGTTGCTTTTTCACTGTGTAAAAAAAAGAAAGAAAAAAACAAAAACAATTGTCTAATTACTTTCAAGAGAATAAAAGATGGTTTATAGCTGCTATAAGGCTTGGCACAAAAGTTATAGGGACTGTCAATAATAATAATAATAATAATAATAATAATAATAATCTATATAGTCATGATTTATAGATATTACATGGTTGCGCGAAAATATGAAGTTAATCTTCAAGTGGTGAACATATTCACGAGTGAGCGAAATGAACATTTTCAACACAAGAAGATAGACTTCATATATCCATGCCACTGTGTAATGTTTTTTACATTATATAGAAACATCCACACACAAAAAAACAAAAACCCACACGCAAGTTCGCGATTTTGGCAGTACGTGTCTAGTCAGTGGGAAAACACTGGGAGTGACGTCATCAGAGTGAAATATCAGGAATTATTATACATACAGGATGCTTTTCGATGGAATAAAAACGTGTGTTCTATTCCCTTCTAGCGGTTTTCATTCATTTGGTTCGATAGCATGCAATATTGCGAAAATATCGCTTATCCTACGTGTATTACATCACTCTACCCAATGGAGAATGAGCATTGAATATGGTTTATGATATTGCATGGTTGTCAAGACAACATGACGTTACACGTCGGAGTTGATGTGAATCTCCAATGAGAACGTTTTCTGCTGTGCATGCGCAGAAGCATTTCTTTGTTCGCCGGGAAAGAGAAAGACACGCTGAACACGTGAAAGGCTACCAAAACTTCCTTAGATGTTCTTCACACATATTTACAAGAGAAAAACATACCAACAGACATCGAAAAACTGGAAAAGAGAGTGTGTGTGTATATAATAATAATAGGGTGGCACGGTGGTGTAGTGGTTAGCGCTGTCGCCTCACAGCAAGAAGGTCCGGGTTCGAGCCCTGTGGCCGGTGAGGGCCTTTCTGTGTGGAGTTTGCATGTTCTCCCCATGTCCGTGTGGGTTTCCTCCGGGTGCTCCGGTTTCCCCCACAGTCCAAAGACATGCAGGTTAGGTTAACTGGTGACTCTAAATTGAGCGTAGGTGTGAATGTGAGTGTGAATGGTTGTCTGTGTCTATGTGTCAGCCCTGTGATGACCTGGCGACTTGTCCAGGGTGTACCCCGCCTTTCGCCCGTAGTCAGCTGGGATAGGCTCCAGCTTGCCTGCGACCCTGTAGAAGGATAAAGCGGCTACAGATAATGAGATGAGATGAGATAATGGTATTGGCTAACTTTTTTCATGGTATATCAGATATATTCCATTCAGCTACTCGTCTTTGACTCATTCAGTATCATGCTAGCTGAATGGAATATATCTGATATACCGCTCAATGCCAACCATTATTATTTAAATGTGTCACTCAGATCTGTGATGTATTTCATATGAAAAATGCAAATTTTTCAACACGAGAAGATAAACTTCACATCTTCAAGCCAATGTGCGATTTTCTTTTTATCATATCGACACATTCGCAAACAAAAAGTACCCAAATTTATCAAAACAATTCATCGATTTTCTCACGAGTGACATGTTGTCATGGTTTCCGTTCTCCATGTCCTGGATGTAGTTTGTATGAAAAATACGAATGGCATATTTACCAGTAAAACACTCACGTCTAAGATTGTGTGTGTGTGTGTGTGTGTGTGTGTGTGTGTATCCTTTACCTGGCAGTCTAACTGACAACTTGAGTTCAAAACCAATGTTTCCTTCGGTTGGCAATTTGATTTCAGTATACAGTCAGGAAAAAAAAAAAAATGTTGCTAATCACATGGGCCAAAATGCTGGAGTGGGCTAAATATTTTGCTTCAGAGAACTGTTAAGAATGTTGTGGAAATGTAATAATAGTGTGGCACTCTTGCTCAAACCACAGAGCCACATGCCATGTTTATATAATTATATAGGGAGTTGATGATCGACATACAGTATTGTCAGGACCATGAAACATGCTGAAGCATCCAAAAATGGTCAGCTAGTTTATATGGCCTGTAATGTAATGGAATTACGGTTTAGGTCTTGTTGCTCTTTTGTGATGGGTGTACAGGACGGAAGTTACGCTTCCATTAAAGTGCCTTTTTTCTTCTTTTGTAGTCAAGTTGTCTATGAGTGCTGTCCAGGATACACGAAGCTGGGAGATCTGCCTGGCTGTCCTGCTGGTGAGTAGTTTTATTTGATATCAATACACAGAATGCCTTCGCCTGTAAGGATCCTGCTTATGCCACTGTTAAATTGTTGAATCTGACCAGTTAGAAGGTGTTGATTATTTACAATGGCAGTAGTGCTAGGTCTAAGATCGTAGTGTTAGCTCATTAAGATGGCAGGTACTCCATACAAGTATAAAAACTAACACAAAATGTGTTATTTACCAAACAAAAATGTATGATTAAAGTTTTCTGTCCTGAGAGGTTTGCATAACATTTATGGAAGGAGTATCAGGTATCAGCACATTTGTAACAGCCAGTAAATTTTCCGCCACAGAGTCATTTTCAGAGCCTGGTGAGGGAATGACTGTTTATAGCTGCTATAACACAAATGACAACACAACCTAACTTGTCTCATACAGTAGGTGTTCCCCAACAGTAATGTGATGATAAGTGGCAAAAAAAAGTGCATTGTGCCATTCTTTAATAGACTGTCATTGGCAAATTTCCATGGTACAAGAGAAATAAACCACTTTAGTGCATGCTGTTATTTTCCAATGGAAAACAATTCACTGTGGTGTTACCAACTGTTTATTCCTTACTTGGGACGAGCTTCTAAAATTATTACAAATTAGTGCACATGTATTCATGTATATGATTTCATTATTCTCGGGAAAGACATGAGACTGGCCAATGTGAAGAAATAGTGTTGTAATGGATATACACCCATTTTCCTCCACAGCTGTTCCTATTGACCATGTGTACGGCACCCTTGGCTTAGTGAATGCAATCACCACACAGGAGTACTCAAGCTTGTCCAAACTGAAGGAGGAGATTGAAGGAGTGGGATCTTACACCTTTTTTGCCCCCAGTAACGAAGCTTGGGATCTTTTAGATGTGGTATTAGCAGTATATTTCCTATTTTACAAACTTCTGTTTAAGAGTCACATAAATTATTTATTCATACATACACAGTGGATATAAAAAGGTGTACACACCCCGTTAAAATGATAGGTTTTTCTGATGTAAAAAAATGAGACGATAAATAATTTCAAAACTTTTCCCACCTTTAACGTGACCTACAACCTGTACAATTCAATTGAAAAACAAACAAATCTGTTAGGGGGAAAATCATAATAAATAAAAAATGTACAATAAGCTGGTTGCATAAGTGTGCACGCCCTTAAACTAATACTTTGTTGAAGCACCTTTTGATTTAATAACAGCATTCAGTCTTTTTGGGTTCACACCTGCCATCAATTAAAATGACTCTGATTAACTCCAAAGTTCAGACCTTGACTCAGTTGCGTCCTCCAGCAAAAGCCAGGGTTCACAGAGAGCTTACAAAGCATCAAAGGGATCTCATTGTTGAAAGGTATCAGTCAGGAGAAGGGGACAAAAAAAACTACAGCGTTAGATATACCGTACCATGGAGCACAGTGAAGACCGTCATCAAGAAGTGGAGAAAATATGAGACAACAGTGACATTACCGAGAAATGGACGTCCCTCCAAAATTGATGAAAAGACAAGACGAAAACTGGTCAGGGAGGCTGCCGAGAGGCCGACAGCAACACTGAAGGAGCTGCAGGAATTTCTGGCAAGTACTGGTTATGTACTACATGTGACAACAATCTCCTGTATTCTCCATATGTCTGGACCATGAGGACGGGTTGCAAGATGGAAGCCTTTTCTTGCAAAGAAAAACATCCAGGCCTGGCTAAATTTTGCAAAAAAAAACCACATCAACTCTCCCAAAAGCATGTGGGAAAATGTGTTATGGTCTGATGAAACCAAGGTTGAACTTTTTGGCCACAATTCCAAAAGGTATGTTTGGCGCAAAAACAACACTGCGCATCACCAAAAGAACACCATACCCACGGTGAAGCATGGTGGTGGCAGCATCATGTTTTGGGGTTGTTTTTCTTCAGCTGGAACAGGGTTGGAGGGAATTGTGAACAGTTCTAAATACCAGTCAATTTTGGCCCAAAACCTTCAGGTGTCTGCTAGAAAGCTGAAGATGAAGAGGAATTTCATCTTTCAGCATGATTCTGATCCCAAGCATACATCGAAATCAGCAAAAGAATGGCTTCACCAGAAGACGATTAAAGTTTTAGAACGGCCCAGCCAGAGCCCAGACCTAAATCCAATTAAAAATCCGTGGGGTGACCTGAAGAGGGCTGTGCACAAGAGATGCCCTTGCAATCTGACAGATTTGGAGCGCTTTTGCAAGGAAGAGTGGGCAAATATTGCCAAGTCTAGATGTGGCAGGCTGATCGACTCCGACCCAAAAAGACTGAATGCTGTAATTAAATCAAAAGGTGCTTCAACAAAGTATTAATTTAAGGGTGTGCACACTTACACAACCAGCTTATTGTATGTTTTTTTTTTTTTATGTTTTCTCCCCGAACAGATTTGTTTGTTTTTCAATTGAATTGTACAGGTTATAGGTCACATTAAAGGTGGGAAAAGTTTTGAACTTATTTATCATGGTCTCATTTTTTTTTACAGCAGAAAAACCTATCATTTTAAGGGGTGTGTACACTTTATATCCACACACACACACACACTTATAACACATCATAATTTACCAGACTTGTCTCTTACAAAGATGAGATCCAGTTGGCAATGTATAGTAGCTAGTTCCTTCAGTTTGACATGTTCTGAATTTAATTAAAATCCTTAAATATCCCAGTTTATTCCGTTGGTAGGTTGACATCAAGCCAAAATATGAACTGTTATCAATGTGTTTTCTTAACAGTGATATCTTTTCTGCTCTCCAGGAAGTGAGGGGTGCTTTGGTGAGCAATGTCAATATCGAGCTGTACAATGCTCTGCACTACCACATGGCTGACAAGCGCTTCCTCACCAAAGACCTGAAGAATGGACTCATCCTCAAGTCAATGTACAATGACCTTACTCTTCACATCAATCACTATCCCAATGGGGTAGGTGCTTTTGAGAGTGGGAGTTCTTTAAAAAGTTTTTTAAAGATATGACAAAGTAAATTTGTTAATTTGTTCAGTATATATAGAGAATGAAGTGGTTTTTTTCCCTCCCCCTGTTGTTAAGGTGGTTACGGTCAACTGTGCCCGGATCATTCATGGAAACCAGGTGGCCACCAATGGAGTGGTGCATGTCATCGATCGTGTTATCACTACTGTGAGCAACACCATTCGGGATGTGCTGGATATTGAGGATGAGCTGTCTACTCTGAACGTGAGTGATGGTTTGTTCATCATAATCAGCAGAAACATCTATCTATCTATCTATCTATCTATCTATCTATCTATCTATCTATCTATCTATCTATCTATCTATCTATCTATCTATCTATCTAGGATATAACATGGTTGCACGAAGATGTGAAGTTTATCTTTGAGTGGTGAATGTATATGTCATGCATGAGTGAAGCGAACAAATGATATATTTTTCAACATGAGAAGATAAAGTTCATACCATGTAATGTTCTTCATATTATATGGACACATCCACACACACACATACACAAAATAATAATGCAACTTAATCAAAAGAATTTTAATTTTGAACTGGTTCGCCATTTTGACAATGCATGTCCAGTCAGTAGAAAAACACTAGGAGTGACATTATCAGAGTGAAATATCAGGATAATTATACATACCGGACACTTTTTCAATGGAATAAAAACGTGTTCTATTCCCTTCTAGCGGGTTTCATTCATTTGGTTTGATAGCATGCAATATTGTTAGCATATCGCTTATCCTATGTGTATTATGTCACTCTACCCAATGGAGAATGAGCATTGAATATCTCATCTCATCTCATCTCATCTCATTATCTCTAGCCGCTTTATCCTGTTCTACAGGGTCGCAGGCAAGCTGGAGCCTATCCCAGCTGAGTACGGGCGAAAGGCGGGGTACACCCTGGACAAGTCGCCAGGTCATCACAGGGCTGACACATAGACACAGACAACCATTCACACTCACATTTACACCTACGGTCAATTTAGAGTCGCCAGTTAACCTAACCTGCATGTCTTTGGACTGTGGGGGAAACCGGAGCACCCGGAGGAAACCCACGCGGACACGGGGAGAACATGCAAACTCCGCACAGAAAGGCCCTCGCCGGCCACGGGGCTCGAACCCGGACCTTCTTGCTGTGAGGCGACAGCGCTAACCACTCCACCACCGTGCCGCCCAGCATTGAATATGGTTTACAATATTGCATGGTGGTCAAGACAACGTGATGTCACATGCTGGAGACGTAAAACTTCCACGCTAGCGAGCAACCGTGACAATTTGTAAATAAGCATGGCTGCCAGGTGTGCTTCGTTAAATACGGAAGATTATGAGAGAATTTTGAAAGAGAAAGACGCGTTGAACACCTGAAAGGAATGTATAATAATAATAATAATAATAATAATAATAATAATAATAATAATAATAAATAATATTGGCTGTTTTTTGGCCATGATATATCAGATATGTTCCATTCAGCTATCATGATACTGAACTTGTCTTCAACTCATTCAATATCATGCTAGCTGAATGGACTATATCTGATATACATGAGAAAAATCCAGCCAATATTATTTAAATATGTCACTCAGATCCACAAACTATTTCGTCTGAAAAACTGCAAGTTTTTCAACATGAGAAGATAAACTTCATATCTTCAAGCCAACATATGATTTTATTTTTATTATATAGACACATCCACAAACAAATATTACCCAAATTTATCAAAACAATTCATTGATTTCCTCATAAGTGACATATTGAGATTTATGTCACAGTTTTGGTTCTCCATGTCCCGGATGGAGCTCGTACGAAAAATACAAGTGGTGTATTTCCCAGTTAAACACTTGTGTCCATATAATATATACATATAATACTCTTAGAGAATTAGTTTGAGAAGAGTTTGAAGAGAAGAGTTTGGTGGATGGACTGATAATGCTCGACATTATACTTTTACAACAATGTCTTTACCATGTTGGTTCCATGGAGTCCCGATTTAGAAAGCTTCAATCACTGACTATCCAGAAAACCAGTGATGAACCCTTTCAGCAAAGATCTTATTATATTGTCTAAAATTTGATATTGTTCCATATTTAGCAGTAATATGGATATTTATGTCTTTGGCTTTGTTTCAGACTGTGGCATCCAAAGCTGGTCTGTTGGAGAAGATGGGCAAGCCTGGCCACTTCACTCTGTTTGCTCCCACCAATGAGGCCTTTCATCATCTAGAGAAAGAAGTAAAGGACAGACTCATGAACAGCAAAAGTTCCCTCCAAGGTAAATTGGTGATCCACGTCTTTTACATCCTTGGAAGTATTTTCTCAAACAAAGCTTGGAGAACAAAAGACAAAATGTTGAGTCTGCATCTAGATTTCAGCCTTTGCAAAATGTGACACTTTCTTCCATTTTTTAATGAAGTGCAAGTCCAAGGAAAACCATATGATGACTCCCACAGGACATGTTTGCTGATTTGAGTGAACCAAGTTCTGTGCAGTGGGAATTCTCAGACAGTTGGCAAACAGCAGCGAAACCACATTTAAGCCTACACTGACAATTAGATTGAGTTATTGTTTTATTTGAAGCACCTTGGTGAGAACTATGCTCATACATAGTTACTTATTTGCATTGGACTTCAGAACTATTTCTTTAACTGTTGGACGTGTAAAGAAATGTTTTCTCTTGAAATACTAATCACTTAATGTGTTGTCTTTCAATGGGGAGAGGGTCCAAAGAAATGTTCGTGGTCCAAATAGTGGACTTTTTTTTTTTTCCTCCTAGCATAGCTCCAATGTAAACTGCAGGCATTAGAGAAAGATCAAAAGATGCTAAGTGAGTAAAGCAATCTCTGCACAGGGCCAAGTTCAGTGGAGCAGGAAACAGCTGCTTGTTTTACAATCCATGAAAACTTGGCAGTGTCTCGATTATTGCATTTCAAATATTCCAATGTTAGTCCTTTGAAAGTGTCCTCCACTTGAGGATGAATGGTGTGGAGTTGTTGACAAGCTTACTGTCAAGGGATCCAAGGGTTCCTAGGGAGCCTTGGGTTCATCATTTGGTGCATTTACTGCCTGGAAGAGATATGAATTACATCATAGTGAGTTTTGGGTGGTTTGTTTGTGGAAAGAAAACATTACAAGGTAGAGAAAATATCTAGCAGAGGACTACTAGAAACAGTCCACGATGCTTCCAAGTAAGTGTGCAACACATCACCACTTGGTTCTGTTCGAATTTCAGCTCAAAGTGGGTGTGGTCTAAACCTGAATTATTATTATTATTATTATTAAGTACACACGAACGTTACCACTATTCCCTTGGAAACACTATAAACCACTGGGGAAAAAATTAAATTAAATTTAAAAAATAAATAAAATAACATGTAGAATGTCAGCGCGGGCGGCACGGTGGTGTAGTGGTTAGCGCTGTCGCCTCACAGCAAGAAGGTCCGGGTTCGAGCCCCGTGGCCGGCGAGGGCCTTTCTGTGCGGAGTTTGCATGTTCTCCCCGTGTCCGCGTGGGTTTCCTCCGGGTGCTCCGGTTTCCCCCACAGTCCAAAGACATGCAGGTTAGGTTAACTGGCGACTCTAAATTGACCGTAGGTGTGAATGTGAGTGTGAATGGTTGTCTGTGTCTATGTGTCAGCCCTGTGATGACCTGGCGACTTGTCCAGGGTGTACCCCGCCTTTCGCCCGTAGTCAGCTGGGATAGGCTCCAGCTTGCCTGCGACCCTGTAGGACAGGATAAAGTGGCTACAGATAATGAGATGAGATGAGAATGTCAGCGCTGTCAGTATGGTGTGTGAATTCTGACTCTGACCGTTCCTCAGCTTCAGATCACTCAAGTTCTTGATTCGTCTCAACTTGATATGTGAGAAAAGTGACTGCTCCCTCGTACCCATGTAAAAGTAAAAACAGAAGTCTGAGTAATGTTTCTGGCAAACCAGTGAATAGTGTGCCTTTTATTCATATCTGTATTTGTATCTGTTTAGTACACATTTATCTGTTCATGCTAAATAACACATTTTTATTCAGTTACATCCCTAATAGCCATTAACTGGTTGACAGCAATAACAAAATACTAAAAGTGCCATCTCTTCCACAGCCGTGTTCAATTACCACCTCTTGGACTCAGTCCAGTGCTCAGAGGCCATCATGAGTGGCACCTCGCATGAGACTGTGGAGGGCAGCAACATCGAAATTGGCTGTGATGGAGACAGCATTACCGTTAATGGTGTCAAGATGGTGCACAAGAAGGACATTGTCACCAGTAATGGAGTTATCCACCTGATTGACCGGGTGCTCATGCCAAACTCAGGTTAGCTGCAGCTTATATATCTTGTTTGAATTTTTATTCAAATGATTTGAGAACTAACCACCACACTCTGAGAATGCATCATAAACTAAATTCTGAACATCCCAGTTGGCACTTTCTCTTACAAGCTAAACAGGTGTTGGAGCTGATTGGCCATTCAGAGTCCACCTTTGGGGATATGGTGTCAGAGCTGGGTCTGTCAGCAGCCATGAGACCGAAGGCTGAGTACACACTTCTGGCTCCCCACAATATAGCCTTCAATGGTATGTTACACAAAATGAATTCCTGATGCCGCAGTCACTTTTGGCAGGATTCGAACATGTCCTCTGTCTTTTCTTCACTGAATTATTGGTTCAATGTTCTCTTTCAATTTTACTGTCTCATTCTTCGCACATGCTATTTTTCTCTTTCACTCACATTGCTGCT
The DNA here is from genome assembly GCF_027579695.1 of Neoarius graeffei. Lineage (NCBI taxonomy): Eukaryota > Metazoa > Chordata > Actinopteri > Siluriformes > Ariidae > Neoarius > Neoarius graeffei. The sequence continues at coordinate 52,315,701 of NC_083585.1, forward strand.
GCTTATGAAACATCAAATGTGTACATTTTTATTTCTGTATGGATATGGAAAACTATTGCTTCATTACCAATAGTTTTTATGATGTTAAAGGGAATGATATGGGCTGTTTCACAATCAGGGTGTACGTTTCGGGTCTGCAATAGTCCAAAAATCAAACCTCAGATTTTTATTTGTTTGTTTCTCTGCTGCCAAAAATGACCTTTTGAGATGGAAATGAACTGCGCAGAATTTCAGAGCAACAGATCATATATACTGGGCATGTTACTTGTGGTGAGAAGACGGCATATACATGGTGTATTTCTAAATTTGACCACCTTTCTTATAGTCGACAAGAGTAAGGGATACAAAGTGGAAAACTGTTGAGTGATTTTCAGGACAAATTTTCAAGTTCTGTGCAGCGGTTTGTACACGGTCGTAACTGTAATCACAACTGAAGTGGTGACCATAATCCTTGTGGTTTTCCAGAGAGGACACTTTTTGACAGGCTCACATTTCAACCATATGTGAAGCTCCGCTGCAAAAGTGTCTCACATCTGTTTCAAGTCTTGTTTTTTTTACTGTACAGCAAAAACAGAGTATTCTGATTCAAAAGAGACACATATTTTCTTAAAAACAAATAATTTACAACCTCATCATATGGTGAGTGATTTCCCGAGAGGACATTTTTGACGGACAAAGGATCCTGTCAGAGGCATTTAGTTTACAAAAAACTGTAACTTCCACTTAAATATCTTTCTATTGTGAATGAATGTATAGTATACGTCCCAAAGTAAAACCGAGTTAGTGCTAAAAAATACAATTCTGAATTTAACCAGTAAACTCTAAGTGCAATAATTAAAGTAGAATGCAATGAAATGACCACAAGGTCAAAACTGAGCCTGTATCTGACTCTTAAACATATTTATAAGAACTTATAAGAGACATTAGTGCTGTAGGTAGAGCTGTAGGTGTGTCCCTGTAAAATAAGGTAGAAGAAACTCCAGCATATATGCTGGAGTTTCTTCTACCTTACCAGCTAGCTCCTGCAACTAGGTCCAGTATATATTATATATACAGTATATATATATATATATATATACACTGTATATATAATATATACTGGACCTAGTTGCAGTATATATTATATATACAGTATATATATATACTGTATATATAATATATACTGGACCTAGTTGCAAGAGCTAGCTGGTGTTTTTCCAAAAAGAAACCACGATTGCGAAACAGCCCATGATGAGGATGAGGACCCCTCGTAAAGATGAGTAGTAAGAAAAAAAATCCACCTTTTGCTGAAGTCAGTTCACCTCACACTGAAAAAAATGAGAAAAATCCAACCTTTAATTCAAATAAATTTATTCAGAGAAAAACATATCCCTCATCAAGAAATAATTATTTTCAACAAAGAGCACATGTGGTACTATTATCGGAAATTATAGTGAACACAATCTAACTGAAGCATGTTTCCCATTTAAATTGTACATGTGTGAGTTGATTGGAGTGTGTAGGAACGTTCAAGCTGTAATCCATGACTTCCTGATTAACTGGGGAACAAATATGAGGTGACTTATGAAAAATTGTGTCTAGGATACTTTGGGTCACACAGAGAAAAGGACCATGGCGAATAAGTTTTGTACTGGAAAATAAATGCAGAGCCATTTTGAAAAATATAATTGAATAAAAAAAAAATCCTGTAGGACTAAAGAATCCATGCCAATCGTAATGCAGATTTTAAAATAAATACATAAATTCAAATTCATGCAAATTAAATAATTAGAAAAAAGGTGTAGTCACTAATTCCAATCCCAACCCCTGTATTTTTCCAAAAGCCAAAATTATTCTAAAGAATGATGAAGATGCAGAAGACCATGTACTAGTACATCATATAAGAGTGTCACAGTAGAGTGAAATGCATTTCCTGGAACTCAGTCCTTCTTCTTGCTGATGTTTGCCATAGAGGAGATAATGTCCATGGACCATAGTGACCTGAGAATCATTCTGGAAAACCACATCCTGAAGAAAAAGATTTTATTGAGTCAGCTATTTAATGGCCAACGTCTGGAGACTCTGGGAGGAAAGTTCCTCCGGGTGTTCGTCTACCGTACCGTGAGTATCTACAGCTACACCATCCACAGCACACTAGCTGAAAGGAAAAAAAAAAAAACACCTCACTTTTTTGGCTTGTTTGAAAAGATGTGAAATTTGTGGGTTGAGTTGAATTCAGTGGTTGCAGAAACCAACCTGGACTTGTTCCAGGTGAACCTCAATTTAACTTCATTATAAACATAAAAAAATTGCGTTCTTTATAAAATCACCAATAATCTATGACAAATTAGGTGAAATATTGGAAATGGCACTAACCATCCAAAACAAGCAGCCGATCGTGTCAAAAATAGCACAATATTAACTGCATCAGCTGCTAATGCAAGAACAACAACTAAAGAAATAAACAGTGTCACGTACTTCCAGGATAATTAAAAAAAAATCCTTTATGTGTCTTTAAGGCTGTCTGCATTGAGAATGCCTGCTTGATTCGAGGAAGCAAAGAGGGGCAGAACGGTGCTCTTCATCTCATGAAGACTCTGATCAAACCAAGTGAATCCAGCATGTTCAAATTACTGACTGATCATGGAGGCTTCAAGTAAGAACCTTAGACATTCAATACAGTGCTTTATCTAGTTAGGATTTACATTAGAGGGCGACATGGTGGTGTAGTGGTTAGCACTGTCGCCTCACAGCAAGAAGGTCCTGGGTTTGAGCCCAGCAGCCAATGAGGGCCCTTCCGTGTGAAGTTTGCATGTTCTCCCCGTGTCCGAGTGGGTTTCCTCCAGGTGCTCCGGTTTCCTCCACAGTCCAAAGACATGCAGGTTAGGTTAACTGGTGACTCTAAATTGATCGTGATTTATCTCTGTTTGTCTCTATGTGTTGGCCTTGTGATGATCTGGTGACTTGTCCAGGGTGTACACTGCCTCTCGCCCATAGTCAGCTGGGATAGGCTCCAGCTCACCTGTGACCCTGCACAGGATAAGCAGTTACAGATAATGGATGGATGGATGGATGGATGGATTTACATTAGGAGTCAAAAGTCAAAAGTGGACACAGCCACTTAAAGAACTTTCTTCATACATGCAACAATGGACACCCTGGTCATAATTTTTATACCAAATGGGGAGAGATTTAGAACAAGGTTATGAGTATGGAAAGCAGGTCCATGGGTGGCGGTTTATTGGGCGAGTTTAACAGTCCACAACTGCCAAGATTGTGTTTGGAAGCAAGTAATCAGAATTAAGTGTAATGAATTTCTACGAACATTAGGTATGGCAAAGTGAAACAAAGGGAAAGTAAAATCCAGACAGCATCTACTATGTACAGGGTTTCAGAGGGGAAAAAATGGTTATGGAGTAGATAATGGCTGTGCATGGTGAACTGCTGATACAGCAAAGAACAAACATGCTCACCATGGTGAAGTCATTTTCCGTGCAAAGACTGGGAAAAGGGATGAAAGTCATCTCTCTTTTCCAATGCCCATGTTTAAGGGCTAGTTTCTGGTCATTTTGTGAGGTTTTGAGAAATACACATATTTCCTACCTATAATACGAGTATATTCTGGCACCTGCACTTTAAGAAGCAATGAATATACTGTCTGCTATCAGTTCTTGAAGCATGCATAAATAAATAAATAAATAACCATGACATCTCAGCAAGTTAAAATATCATGAATATAGACAAATTTGTCTAATATTTCCTGTTATAAGAATATAATAATTCTGTTCTATATATATTTTGAAAATGAATTTCAAGCTTGAAATTTGAAGCACTTATTTCTAGAAAGAAGCAAAATGATTTGCTCATAGAATAACAAAATTTAACCCTTGAAATCAGTAAATGTGTCCTGAAATAGGTTGAATAATCATGTATTTTGTTTATTGTGACCTCAGAATTGGAAATACTAGCAAAATGGATTTAAGACATTTTCTCTTGCTAAGATGTTTATTGTATTGTAATGTTTAATAATTTCTGTGGTAAAAACTGCAAAAAAAGATTGCCTAAAGATGTTTAAAAGCTTGTTAGCTAAGCGTGGGGGTGGCACGGTGGTGCAGTGGTTAGCACTGTCGCCTCACAGCAAGAAGGTTCTGGGTTCGAACTGATGAGAGGTCAGTGGCTGATGGCCACTTTCTGTGTGGAATTTGCATGTTCTCCCCATGTCTGTGTGGGTTTCCTTCGGGTAATCCGGTTTCCCCTACAGTTCAAAGACATGCAGTCAGATTAACTGGCTACTCTAAATTACCTGTAGGTGTGAATGTGTGTGAGTGAATGGGCGGAAAAGAACTGGCCACCCTACTGCTGCAACTCTGGCCAAGTCAACTAAACATGGTTCGCCTCAAGCCTGGATCAGGTTGGGCAGTGATGACGACAAGCTAAGTGTGATTTCCTCATTGGGTAGCCACAGAGAACTGGACATAAGCCTAATCAATTCAGTTTGTAATTTAGATACCAATCATCAAAATGGCTGTGTGCTCCAAGCTTCGTCATCTTGCAAAAATGATAAACCTTTACTTGGGTTTGAGACCCGTATTTCTCATCTCATCTCATTATCTCTAGCTGCTTTATCCTGTTCTACAGGGTCACAGGCAAGCTGGAGCCTATCCCAGCTGACTACGGGCGAAAGGCGGGGTACACCCTGGACAAGTCACCAGGTCATCACAGGGCTGACACATAGACACAGACAACCATTCACACTCACATTCACACCTACGGTCAATTTAGAGTCACCAGTTAACCTAACCTGCATGTCTTTGGACTGTGGGGGAAACCGGAGCACCCGGAGGAAACCCACGCGGACACAGGGAGAACATGCAAACTCCGCACAGAAAGGCCCTTGCCGGCCACGGGGCTCGAACCCAGACCTTCTTGCTGTGAGGCGACAGCACTAACCACTACACCACCATGCCGCTGACCTGTATTTCAGTCCAGTAAAGTCTTTAACTTTCAGACCTGGACAGGATACCATCTGAAGGACATGTGTGTAACTCATCCTCTTAAATTTGGGAATTTCAAGAAATGTAGAATGGATGACACTTCTCAGGAAGCTGCTGAAAACACGCCAAGGGTGTTCACAGCTTTATGAGTTCACAATTACTGTTAAGAATTGAAAGGAAAAAAAAAAAACACTTTCATTTATTACTTTACCTGGTTTCAGCATAATTCCATTTATTCTATCCACATTCACTGGATATGAGCATTCACACACTCTGATTGGCTACTCAACAACTAGGCTATCAGCTCATATACCATGAGTAGAGAAAAACAAAATGGCGGCGCGTGCTGCTGAACCAACCGAGGACAAAATGAAAACTCTCCTCAAAAACAAAACCCCAAAAATACAACAACAAAAAAAGCAGCAAAATACGGAACAAAAGTATTTGATGGTATTAACATATATCTTTTATTTTTCAAGAATCATTATTATTATAACATTTTTCACAAATTGCTCCTGTCATTTCGCTGGTTTGTTTATATTCCAAGTGGAAATAATTTTGTTGGACGTTTTGTATAAAGTTTTATTTATAGAATTTGCAAAAAATAAAAAAAAATGCTCTGTTTCTCAAAATCCAGTGAATGTGGATAGAATAAAACAGTTATTCCACTCAAACTCATCATACATGGTTTATAGCCGACTCGGTGCTACACGCCTCGTCGGCTATCAGCTCATGTACGACTCGATTTTGTGGAATAACTGTTAAAATATGTTACATAGTGTTAAAGGTTTTATCATAATTCGAAAAAAGTATGAAATATGAGAAATGGAGGAAACTCTTTAATGAGCAAGTGTGCCCAAAATTTTGTCTAGTATATGCATCCATCAGGCAATCCATCTTTTTCTTTTTGAAAAGAATATGATCTCAGTGATAAATCTCAGGTTGTGTATCACATTTTGGTATCTCAAAGATAGGTCCAGGGGGTTTTATGTCAGTCAGGTTTCTTTCTTTCTTTCTTTTTAATATTTGACCAAGTTATTCTCACATTCTGACAGCTTCAGTAAAATATCTGCTCACTGGTATACACAGAGCCCCAGTAAACACTCTGTGAGGATAAAATGATGTGGAACAACGAAGCATCTTTACTTGCCTATGACTCATGTTGGCGGCACGGTGGTGTAGTGGTTAGCGCTGTCGCCTCACAGCAAGAAGGTCCGGGTTCGAGCCCCGTGGCCGGCGAGGGCCTTTCTGTGTGGAGTTTGCATGTTCTCCCCGTGTCCGCGTGGGTTTCCTCCGGGTGCTCCGGTTTCCCCCACAGTCCAAAGACATGCAGGTTAGGTTAACTAATGACTCTAAATTGACCGTAGGTGTGAATGTGAGTGTGAATGGTTGTCTGTGTCTATGTGTCAGCCCTGTGATGACCTGGCGACTTGTCCAGGGTGTACCCCGCCTTTCGCCCGTAGTCAGCTGGGATAGGCTCCAGCTTGCCTGCAACCCTGTAGAACAGGATAAAGCGGCTAGAGATAATGAGATGAGATGACTCATGTTGCCTGGATTATTTCAGAAAAGGCTCTGGCTCAAGGCAATTTTACTAGAAGTGTTGTCTTTGGAGGTCACACTAGGGGGTGCTGTATAGTTTCCAAAAATGGACATTTCAAAGACCATCCATCAAAATTATTTACATTACTTCTAAATAGGCATTTTAGAGCAAAATAAATAATGAGAATTGGCATCTCCATTTGAATTGGTGATCTCCATGGTTGCAGGATCTTTTTGTCCTTGATGGAGGAAGCTGGTCTGACTGATTTGCTGAAGCAGGAGGGACATTTCACCCTGTTTGCCCCAAGCGATGAGGCTTTTGCTGGACTCTCTGACCACGACATCCATATTCTGAAGAGTATGTATCACTCAGATGTTCTTTCTCCTGCATCCTGTCTTTATTCCAGTGGTTTCCAATGATTGTTCTGCAGAACCTGAGATGTTTCTGGTGTGTCAGGGAAAAAAAAAATGTCTTCAGGATAGGGGTCCTACAGGACCAGGGTACTGTATTTAATGCACTCATCATTCATCACGCTTTCCCATGATCAGGTGATCCCAATGCCCTCAAAGCCATCCTACTCTACCACTTCACCAAAGACATCTTCATTGGAGCAGGCTTGGAGTCCAGAGTTACGAATCTGCTCAAATCTCTCCAAGGCAGTCACCTCAAGTTCTTGTTTGTAAGTGTTTAAAATACCCGGACTGTCCCTTCCTTACTGATTCATGCCTTTCGTGTCCAGGTACAGGCTTCTATTATATCTGCCACCAAACACATTTGAAAGCCTGGTATTAACTCTGCAAGCCCTTCTGAAGGCATATGAATAGATTTATTTTAAATGAATGAGGTTCAAAAGTTGAACAGGTCTGTATGTTTTACGGGTGGGTGCGGATTGCTTGAACTTACATGCCAAAACCATTTCACACAGCATACTACAGTAGACTACTGTTTCTACTTGCAAAGCTTTTTATCCTTTTCTTGGGTTTCAAAGGAATGAATAGAAGATTTCCACACTTTTTAGGGAGAAATAGCCTACAGGGCAATATGGTGTCCTTGTTTAAACAAAGAAACTCATCAAATATTTCAGAATAGGTAAGGTAATCTAGTAAAGGTTGTTGAAAAAACGACAACACAACAAAAGGACAAAAGGTTCTTACGTTTCATAGAAAGTTTTTAAAACTTTTGATGTCACAAAACTCTTGGACCTACCCAAGCTTTCAACTCCTTCAGGAGCCTTCATCAGGGATGGGAAGTGACATCACTTTCCATCCCTGATGAAGGCTCCTGAAGGAGTTGAAAGCTTGGGTAAGTCCAAGAATTTTGTGCAGTAAAAATGTTTAAAACCTTTCTATGGAATTGATCACTGTTTAGATGAAAATCTTCAATGTTCTTATATTTGTTTTGGAAAAAAAAAATAGTGTGAATTACTGCCCTACACTGATTTAATTAATACTTTCTTCCAGGGGAAAGACGGCTTGCATGTGAACTCTGTTCTTATTCCCAAGTCCGACCTCATGGCAACAAATGGAGTCATTCACATCACCAACAGCCTTCTGTACCCTGAAGGTATGGACTGTAATACTTCTTGCTATAATACATACTGTAATACTAACCACAGTAGCATTCAAATGAACATAAATACTTTACTAGCTTTTAATCTTCAACGAAAACTCATTTCATCTAAAAATCTTTGGACAGATGTTCCTGTTGGAAACCAGGAATTATTCACACTGCTCGGACGGTTCGTCAAGCACATCCACATCAAGGTACCAAAATGTAGGGGGTAAAAGGAAAAACACTGAATGCACACTTAGAAAGGATGGTAAAATAGACACAAACTGCATTAAATGCTTACATATCAATGGGTGAGTTTTGGGACAATGCTTGTTGTGTTCATTTCGGTGGCATGGTGGTGCAGTGGTTAGCACTGTTGCCTCACAGCAAGAAGGTTCCAGGTTTGAATCTTACAGCTGATGGGGGCCTTTCAGCAAGGGTTTCCTCGCACAGTTCAAAGACAATGCAGATTAGGCAAAATACCCAACCACTTGGATTACACAATCCAGTGCATACTTAGTGCTGATCCCAAATCTGGACAGACTGGGGAGGGTTGTGTCAGGAAGGGCATCTGGTGGAAAACCTATACCAAATCAAATATACAGATCTTGATGATCTGCTGTGGCTACCCCTAAGAGGAGCAGCTGAAAGAAGAAGCTTGTTGTGTTAATTTTGACATGTTGACTGTATGAATGATTTTAAACACCGTGTATGTGTCAGGAAGGTTAACACAAAGATGTGTAAAGCTCATTTGTGACATTATGTTCTTGGCTACACGCATTGTGTTAAAAAAAATAACATGCCTCAAATCCTACACACACACAAAAATGTTATTTGGCACAAAATAAGTGAACGACAATTTATGATTTCAACACATTTATTATCATGAAGCATTAACAATAAGATTCATAGACATCAAGCTGCAGAATATCTCATCTCATTATCTCTAGCCGCTTTATCCTGTCCTACAGGGTCGCAGGCAAGCTGGAGCCTATCCCAGCTGACTACGGGCGAAAGGCGGGGTACACCCTGGACAAGTCGCCAGGTCATCACAGGGCTGACACATAGACACAGACAACCATTCACACTCACATTCACACCTACGGTCAATTTAGAGTCACCAGTTAACCTAACCTGCGTGTCTTTGGACTGTGGGGGAAACCAGAGCACCCGGAGGAAACCCACGCGGACACGGGGAGAACATGCAAACTCCACACAGAAAGGCCCTTGCCGGCCCCGGGGCTCGAACCCAGGACCTTTTTACTGTGAGGCGACAGCGCTAACCACTACACCACCGTGCTGCCCCTTAACTCCTCATGTAACTACAAAATAAAACAACCTTTACCTGCTTCTAGAGCACATTGACTATATTATAGTTGTTAAAAACAAGTAAGACACGAACAACTTGACCTGATGGAATTAAGAGTTAATCTGATTGGATTAAAAATGGGCAGTGGGAGGGGTTTTCACTCTTCTCATTGAATGGAATGGAAATGTTTTACCCTTCTCATTGAATACCCCTCCCACTGCCAACCCTTTATCCCAAAACAGTAGGAACATACATTTTTTGATGGCCAGTTAATTGTCCAAATCAGTGGAGCAGATTTAAGTTTTTGGGCTTGACACATTCCTAAAACTGAACAGAATCACCTCAAGTGATCAAAACAGTTCGACACAATGGGTAAAGTCATGTTTTTTCACACATTCCAATACAGTTCTAAAACTGCTTTCTACAACATCTTCATTTATCTGTCATTTTTTAAAGTACAATCATGACATTTATACTACATAGATATTATTGTAGCTGAACTTGTGCTGAATACAAAAAAAGTCATATGACTTTGAAAATACTGTTTAGATTTGTTGAAATTGACAACAAAACCAGAGCATGCCAAAATTATTAGAGTGCCAGAAAATACCCTCAGACCCCCATAGAGAGAGCTAGCATTAAGGCAACACTACTTGAGTAGTGCCATTAGTTAAAATTCCTCCAGTGAAACGCCTTACCTGAGTGACTGTCATTCCACTGATTTCCAGTGGGTTGTAAACAAAGGACTTCGATCTTATCCTCAAAGATCCAGTATATTATACTACGAGTATGAAGTAAGTACTGACTAGCTGCTAGTGTTGTTTACATCATTTCTGAGAAACACAGAGGATGTTCAATGACCACTAAGCTGTGGATTTGTTTTTAGGTTGATCTTTAAGCTAATGATATCCAAGTGAGGTACGAATCCTTGAATCACTCATGAATATATCCTTTTCTTTTACACAGTATTCATCAGGCCACAGATTTCACGAGATTCCATTGACATTCATCAGTAAGTTCGATTAAACAAATCCCATCAGTGGACCACATTGTATTTAAACTGTTGGTTAATATGACAATGTGCTCAATCTTTTCTCAGTGTGCTTTATTTTTATTCTTTTTCAGAAAGAGTCATCACAGGTATTGCCCTCTGGTGATCATCAATGCAGCATGCATGAAAGCAAAGTATGCATTCGATCTAAAGTTCTTATTTGTCACTTACATGGATATCTTTGTAGTTCCTGGAGTGACCCATGATACTCACAGAGAGCCAAGCATTGCCAAGGTGACAAGACTCATACAAGAGCCAGCTACTACCAAATTGACCAGAGTTATTAAAGGTAAAGTTCCATTTTTATGTGATTAAATAACAGAATGTTTGCCATATATAATGAACAGTTATTCCACGAAATCGAGTCGTACATGAGCTGATAGCCAACGAGGCGTGTAGCACTGAGTTGGCTATAAGTCATGTATGACGAGATTAATTGGAAAAACTGTTTTATTCTATCCACATTCACTGGATTTTGAGAAACAGAGCATTTTTATTTTTATTTTTTGCAAATCTGATAAATAAAAACTTTATACAAAACGCCCGACCAAATCATTTCCACTTAGAATGTAAACAAACCAGCGAAATGACAGTAACAATTTGTGAAAAATGAGATAATAATAATTCTGGGCGGCATGGTGGTGTAGTGGTTAGTGCTGTCGCCTCACAGCAAGAAGGTCCGGGTTCGAGCCCCGTGGCCGGCGAGGGCCTTTCTGTGCGGAGTTTGCATGTTCTCCCCGTGTCCGCGTGGGTTTCCTCCGGGTGCTCCAGTTTCCTCCACAGTCCAAAGACATGCAGGTTAGGTTAACTGGTGACTCTAAATTGAGCGTAGGTGTGAATGTGAGTGTGAATGGTTGTCTGTGTCTATGTGTCAGCCCTGTGATGACCTGGCGACTTGTCCAGGGTGTACCCCGCCTTTCGCCCGTAGTCAGCTGGGATAGGCTCCAGCTTGCCTGCGACCCTGTAGGACAGGATAAAGCGGCTAGAGATAATGAGATGAGATGAGATAATAATTCTTGAAAAACAACAAAACAGATACATTCTTACCATCAAATACTTTCATTCCATATTTTGTTGCTTTTTGGGGGTTTTGTTTTGGAGTAGAATGTTTATTTCATCCTCGGTTGGTTGAATAACACACTCCGCTATTTTGTTTTTCTCTCCTCATGGTGTGTGAGCTGATAGTCAAGTAGTAGAGTAGCCAATCAGAGCACACATATATACATACAGTACCAGTCAAAAGTTTGGAAACACCTTCAAATTCGATGTTTTTATTTGTTAATTTTTTTTCCTACATTGTAGGAACTTATTAGCCTGGCAAGCCAGACTAAATGTGAATATTTAGTCTGGCCTCGATCCGTAGACATTTCCGAAGCGGGTAGGAGGAACAAACCGCTGTCTTTCAAACTGTCTCTGTGCGTATAGGCCAACGCTCTGACCAATCAGCGCAACAGTGACTGTGATGTAGTCAGAGCGACAGAAAGCAGTGGGGGAGGCCTTGAAATAAATAATTTTTCAAAATGCGTATTAATTAATAAACAGGTTCTAGATATTAAGAAGTTTGGAGATAACGACCACAAGTTTGGAGTCTGTACCACATACACATTTTTTTCCAAGTGTTTTTCAAGGGTTTGCTTAAACTGTTTTTGAGAGTTTTTATTTAGTGATGTTTGGTGAAATAATTTCCCTTAAATTTAAAATAACGGGAAAATAAGAAACAATCAAAAAGTAATGTTTCAAAGCTGTTTATTAATTCTTCGTACTGCACAAACTAGCCCCATCCTTTTGGCTACGAGCGGAGCCAGCTGGTAGATCAGACTTTTGCCATAGCCGGTCGGCAAAACAGCGAAAACGTCCTTCTTGAAAAGGAATGAGCGGAGAGCCTCTTCCTGCTCATGTTTCAACGAAAACTCCAAGTCTAATTCTTCTAAAACTGATTCCAAAGCGGAGTCAAACGCGCGCTGTTCACTAGCCGTAGCCATCTTCCCTGTTGCACTTTCTCCAGCGTCGCGCAGCTTTGTCATCACTCCTGCAAAAGCCCGCCCAAAGAATCCAAACAAAAACCTTGCGTTGTGATTGGCGGGCACGATTTGATGCCCGGGGTGTTTTTGTTTATATGGTGCGAGGCTAGACCCATTCGCTAGGCAAAAAATATTTTTGGCCGCTAGGCGGGTGGGTCTAGTTTACTAGGCTAGGAACTCATTGTACTGAACTCATCAAAACTATGAAATAACATATGGAACATATGGAATTATATGGTAAACAAAAGTGTTAAAAAAACAACGTTTCCTCTTTTAGATTCTTCAAAGTCGTCACTATTTACCTTGATAACAGCTTTGCACACTATTGGCATTATCTGAACCAGCTTCATGAGGTAGTCACCTGGAATGCTTCTCAATTAACAGGTGTGTCTTGTCAAAAATGGAATTTCTTGCCTTCTTAATGCATTTGACACCATCAACTAGTAGAGAGTAAATAATAAAAATACAGTAAATAGCCCTGTTTGACAACTGTAGTAATCCATATTATGTCAAGAACCACTCGACTAAGTAAAGAGAAATAACAGTCAGTCATTACTTTAAGACACGGAGTGTCTTTTAGTTAATTAAAATAAAGAAAAAACAGAATTTGAAGGTGTTTCCAAACTTTTGACTGGTACTGTATATTATATACAGTGTATATATAGATATAGATAATATGGATACCTACCAAAAGTGGTCCAAGGAAGGACAACCAGTGACAGGGTCATGGGTCTCGAAGGCACAACTGTAGCACAAACTGCTGAAAAATTTAATCCTGACACCTTTCTGTTTTTGTCAGCATTAACCTTTTCAGCAGTTTGTGTTACAGTAGCTATTCTGTGGGATTGGACCATATGGGCTAGCCTTCGTGCCCCATACGAATCAATGAGCCTTCGAGACCCATGACCCTGTCACCGGTTCACCGGTTGCCTTCCTTGGACCATTTTTGGTCAGCACTAACCACTGCATACAGGGAACACCCCACAAGATGTGCCGTTTTGGAGACGCTCAAATGGACCTAGTCATCTAGATATCACAATTAGGCCCTTGTCAAAGTTACTCATCTCCTTACACTTGCCCATTTTTCCTGCTTCCAACACATCAACTTCAAGTTCTCTTGCTGCCTAATATATCCCACCCCTTGACAGGTGCCACTGTAATGAGATAATCAATGTTATTCACTTCACCTGTCAGCGCTCATAATGTTATGGCTGATCGGTCTACAAGGTGCATGTTATTTTCACGATATTTTCACAAGCCAAACTGAACTAAAAATTACTGCCAGAGTTAGTTTGTTCCTAACATGTATACAGTATGTTGATTAATGCCAATGACTTGTAAATTACTAAGCATGTTCATGGCACTGCAATTTGAGGATAAGTGGTGTCCATAAATCTGCATACAGAAGAGAGATGGAAATGGTAAAATGATGACTAAATGGTGAAAGGGTGCCTCGTAAGTGTCGCATATGTCAAATCTTCTACTAATGCGGCTCAGCCATTGCAGCTTGTCGGCTCCCATTTAAACACACTAACTCTTAATCCTTTTATAGGGTGCCATCACTTCTGTCCTAACTGAATGGCTAGTCTTATCTAATGAGTAATGCAATGTAATCCCTTCATAAAATTGGAATAACTCATTGCAAATATAAGATTTCAGTCTTATGGAAATTTATTCATACAATCTCAGGAGGTCTTGTAGGATACAAACATTTGAACAACCAAATTGGATTTTCCTGTGGAAGTCGTCCATACCAAGCTTGATAAACGAAGCCCTTGTGTAATAGACATAAAACATCAGTTTATCGTGGAACAATGGTGGAAAAAAGGTGACCTGGTCAAAACATACAATGGCCCAAAGTTTCTGAATTGTTTATTTACGCTTGTATAACTATTCAAAATATAGAAAGGTTAACTTTGGTTAACCAAGATTAAGCGGGTTAGGCCATCCAAAACCCAAGACTTTATTCTTTTGCTACATCAGCATTCAGCACTTCTGGTGTGATTTGGGAACGTGGACGCAAATAACCATGCTCAATATTCTGCATCAACAGGTCCTGAGGTCTTATTCTCCAGCTTTGGTGATACGGAGCACAATGGTAGTGCGATGTCCCTCGCAAAACTTTGTCAGTGCATGCATTTAGTGGGGCTAGAGCTAGAAAACTTTCAACCTTGTCTTTCTGCTGTTTTCCTCTTATAAACTTTTACCATCAACCCCTTAAAATCCCAGTGTGCAGAGATGCAATTTTGCCTCTCTCTCATAAATAACTACTTTCCTTAGTTTTACTGCAGTTACCAAAAATTCATAGTGCAACTGAACGGTATAGTATGCTTTGAGATCAATTCATGAATACTAAGCTGTGACTTAAAGGGGTTAACAACTCTTCATTCTTTCTTTAACACTCCTCCTGCAATGCTACGTATCTGATGGACAATTCATAGGCATTACAGCAAGAGATAGTGATTTTAATTTGTTTCGATCCAAAAGAAAGTAGCAGAGTGGTGGTACTATGACCCAAAACCTGAATCTTAACCCTTCAGAAGTATTAAACTTCCTATGAATTGAAATCCTACATTTTGTTTCTTTCTTGGGTTTGGAAATTAAAAAGACCTGGTGCTGTTTCCCAAGAGTCTTTTGTTCTTTCCTTTCTCAGATTTCCCTCCCAGTCCCCTTTACAATGGACAACCTGCAAAACTTTTCATCCATAATATTGTATTTATCAACTCTGATTTATTTCTATACAGGACCCCATACTGAGTTCATAGATTTGGACGCAGATGCTAAGAAAATTATCCACGGCATTCAAGGTGAGATTCTTCTGAACTGCAGTGGATTTGTTCAGTATACCATGCATTGTGGGACAAGAGATAACGCTGGATTTATTTGTTTACAGATGGAAGACGAGTGTCAGGAAGGCATGTCCCAGGTAAGGCCTTGGGATATAGTTTTTTTTTTAGTTTGACTTTTTTCAGAAGGTTAATAACAAGTTTAGCTGGTTACCAAGCAGCCTACTTCAATAAATAAATAAATAAATATATATATATATATATATATATATATATATATATATATATATATATATATATATATATATACACACACACACATACAGTATGTGGCAGGGTGATCACAAAGGTGGTAGCCAATTACTGTGGCACCACAGTATTCTTTAAAAAAAATTGTAATAATAAATCTTTAATATCAGTGTTAATTTTTAAAATAATAATAATAATTTATTTCAAACTTCAAAAGCAGCATGCAAATGCAACAAAGGCACAGCTCAGACCCATGTACATAGGTACATTAATAATCTAAAATTTAGCTATATATATATATATATATATATATATATATATATATATATATATATATATATATATATACACACACACACATACAATAAAACTATATAAAAATACAAAATTGTGTTAAGAAAAAAAATCTGAATATGTACACTACCGTTCAAAAGTTTGGGGTCACTTTGAAATGTCCTTATTTTTGAAAGAAAAGCACTGTTCTTTTCAATGAAGATCACTTTAAACTAATCAGAAATCCACTCTATCCATTGCTAATGTGGTAAATGACTATTCTAGCTGCAAATGTCTGGTTTTTGGTGCAATATCTCCATAGGTGTATAGAGGCCCATTTCCAGCAACTCTCACTCCAGTGTTCTAATGGTACAATGTGTTTGCTCATTGCCTCAGAAGGCTAATGGATGATTAGAAAACCCTTGTACAATCATGTTAGCACAGCTGAAAACAGTTGAGCTCTTTAGAGAAGCTATAAAACTGACCTTCCTTTGAGCAGATTGAGTTTCTGGAGCATCACATTTGTGGGGTCGATTAAATGCTCAAAATGGCCAGAAAAATGTCTTGACTGTATTTTCTATTCATTTTACAACTTATGGTGGTAAATAAAAGTGTGACTTTTCATGGAAAACACAAAATTATCTGGGTGACCCCAAACTTTTGAACGGTAGTGTAAATAAAAAAAATAAATAAAAACCTATCCTAATTTAGAGCTTAAAAAGTAAAAAAAAGAAGAGAAAAATAAAATAAATAACTTCAAGTTCTATAATAATAATAATAATAATAATAATAATAATAATAATTATTATTATTATTATTAGCAACAGGGGAAACTGTGACCCACATAGTTAGTGCATGTACTATTTTAGCACAGAAGAAGTACAAGCGGAGGCACGACAATGTTGCATGCATTGTACACTGGGAATTGTGGAGGAAGCTTGGGCTGGAGAGATCTGAGAAATGGTACGAACACAAGCCTAAGGCAATGCTGGAAAATGCAAGTGTGAAGCTCCTTTGGGACTTCAGTATTCAATGTGATGAGAATATCACAGCAAGAAGACCAGATCTGATACTGGCAGATAAAGAAAGAAAGCACTACCTCTTGATTGACATTGCAATACCAGGAGCTGACAGGGTTACAGAGAAGGAGGACGAGAAGGACGATAAATACCAGCCTTTGAAATTCAAAACAAAGCAGATTTGGGAAATGAATAAAGCAGAGGTTATTCCAATTGTTGTTGGAGCCTTTGGTGTGGTTCCATAAAAGATCCAAAATTGGATCTCAAAGGTTGGTGTTGAAATTCGAACTGAGTTGTGGCAAAAAACTGCACTCTTGGGAACAGCCAGAATTTTGAGAAGAATATGACAAATGTAGTAAGGCGTGTGAACTGCAGGAACCTTGGTCATTTGTTATGATCCGCTCCTGTATGATAATTATGTTGATAAAAGATCAGTCTGAGCTTGAAGTAAGAAGAAGATGAAGAGGACAGCTGTATATTATAAACAAAAGTAGTCTACTGACAACATAAGACAGGACGTGCAAGACTGCAGACTAAATTACATTTCAGACATGTAGATTTAAAAGTACAAGGGTTGTTACAGTCATAATTATTTAAAACAAACAAAAAAAAGATTCCACATGGTCAATTTAAAAGAGCTACAGTGGTGCTTGAAAGTTTGTGAACCCTTTAGAATTTTCTATATTTCTGCATAAATATGACCTAAAACATCATCAGATTTTCACACAAGTCCTAAAAGTAGATAAAGAGAACCCAGTTAAACAAATGAAACAAAATATTAGACTTGGTCATTTGTTTAGTGAGGAAAATGATCCAATATTACATATATGTGAGTAGCAAAAGTATGTGAACCTCTAGCAGTTAATTTGAAGGTGAAATTAGAGTCCGGTGTTTTCAATCAATGGGATGACAATCAGGTGTGAGTGGGCACCCTGTTTTATTTAAAGAACAGGGATCTATCAAAGTCTGATCTTCACAACACATGTTTGTGGAAGTGTATCATGGCACGAACAAAGGAGATTTCTGAGGACCTCAGAAAAAGCATTGTTGATGCTCATCAGGCTGGAAAAGGTTACAAAACCATCTCTAAAGAGTTTGGACTCCACCAATTCACATTCAGACAGATTGTGTACAAATGGAGGAAATTCAAGACCATTGTTACCCTCCCCAGGAGTGGTCGACCAACAAAGATCACTCCAAGAGCAAGGCATGTAATAGTCGGTGAGGTCACAAAGGACCCCAGAGTAACTTCTAAGCAACTGAAGGCCTCTCTCACATTGGCTAATGTTTATGTTCATGAGTCCACCATCAGGAGAACACTGAACAACAATGGTGTGCATGGCAGGGTTGCAAGGAGAAAGCCACTGCTCTCCAAAAAGAACATTGCTGCTCATCTGCAGTTTGCTAAAGATCACGTGGACAAGCCAGAAGGCTATTGGAAAGTGTTTTGTGGATGGATGAGACCAAAATAGAACTTTTTGGTTTAAATGAGAAGCGTTATGTTTGGAGAAAGGAAACCACTGCATTCTAGCATAAGAACCTTATCCCATCTGTGAAACATGGTGGTGGTAGTATCATGGTTTGGGCCTGTTTTGCTGCATCTGGGCCAGGATGGCTTGCCATCATTGATGGAACAATGAATTCTGAATTATACCAGCAAATTCTAAAGGAAAATGTCAGGACATCTGTCCATGAACTGAATCTCAAGAGAAGGTGGGTCATGCAGCAAGACAACAACCCTAACCACACAAGTCGTTCTACTAAAGAATGGTTAAAGAAGAATAAAGTTAATGTTTTGGAATGGCCAAGTCAAATTCCTGAACTTAATCCAATGGAAATGTTGTGGAAGGACCTGAAGCGAGCAGTTCATGTGAGGAAACCCACCAACATCCCAGAGTTGAAGTTGTTCTGTACGGAGGAACGGGCTAAAATTCCTCCAAGCTGGTGTGCAGGACTGATCAACAGTTACCAGAAACGTTTAGTTGCAGTTATTGCTTCACAAGGGGGTCACACCAGATACTGAAAGCAAAGGATCACATACTTTTGGCACTCACAGATCTGTAATATTGGATCATTTTCCTCAATAATTAAATCTCATCTCATTATCTCTAGCCGCTTTATCCTGTTCTACAGGGTCGCAGGCAAGCTGGAGCCTATCCCAGCTGACTACGGGCGAAAGGCGGGGTACACCCTGGACAAGTCGCCAGGTCATCACAGGGCTGACACATAGACACAGACAACCATTCACACTCACATTCACACCTACGGTCAATTTAGAGTCACCAGTTAACCTAACCTGCATGTCTTTGGACTGTGGGGGAAACCGGAGCACCCAGAGGAAACCCACGCGGACAACATGCAAACTCCACACAGAAAGGCCCTCGCCGGCCACGGGGCTCGAACCCGGACCTTCTTGCTGTGAGGCGACAGCGCTAACCACTACACCACCGTGCCGCCTCAATAAATAAATGACCAAGTATAATATTTTTCTCTCATTTGTTTAACTGGGTTCTCTTTATCTACTTTTAGGACTTGTGTGAAAATCTGATGATGTTTTAGGTCATATTTATGCAGATATGTAGAAAATTCTAAAGGGTTCACAAACTTTCAAGCACCACTGTAAGACTGTCCATGTTTAAATTTAGTTCATCAGGAATAATGTTCCGAATTCTTGTAATTCTAAGAAAAAAAATTCCCGGGAGGTTGCGGTTTTACACTTACGAACTTAATACTTAATTAAAAACATCTGGTTGAGTGTATCTTGTCTTCAAAGACATTGGAGAGCTATAGGTTTTAAAAGTGCAATCAAGGTCATAAGTCATAGGTCAAATACACACACACACACATATATATATATATATATATATATATATATATATATATATATATATATATATATAAAATGTATGTGTGTGTGTATATATATATATCATTATCTGTAGCCGCTTTATCCTGTTCTACAGGGTTGCAGGCAAGCTGGAGCCTATCCCAGCTGACTACGGGCGAAAGGCGGGGTACACCCTGGACAAGTCGCCAGGTCATCACAGGGCTATCTCTCTCTCTCTCTCTCTCTCTATATATATATATATATATATATATATATATATATATGGATAAAAATGTAGTTTTTAAACCTTCTTTTAATTAATTAAATAAATAAATATCCCTAGCCACATGAACAGCATATTTTGCAAATATACGTCTCACATAAATCTGCAAAAATGATGTGAGCGTTGTTAATGTTATTCTTGAAGAGGATGACATAAGAGCGAGAGAAGGACGCTCTGGAAAGGAAGGTCAGTAGAGAAAGTGAAATGCATGGACATATCTAAAATCTCTGTTCCTAATATGGTTTAAGTTGTGGATTCAGGAGCAGTACAGTACATATATCCTGGTGCCTCTGCGTGAAGGTGGAGAATGAAAACAAAAGCAAAATTTAATCATAAAGACGTGAGGCTACTATCACACTGTCTTGTGTCTTGCCACGTAAGTGGCATGTAGATCAAACGCCAAGAAATGAGGCGTATTTTGTCCAAAATTAAAGTCCTGTGACATACACGGTGTATGTGTGATGTTCCTGTGGCATTCCTGTGGCATATCTGGGGTTTGTATGGGGTTCAGAGGATGTAAAGTTATGGCGTACTGAGGCGTATGCATGGCGTATGATGCGTTGCTGCGGTGTAACCGTTTAGTTGGCGTGGCGTTTCATTCTAATGTGTGACATTGCTGCTGCGTACCTGCGGTGTATCTGTGGCATTCACAGGTGGGTATAAAAGGGGGCCCTATGCTGCGTTCGTTGTCATTCGTCACAGTCAAGAAAGCATCATGCCAGCAAAGAAGTCAGGACCCAAGAAGGGCAAGGAAAGAGGGAAGACATCAACCACATCCACCCAGCCAGCCCCAGAGCCACCTTCATTATAAGACACATGCCAACTAAAGTGTTCACATGGCATAAGAGGTGTTCGAGCAACATTCCCGCTGCGTAGCTTTCATTTTTACGGTGTACATGTGACATAAGTGTGATGTATCAAAGCTACTACATAGTATGTATGTACTATGGATTTTTCAGTGCAGATTTAAAAATATGCCACACCCTGGCATACAAGGAGATCATGTTACGCAGCCTAGAGTATTAGCTACATAAGCTGGCGATGCTGTGATGTTCTTTTCTTACTGCCACGTATCCTAATACGCTGTACATATGCAAGACTGCAAGGCCAATGTGTGAACCAAGCATAAAGACCACAAACTAACAATCTGGTCCACAGCCATGATAAACTTCACATATATATAACACACACAAGACCACAACGAGTTTGCACAAGCAGACGTTGTGATGTCAGCACTTTCAAAAACATACATTTTCAAAAACATTGGAAACTGAGTTTTAATGCTACAGTATTTTAATGAATGGCAGACCAAATGCAGTCAACTGTTTGTAAGAATATTTGTCTACTTGTGAACAGGACGCATAAATCATATTTAATATCAGTCACCCATTAATTATTTAGGTTAAACACACACACAGACACACAAATGCACATACAAGATGAAGAAATGAGATTATGTCATTTTCTCCATTTGTGTTTTCCAGCTGGAGTCAGAAGGAGAACCAGGATGACCAAGACTCAGTGAGATGGGAAAAACAAATGCACCCTTCAGTGTTTGAAAAGAAATCAAGGGTTTAAGGGAATTGCTTGTTAAAAAAAAAAGAAAAAAGTGGCCTCTCTTATGAACATACTTTCGGATGAGTCCAATTAGACCTTGGATTGAAGCAAACAGAGATTAAATTATATTGACAGTCAGTGATTGTTTGTTAATCCCAAGAGGAAATTTAATATTAAATTGTCCCTCTGTGTGTACATATTTTATAGAGTTTTTTGTTTTGTTGCTGTTGTTGTTGTTTTTTTTTAATCATTTTTATTTTGAAAATGGTTACATTTGGAACAGACTGTTACTGAAATTTCACTCAGTCCAATAAGGAAAAAAGTCAAAGACAAGATGTGGAAATTACACACGTGTATTTTTTTAAACATGTTTAACAAAAAAAAAAGCAAGTCAAATTCCATTCAGTTTGTTCTCTTAGTGGATCTGTTTCAGAGAATATTTTGGAGCATATAACTAACTCCTTAAACCACGATGGAACATGAATCCAGATTTTGTTGGGTTGAGGTTTACTTCTGCATGGCAAAAGATTTTATGGTGCTCATTTTCAATATTAGTTTCTGGAAAAATAAATAAATAAAAGTTTGCAAGATTTTAATAAAGAAAAAGACTCCTTGGTTCAATTTTTGCATAGTTACCTTCTATCTTTTTTTTAATTTAATTATTATTATTATTATTATTTTTTGGGGGGGTGTATAATATTTTAGTTGGGCAGCACGGTGGTGTAGTGGTTAGCACTGTCACCTCACAGCAAGAAGGTTCTGGGTTTGAGTCCAGCGGCTGACGGGGGCCTTTCTGTGCGGAGTTTGCATGTTCTCCCCGTGTCCGCGTGGGTTTCCTCCGGGTGCTCCGGTTTCCCCCACAGTCCAAAGACATGCAGGTTAGGTTAACTGGTGACTCTAAATTGACTGTAGGTTTGAATGTGAGTGTGAATGGTTGTTTGTCTCCATGTGTCGGCCCTGTGATGATCTGGTGATTTGTCCAGGATGTACCCCGCCTTTCGCCCGTAGTCAGATGGGATAGGCTCCAGCTTGCATGTGACCCTGAACAGAATAAGCGGTTATGGATAATGGATGGATAATATTTTAGTTGCACTGTCTGAATCAGGTTCATGTAAAGTGGATATAAAATGTTGACACACCATACACCCATGTCTAAAAACCTTACAGGTTTTTGATAGAACTCAGATTGGGACTTTGACTGGGCCATCCCAAAGTGTCCATCATCATCATCTGAAGCTATTCTATTGTTGGCTTGGATTTGTGCTTTGGGTTGTTCCTTTGCTGGAAGGTGAAAATAAATTTGTGCCAAAATAAATTTATAATCTAAGCTGGATATAAATCCCTCTATCTTATCTATAATCCCATTCCAGCTGAAGATAAGCAGGTCCATAGTATGATGCTGCCACCACTATGCTTCACCATGAGTATGATGTTCTTTGGGTGATGTTCCTTCTGTCTTGTTTTTGCAGCATATATTTCATTATACTGAAAAAAAAAAAGAAATCTACATTGGTCTCATCAGTCCATAACAAATTTTGCCAAAATTTAGGTGGGCTTGGATTTTTTTTTCTAAGTATGAACATTACTTTTGAACATGTGCTTGAATGTGATTAGTTCTTCCTGAGCACAGTTTCCAATATGAAAGGATATACAAACTTATGCAACTGGGTTTTTTTTAAGTACTTTTTTATTCTGTTTTGTTTCTATTTGTTTTTCACTTGGTTTTTGTTGGTCATCATATCACAGTAAAAGCGAGAAAGATCTGACATGATTTATCTGAGCTTAATTTTTAACATCAGAATAAACTGCAACTTTATGAGACTGTGTAGGTTTTTTATATCAATTGAAGCTTAAAGCTAGACGGCCTTTCGATTTCGTAAAATTGGTGAAATTTGGTTCCCTCTGAAATTTGGTCACTGTGATCTGTTTATTTCTGCAATATCTAAAAAAACCCCAGGCCATTCTGTAGCTGGGAAGTTATTTAATTTGAGGGGATTAAAGCAAATAGCATGCATGAAATCACTCGCTTTGTGCAGTCAAGCAGACAGAGGAAGTCCGTGTGCGCATGCGCAGGTTTACCTTCTTCTTTTGGGTTTTACATCAGCTGGCATCCACAGTGTTGCAATACTGCCATGTACAGGTTTACCTTTGACCGTGCACTGACAGTTCCATCATTCTGTCGCTAAACAAACAGCTGATCACACTGGGATGCTCACTGAGCGCCGATATTTATTAGTTTGGTCCTGCGTTTCCTTTCCTTCGCAACATAACACCTTTTCTTCTCGATTTCCATTATTGTAGTTGACCTTTCACATTTCATTCGCACACTCACATCCTCCATTTTTCTCTCCTGCTTCAAATTTGTATCCCACAATGCCTTGCATGAATGGGGAAAGCCCACCATGTGATGCATGACATAGTATCTTGAATTGGGTCATGGTGAAGCAGGAAAAAATAGCGGAGAATTTAGAGCCACATGGCCCCAAATTCATTAATTGTTCTATGTGGGAAAAATAAAATAAAATAAAATTGGAAGTCTGTGATTCAAATTTGGTAGCTTTCAGTTCACTAAACAAAAATAATTGGGTGTCGGGGAAAATTCTTTTTCTCATCTCATTATCTGTAGCTGCTTTATCCTGTTCTACAGGGTCGCAGGCAAGCTGGAGCCTATCCCAGCTGACTACGGGCGAAAGGCGGGGTACACCCTGGACAAGTCACCAGGTCATCACAGGGCTGACACATAGACACAGACAACCATTCACACTCACATTCACACCTACGCTCAATTTAGAGTCACCAGTTAACCTAACCTGCATGTCTTTGGACTGTGGGGGAAACAGGAGCACCCGGAGGAAACCCACGCGGACATGGGGAGAACATGCAAACTCCGCACAGAAAGGCCCTCACCGGCCACGGGGCTCGAACCCGGACCTTCTTGCTGTGAGGCGACAGCGCTAACCACTACACCACCGTGCCGCCCCAGCAACCAAGCAATGATGATTAATACATAAATGTGGAGAGATTTATACACTTTGATGATTCTAGGTAAATAAAAATGCATGAAAAAAGCAAACAAAATAGAATAGAAGAACTTTAAATGTGCTATGTGTAGCTATGTGTCGAATTCATACTCCACACTCCAAACTAATTGGGGACAGCATATCATCAGAAAGTTGGGGTGTCCACCCCTATTGTAAGAAACAAGGAAATACACCCCCTCCTAACCCCCCTTCCCCCAGACACATCATCCCAACACCACCACTACCACGCTCACAGAATTATTACTCACTCATACTACATAGACGTCTTTGATATAACGTCAAAACTTATTTCTTCACTTTCTGTTGATAATTTTCAATGTTTGAAACTAAAATTCTTAAATATAGCTCCTTTAATCATACTGCTTTTTTATTTGAAATGCCTATTCCAAATTGGCAATTGGTCCCAAATTGGCGAGTCCTGATATCATCTGGAATTGGCTCCAGCATCCCCTTCAACGCTGAAAAATGGCATATATAATGAATGGATGGATGAATTGCCTGTTCTGTTTTTTATATCTTTCACATCCTTATCAACAACTTAAGACGTAAGCATGGCTCCAAGCAAAAGCTGTATATGATGATCCATTTGCTCCACTGGGTGATAAAAAAAAAAAAAATTACAACACTGCAATATCTTGGAGCAAAACAACAAGAAGCTGCAGAACTCTTGGCACTTCAAGATGATATTTTCTGTCATCACGTTGTACTGTAGTGCCTGTTTGTATGTGCTTGTATAATAGTTTCATGCTTACAATGAGACCTTGTGCTCAAGGCTCAAAGATTCATGACAGTAAAGCTGAGTTTCAGATGGGTAGTAGATTTTTAGACCTCCCATTCAATATTGTGACAGTCGTCATGATACTAACAATTTGTCCAACAATTGAACTTTAGCTTCAGGGTCCCCAGTTCAACGTACTTTGCGTAGACACTCTGCATTTTAACTTTGGAGTACACTGTTACAAGATATCCCCTCAATAATATGCTTAAAGAGTCTTCTGTCCAACACCAACACTCCCCTTTATCCCACCCCACACCACCCAATAAAAAAGTCCAATAAGCCAATCTACAAATGAATTTGGAATGACTGACAGTAGACTAGATGTTTTGAACCCTCTAATATTATACTGGCACCCCCTGAAACCCTCACCCCAGTCAATGCTGTCATCTCACTTGAATTTCTTCCTTGAAAGATGCAGCTTTGCTTTCTGTCAAGGTAAATGTAGAAAATTTTGAAATAGTTTATGTAAAATAAAATATCTTAAGGTATATTGGGGCAGCACGGTGGTGTAGTGGTTAGCGCTGTCACCTCACAGCAAGAAGGTCCGGGTTCGAGCCCCATGGCCAGCGACGGCCTTTCTGTGTGGAGTTTGCATGTTCTCCCCGTGTCCGCATGGGTTTCCTCCGGGTGCTCCGGTTTCCCCCACAGTCCAAAGACATGCAGGTTAGGTTAACTGGTGACTCTAAATTGACCGTAGGTGTGAATGTGAGTGTGAATGGTTGTCTGTGTCTACAGTATGTGTCAGCCCTGTGATGACCTGGCGACTTGTCCAGGGTGTACCCCACCTTTCGCCCGTAGTCAGCTGGGATAGGCTCCAGCTTGCCTACGACCCTGTAGAACAGGATAAAGTGGCTAGAGATAATGAGATGAGAAGATATATTGAGTTAGCTAACCTTAAATATGGACATAGTTAACATTCCTATATTTATTAGTGACCACCCCAACCCCTCACCTCCTAGCATGTTCGTAAAAATAACATTAAAAAACTGTAAAGGGAATTACACCAAAACATTGTTTAATATACAGTGTAATTTAGTAAAATGTTAAACTAAATGTAACTGTAAAATCCACATGAAAATGATGTTTTTTAAACATAATTTCTTTGTTGAAAAGACCTATTGATGTTATTGTGACATACAAACACTGTTTTTTTGCAATACAGTGCAATACATATTAAATGGCAATAATATTGTGTTAAAATTACAATTCAATTCTGTAGACTTAAATAAAAACATGCATGGTTTCCAAAATGCTGCAAGAAAGACTGCCACTTCAATGTTGCCTATTTCTAACATTTATTTAGCCTGTTATTTTTTATCTCAAAGGTGAGCAGTATTTGGATTGTTTTAGCAATGATTTTAGGGGGAATGTTCAAACAAAACACGCTGGGTAAATGAACGTTGACTCGTTGCCAAGGTGAGACAAGTAAAATCCCGGATGTGTTCGACTACGCATAACGTACGTTCTGATCCGCGAGCCTACTTTGTTTCAGCGCGCCCTCAGCAAGAAATCTCTTCTCATCGTGGTGTTTACAACACTTTATACAATCTTGATAGAAAATTAAGTGCTACGAGGACAGACATTAATGTCTGTCCATATTACCTGCTTATATAGCGTGGTAAGTCTGTATTGCCTTTTAGGTACAACGTTTTTTAAATATGTGTTTGTCAGTTGGGTGAGGTAATGTTAGCTATTCTTTTGGGTGTTATGTGAGAGTTTAGCACTAGCTAAAATGGTTGTCTGCCGTTTTTGCAACCGAAATTTTGCAAGTTTGAAAGGTTATGTACTGCACTGTAGAATCCATAGGAATGAACCCCGTTGTGTTTTTAAATGTGAATCCGCCGGTTGCAAGCAGACATTTTGTACATATTCAGCATTTAAGGGTCATTTCTATCACAACCACAATGCGCCCGCGCTTTCTGTTCTTTCTGATTGTGGTACATCAGCCATTGTTTCAAATTTTGCTTGTGCTATTCCACTGTGTGCGCACCAATTTCAGACCGTTAAAGAACTTCTGTCCCACTTAAAAGAACATCTTGTGGAGGGGAGACCTGTGGCATGTCCAGTAAAAGGCTGCAAAAGTACATTTACTTTAAAGTCATCCTTTACTGCTCACATGTCCAGGAAACATAGGGAGTGTTCAGATAGTACCATCAGTGAAATCTATAAAGAGGTTACACCGCAGTCCTCTGATGCTGCATTTCATGATGCCTCCCAGAATCTAGCCCCTGATGATGCGCCAAATGATGATTTGCTTTAGAATTTGAACGAGACTTTTCTTACAAGGGGCGGCACGGTGGTGTAGTGGTTAGTGCTGTCGCCTCACAGCAAGAAGGTCCGGGTTTGAGCCCTGTGGCCGGCAAGGGCCTTTCTGTGCGGAGTTTGAATGTTCTCCCCGTGTCCACGTGGGTTTCCTCTGGGTGCTCCGGTTTCCCCCACAGTCCAAAGACATGCAGGTTAGGTTAACTGGTGACTCTAAATTGAGCGTAGGTGTGAATGTGAGTGTGAATGGTTGTCTGTGTCTATGTGTCAGCCCTGTGATGACCTGGCGACTTGTCCAGGGTGTACCCCACCTTTCGCCCGTAGTCAGCTGGGATGGGCTCCAGCTTGCCTGCAACCCTGTAGAACAGGATAAAGCAGCTAGAGATAATGAGATGAGATGAGACTTTTCTTAGAAATATGTGCATGTTCTATCTTAAGTTGCAAGGCCAGCTTCTCCTTCCAGCTTCAACCATACAAATAATTGTTGAAGAAATGTAAAATGTGCATGAAATGGGACAGGAATACATATTAAGTAAACTGCATACACTTTTGAGAGAGGAAGAGTCTGACAGATGATGCTATTGATAAAGTTGCAGCCTGTGTGAGGGATTCAGATCTCTTCTCCAACTCTCACCAGGGCCCACTGAGGTCAATATATTCAAGAGCACAGACATTCAAAAGCATGTTCCGGTACATAGAACCTACAAGGGTCGCATTAGGAAGGTGATGAAAATTTGACACAGAGGTTTGCTTATTACATTCCAGTGAAGCAGACATTGGCCAACTTATTAGAATCAGAATTATGGAAAAATGCAATGCCGCAACAGTCTTGTGACTCAGATACAGATGTGCTTTGTGATATAAAAGATGGAAAAATCTGCAAGTCAAACAAGTTCTTCAAAGAAAATCCAGTGTCTTAAGCTGATTCTGTACCAGGATGCGTTTGAAATCACAAATCCTCTTGGCTCAGCAAAGAAAAACCACAAACTTGTTGCAGTCTACTTTTCTGTTGCTAACTTACCTGTTCATGTGAGGTCCAACACTGATCACATGTCCCTTGTCTTACTATGTGGTGAGAATGATGTAAAACACTTTGGGCCTGGTAAGATCTTTTCAGAGTTGTTACAGGATTTAAAAGATCTGGAAGGAAATGGGATTACTGTTGGTGGTGAAACAGTCAAAGGGGCTTTGTATTGTGTTGCTGGTGACAATTTGGGATCACACAGTATTGGAGGGTTTACAGAAAACTTTAGTCAATCTCAGTACTTTTGCAGATACTGTGAAATTACTCGACGTGAGTTTCATGATGACCCACATGTTTGTGGTCCACAGCGCAAACCAGAGAATTACAAGGCAGCTCTTGGACACCTACAAGCAGAAGGCATCCGAGACGTCAAAGGAATTAAGGTAAATTCCGTTTTCAATAACTTGGAATCCTTTCATGTATGTCAGCCGGGTCTTCCACCTTGCTTGGGCCATGACTTCTTTGAGGGTGTTGTATCCTATGATGTTGCACTCTTCCTGAAGTATTTCATAAAAACAAAGAAATGGTTTACATACTCAATTTTGAATCGGCGAATCAAACAATTCAAATACAAAGGATCTGATGTGGGCGGCACGGTGGTGTAGTGGTTAGCGCTGTCGCCTCACAGCAAGAAGGTCCTGGGTTCGAGCCCCAGGGCCAGCGAGGGCCTTTCTGTGTGGAGTTTGCATGTTCTCCCCGTGTCCGCGTGGGTTTCCTCCGGGTGCTCCGGTTTCCCCCACAGTCCAAAGACATGCAGGTTAGGTTAACTGGTGACTCTAAATTGACCGTAGGTGTGAATGTGAGTGTGAATGGTTGTCTGTGTCTATGTGTCAGCCCTGTGATGACCTGGCGACTTGTCCAGGGTGTACCCCGCCTTTCGCCCGTAGTCAGCTGGGATAGGCTCCAGCTTGCCTGCGACCCTGTAGAAGGATAAAGCGGCTAGAGATAATGAGATGAGATGAGATGAGATGAGGATCTGATGCCCTCACAAAGCCATGCAGTGTCAACCCTGATGCATGCAAACTCTGGTCAGGCTGTGCAAAATTGGAATTTTTTGAGGTTGCTGCCTGTGCTGATTGGTGATAAGGTGTAAGATCCAGATGATGTGTGGCAGTTAACGCTACAGCTTAAAGATGTTGTGGATTTGGTTTGTGCTCAGAAGATTTCCATGCCACAGGTAGCTTGTCTTGAGATCACAATCCAAGACTAATTGGATTCAAGAAAGGGCTTGTTTCCTGAGAGTCAACTAAAGCCGAAACATCATTACTTGTGGCATTATCCCGCACTAATTCTAAAATTTGGCCCACTTATCAGATTATGGACAATGCGGTTTGAAAGCAAGCATGCCTATTTCAAAAGGTGCGCAAGGTATTTGAAAAACTTTAAAAACATCTGTCTCACTTTATCTGAAAGACATCAAATGTTTCAGGCATATCTATCGGCTGGACTAGGATGCAGTCAGTTGTTACAGGTGAAAAACAGTTGTACTTTTGTCCCAAGCCTTTACAGTGATGCAATTAGGCACGCTGTTACTGATTTTGGCTTTTCAGAAAATGACATGTGTCTCCACAGACATCCAGTATAAAGGCACATCATATAAGAAGGGAGATTTCCTCGTTACAAAAAATGAGGAGTCCATGGAGTTTGGAGAGCTAGTTGTCGTTTTAATCCAACATAATGCAACTGTTTATTTTGTGTTGGACATGCAAACATCGGAGTATCACAATGAATATCACCCGTACTCTAACAAAACTGACTGCACAGTTGCTTTGCCTTAACATCACTAATTTGGTAGATTTTTATCCCTTAAAGTCATACATCATCAATGGGCACTGAGTCATTCCATTAAAGCACAGTGTATTGTCACAGTGAAGTTCCACACACACTGTACTGTAGATAGAATGTATATCTACAGCATGCTATCAGACACACTGCGTCAACCAGTAAGGCATGACTTGTTATAGGTATAATGGCAGGTATCCCACTTATGTATATAGTTAATATGCTTGCTAGAAATCTGAGCTAAATGTATGATTTTTTTTTCTTTTCCCTATCATGCAGAAATGGCATTTCTACAAGATGCCATCCTTGAGGTCCTGCCTGACCTATGTGATGTGGCAGAAGACATGTTAGTGGAAACACTGTTAGCACAGGGGGTAGAGACATACTCTGACTTGAAGTATACAGTATAACAGAGGCAGATTTATTGTCAACATTAAGGCCCATTCAAGCACGGACAGGTGTGGCTGCATGGAAGGTAAAATGTAAGTATGATGCAGTCAGCTGTAAAAGGAATATAAGATTGATCTGAAATGTATATGTCCCTAATAATCTTGTGTGTGTTTGTGTGTATTTTAAAGGCCAGGATACTACCCAGTATAGCAACAGTTCATTCAGCATCCAGGACGGTGCTTCATCTCTGCCCCCAGTCTCACAGGACCTTCTTCATCCTCTCATGCCCCTTTTCCACCAAAGCAGTTCCAGGGCTGGTTCGGGGCCAGTGCTTAGTTTGGAACCGGGTTTTCTGTGTCCACTGACAAAGAACTGGCTCTGGGGCCAGAAAAACCAGTTCCAGGCTAGCACCAACTCTCTGCTGGGCCAGAGGAAAGAACCGCTTACGTCAGCGGGGGGCGGAGTTGTTAAGACCAACAATAACAAGACCGCAAAAGATCGCCATTTTTAAGCGACGAGAAGCAGCAGCTGTACAAACGCGAAGTCATCCTTTATTATTGTTGTTGTTGCTGCTGCTGCTGCTGCTTCTTCCGCGGTGTTTTTGCTTCGATATTCGCACCAAGGTTTATGCAAGCGTAGCGACGTAACTGACGTATACAGTGACGTAATGACATATACAACGACGTAACTGACGTATACAGCGACGTAATGACGTGCCTTCTCTTAGCACCGCGAGCGATGGAAAAGCAAACTGGTTTTCAGTTGGCTCGCAAGTTGAACGAGTTGTGAACCAGCACCAGCACTGGCCCCGAACCAGCCCTGGAACTGATTTGGTGGAAAAGGGGTATCAGTCTCTCTCACCAATATCAACCTCTTCCAGCACCTCTCACAGCCCAGATGTTGACTGGGCGGATACTTTTGACATTCCATGGAAGAAGTTTCCAGAAGAATTGACCCAGTCCTTAGGGAGAGGGAAGCGTCCAAGTCCACAGATGAGGAGGGAGATGGTGAGGATTGTGGTACACGAAATGATGCAGAAGTCATCGCACATAAGTAAAAGGCACACCACTGTTGTGGCCAAAAAAATAGTGGCTACATATCCCAAATCGCTGCAGGATGTCATTGAAGGGGACACAATTGGGTCAGGGTACCATTCCCTTGTAAAACAGCTCCAAAATAAAATTGAAAATGCAAAACGCTCCACAACACCAAAAACAAGAAAAAGAAAACTGCAAACAGAGTCTGACACGGATGAAATGCCTGCTGAAAAAAGAGCTCCAATTCAGGATACCTATGGTTGCATCAAATGGGAAATGAAGTGCATGCCCCTTGGGGAGACTGCAGAGAGCCAACAGCAGAGCAGAGATGAACTGAAAAGCCTGTCTAAACAAAATACCCCAAACCAGGATGTGGTTAAAGAGCTCACCAGGTTGACATTCTACACCCACCGCAAAGAGGTCAACAACGGAAAAGAAATCAAATACTTACTGGAAGACTGGCCATTTTTGTTTGATGAGATAGGCATGGCTGTTCACTTTGAAGAGCTCACTGGAGTTAGTCTTAAAGAGACATTTGTTAGGAATTTGGACCTAAAGGGGGAACGACTCTTAAATTACTTGAAAACAGTTGCTGTGAACAAGTCAAAGAGGCTAGTCCAAGCTTTTACCAAGATTCAGCTGATGAGGAGAGAGCACACAGGGCCATCAGATGATGTGTTGGAGATGGTGTTGCTCCTGTTGTCTTACTTCGACGAGAAGGAAGACGTGATGTTCACATACGTGGAAGACACATCCCTGGCGGAGGAGGTGCAGATGGACCAAGTTCCCTTGACACCAACCATTGTTGTCTGTGGTAAGTTGACCATGTTGCTCTCTCACACATGCATACACATGCCAAACTCTGTCTCACAAACACACCCACATCCATTGTCCTCTCACCTTTTTGTTGTTAATTGTATTTGTTTTTGTAGGACAATTGTGCTTCTCGGCGACGAGATGGATGCTGAGTATGGACCGAATGATTGTACAGCCCAGTATCACAACATTCATACCGGCCCTGTGTCTGATGTTTGGCAGCTTCTATATCTTCAATATCCATGTGGCAGTTCAGTATGCGTGGGTGGAGCACAGAGGACGGCAGGACAGAGATCAGGTTCAAAATAGGCTTTATTGCCACACTTTTCAGTGAACAATCTGAACACCAAACAGACACACACACAACCGGCATCTAGTTCGGGGATCAGCTCCTCTGCTCTCGCTCTCCCTACCTAAATAGGGCACGGTCACTGGGAAGACACACACAAACACAGGTTAATTGCCGTCAGGTGTAGTGATTCTGCCACTTACCTTCCCTGACTCCACCCTCCTGTCACAGACCGGCACTTGACCACGCCCCCGCTGCCACATACCCCCACCGCCCGACTCAGGCCGGGCGGCTGTCCGGCCTGCAGCCAACTCCCCCCCGACGGGAGAGGAAGTCCGCCACGACCATCTGCGCCCCCGGCCTGTGGACCACCTTAAAATTGAAGGGTTGGAGTGCCAGATACCAATGGGTGATCCACGCGTTGGCATCTTTCATGCGGTGGAGCCATTGGAGGGGCGCGTGGTCCGAACAGAGGGTGAAAGGGCGCCCCAGCAGGTAGTAACGGAGGGCGAGGACCACCCACTTGATCGCCAGACACTCTTTTTCTATGGTGCTGTAGCGCCCCTCACGCACTGACAGCTTCCTACTGATGTAGAGGACGGGGCGGTCCTCCCCCTCCACCTCCTGGGATAAAACCGCCCCCAGCCCTCTGTCCGACACATCGGTCTGCAACACAAAGGGGAGAGAAAAGTCAGGGGAGTGTAAAAGTGGCCCCCCACACAGTGTAGCCTTTACCTCAGAAAAAGCCCACTGGCATTGCTCTGTCCACTGGACTGGATCTGGTGCCCCCTTTTTAGTGAGATCAGTCAGCGGGCTGGTGACATCCGAATAATTAGGTATAAACCTATGGTAATAGCCAGCCAGCCCCAGGAACTGTCTCACCCCCTTTTTGGTCTTGGGCCTCAGGCAGGCCGCAATTGCTGCCGTCTTATTAATTTGGGGACACACCTGCCCATTGCCCAAGTGGAAGCCCAGATATCGTACTTCCACCCGCCCAATCGCACACTTCTTTGGGTTGGCTGTGAACCCCGCTTGCCTCAGCGACCTAAGGACGGCCCTCAGATGTTCGAGGTGCCTTGGCCAGTCATTACTATAGATGATGATATCATCTAGATAAGCGGCCGCATAAGTGGCGTGGGGGCGGAGGACTCTGTCCATCAGCCGCTGAAACGTAGCGGGCGCCCCAAACAGCCCAAACGGAAGTGTGACGAATTGGTGTAAACCAAACGGTGTGGAAAAGGCCATTTTTTTTTTCTCGGGATAGTGGAGTCAAGGGGATCTGCCAATATCCCTTTGTCAAATCCAGTGTCGAATAAAAGCGAGCAGTGCTGAGTCGATCGAGCAACTCATCAATACGAGGCATTGGGTATGCGTCGAATTTAGACACCGCGTTGACTTTTCTATAATCCACACAGAACTGGACCGACCCGTCGGCCTTGGGTACCAAGACCACCGGGCTGCTCCAGTCACTATGGGACTCCTCGACGATGCCCATTTCGAGCATGGCCTCGAGTTCTTCCCGAACCACTTTTTTTTTTTGTGTTCGGGTAGCCTGTAAGGGCGGCTATGCACTACCACCCCTGGGGGCATCTCAATGTGGTGCTCTATGAGGTCGGTGCGACCAGGCAGGGGCGAGAACATGTCTGAAAACTCGGTCTGCAACTGGGCGACCTCCGTGAGTTGGGTCGGGGAGAGGTGGTCTCCACAGGGGACCGGAGAGGTATGTGATGCCAATGCCCCTTTTTGAACCTCCGGCCCCAGCTCCGCCTTCTCCGGAACCACCGACACCAATGCCACGGGGACCTCCTCATTCCAGAGTTTAAGCAGATTGAGGTGGTAAATCTGTAGCGCCCCACCCCTGTCCGTTCACCTCACCTCGTAGTCGATGTTCCCGACTCGCCGTGTGACCTCAAAGGGTCCTTGCCACTTGGCAAGCAATTTGGCGCTCGATGTGGGCAACAGTACGAGTACCTTATCTCCCAGTGTGAACTCCCTAAGGCGCGTACCCTTGTTGTACAGGCGGGCTTGCCGTTCTTGGGCCTGCCACAAATTCTCCTGGGTTAGGTGGGTGAGCGTGTGGAGTTTTGCGCGCAGGTCCATAACGTATTGAATCTCGTTTTTACTTTGTGAAGGTCCCTCCTCCCAATTTTCCCGCAGCACGTCTAGAATGCTGCACGGCTTACGCCCATATAATAATTTGAATGGGGAGAACCCCGTGGAGGCTTGGGGGACCTCTCGCACTAAAAACAACAAGGGCTCGAGCCACTTATCCCAATTATGTGCGTCCTCACTTACAAATTTTTTAATGATATTCTTGAGGGTGCGATTGGGCCGTTCCACTAAACTGTCCATTTGTGGGTGATGTACGCTGGTGCGGATCGGCTTAATCCCCAATAACCCATACAGTTCACGCAGTGTCTGTGACATAAACGTGGTGCCTTGATCCGTCAGAATCTCTTTCGAGATTCCAACTTGGGAGATAACGCGGAAGAGCGCCTCCGCAATACTGCGTGCTGAGATATTGCGCAGGGGCACTGCTTCCGGGTATCACGTTGCATAGTCCACCAGAACTAATATAAAGCGGTACCCTCGTGCTGACCGATCTAATGGCCCGACAAGATCCATCCCAATCCTTTCGAACGGGGTCTCGATTAATGGTAGAGGGCACAAAGGCGCTTTTGGAATGGCCGCTGGATTTACTAACTGGCATTCGCAGCACGCCGTACACCACCTACGAACATCGCCGCGAATCCCCGGCCAATAGGATCGGGCCATTATTCGGGCTAGTGTCTTATCCTGCCCTAAGTGTCCAGCCATAGGATTAAAGTGAGCCGCCTGGAATACCAATTCCCGGCGGCTCTTCGGAATTAAAAGTTGCATGACTCGCTCTTTAGTTTGAGTGTCCTGCGTCACTCGGTATAACCTGTCCTTCATAATCACGAAGTAGGGGAAGGATGGGGTGGTGTTCGGCTGGAGCGTTTGACTATCGATTATTCTCACTTGGTCAAATGCATGCCTCAGAGTCTCGTCTCGCGACTGCTTTAATGGGAAATCTGCGAGGGATTCCCCAACAGAGAGAGGAGGGGCCGGCAGCTTCTCACTCTGACGCGGAGATGATGTAGACGGCTCTGTGACAGCTGCTCCCGCCAAAGCGACACTGGGACCTGCCCCTGTTAAATGGCAGGACCCACTCTTTACTAAGTGTGTCATTAAATCCCGAAATCCCGGCCAATCAGTCCCCAAAATTAAAGAGTGAGTAAGGCGAGGATTAACCGCCGCCTTCACTATAAATTTTTCCCCTCGGAAAAAAATGTGGACAGACACCAAAGGGTAGCTGTGAACGTCCCCATGCACAAACAACACCTTCACCCCCTGTGCTCCCCCCAATGCCTCGTTTTGCACCAGGCTTTGGTGAATTGAGGTCTGATTACAACCAGAATCCACCAACGCCTAATATGTATCCCCTTGAATACTCACCGGTATGCGATACGCTCCAGCCAGATCGAGGGCGGCTCCTGGCACGTCGGGGATCCGAACCACCGCGCCCACCTCCATTGCCGTGCACTGCTGTTGGAGGTGGCCCGGTTCCCCGCAGCGCCAGCAAACCGGCCCGGGCTTCCTCTCTGCACCGGTGTTCTGGGGCTCACTCACCTGAGGGGGGAGAGAGACAGACACAGAAAGGAGAAATGGGAGGGCACCGCGGGTGCGGCGGGCCGGCTGGGGAGGTGCCGGCCCCCGCCTCCGCGGTGGGGGAATGGGGCGAGGACGGGACACAGGAGGAGGGGGAGAGAGAGGGAGAGAGAGAGAGAGAGAGAAGAGGAGAGAAGAGAAGAGGCTGTCTGCTGTCCTGCCACCGGAACAGCCGCCAAATGGTCCTCCGCCAGCTCGATGGCCTGATCCAACGACGCCGGGCGGTGGCACTGGACCCACTCCGCGGTTCCTGTTGGCAGGCACGCGATGAACTGCTCCAGCACCACCTGGTTGATGATTCCCTCGGCGTCACAGTTGTTGGCCCTCAGCCACCACCAGCAGGCGTCCCGGAGTTGCTGGCCAAACGCGAACGGCCAGCTGACTTCCTCCAAGCGCAAAGCACGGAAGCGCTGGTGCTGCTGCTCTGGGGTGCGCCCCACACACTGGAGGACGGCCCGGCGGAGGTCCGCGTAGGCCAGCCGGTGGTCAGCGGGGAGCTGTAGCGCGGCCAGCTGCACCTCTCCCATTAGCAGGGGGAGGAGGTGCTCCGCGCGCTGCTCCATCGACCACCCCGAGGCCTCTGCTACTTGCCCGAAGAGCATGATAAATGCCTCGGGGTCATCCTGCGGACCCATCTTGGTTAGGGTGAGGGGGGACGGGCCTGTGGTGGGAGCGCTGGTGGACCCCGCCGACTTGAGGAGGTGCCGGAACGCCTCTCGATCTTCTTGCTGGGCCAGCACCAGGGCCTCGAAGCGCTGCTCTTGTTCCTTTTGGAGGGTGACTAGCGCCTGGTGCTGGCTTTGCTGGGCCATGGCAAGGGTGTGGACCAGGTCGGTGATTGGGGAGGACTCCATGGGGCTGATCAGCTGCTGCGCGCCAATTTCCCGGGTTTTGGCACCACTGTGGCAGTTCAGTATGCGTGGGTGGAGCACAGAGGACGGCAGGACAGAGATCAGGTTCAAAATAGGCTTTATTGCCACACTTTTCAGTGAACAATCTGAACACCAAACAGACACACACACAACCGGCGTCTAGTTCGGGGATCAGCTCCTCTGCTCTTGCTCTCCCTACTTAAATAGGGCGCGGTCACTGGGAAGACACACACAAACACAGGTTAATTGCCGTCAGGTGTAGTGATTCTGCCACTTACCTTCCCTGACTCCGCCCTCCTGTCACAGACCGGCGCTTGACCACGCCCCCGCTGCCACAATCCACTATCCAGCAGCTCTCGGATCCACGCTGGAGTTCTTACAGAGGTTATTTTTTTATCATTAAATTATTAAAAAATAACTTAGTTATTTGGCATAAACCTTAGTAAATATACTGACTTTATAGTTTGTATAATTTGCTGTTGGGTGTTGAGGAAATGGTTAATGAGCAGATTTTTTGCATTTTTAATTATTTTTTATTTTTTATTTTTTTGATGAAGCCTTTGTGCTTTTAACAGTCTGGTTTTCTTTCTCTTGTTTGTCACTGTTCTCCAGATGTTTCTTTTCCATCAATCCGGAGAAGGGGACCAAGGTGGAGAAGACCAGCAAATCCCGCCTCCATGTGAACCCAAAAGTTCTGACACTGATACAAGACCTGTCTGACCATGAATGGTGCTCACAGTAAGACTGTTCAATGATCCTCTCTCTCTCTCTCTCTCTCTCTCTCTCTCATCCGCCCACAAACATACATACATACGTACAGACACATACATACACAAAAACATGCATTACACACACACATACATATACACACACACATGTACAAACATGCATACACAGACTTAGACAAACACTCTGTGTGTGTGTGTGTGTGTGTGAGAGAGAGAGAGACATGCTCTCTCACACACACACACATACACACACGTTTGGCAATCCTCTCACTCACATGCTACCCCACATGCACTCATATGTTCACATCTACACACACACACACACACACACACACACACACACACACACACAGACTCACTCTAACACAGACATATACTCTCTCACACACACGAAGCATGTTTGATTCTGATGCTGTGTGAACATGTTTGATTCTGAGTGAACCA
Organism: Neoarius graeffei; assembly: GCF_027579695.1. Lineage (NCBI taxonomy): Eukaryota > Metazoa > Chordata > Actinopteri > Siluriformes > Ariidae > Neoarius > Neoarius graeffei. The sequence goes on from NC_083585.1 coordinate 52,354,293, forward strand.
AAATGAATGAATGAATGTTCTTAAGATAATACCTATCTATGACGGTTCTGTGGCAGCCTTGTGGTGAACAAAAGTTGGGCTTTGTTTTTTCATTGTTTATTACAATAAAGTCTGTGTGGTTAACAGAATATCTGTGACATGCCTTGATTTCTATTCCAGTATAGTAGTCCTATTTAATAATGGTGATTTCGCAGTAAAATAATGTTTATTTTTTAGTGAAATCAAATTGGTTTTGATGTACAATAAACAACAAATGGACCTAAAATTACTGAAATAATATGTTTAATAGCCATACAGTTGTTGTTTTTTTAACGGAAAAAAAAAGCTGGCAGCTGTGGTTACCAGAACAATTCCATAAAATATACAGCAAAACAGTAATTGCTTTTACCGAATAACATGTACATTTTGCAGTTTAAACCAGCATATAACACACTGGACTTCTGTTATATTTGCTGGTTTAAACTGTAAAATGTACATGTTATGCAGTAAAAGCAATTACTGTTTTGCTGTATATTTTACGGAATTATTCTGGTAACCCCAACTGCCAGTTTTTTTTCCATAAAAACTACGGGATTTTTTTTTTACAGTGCAGGACTATGCATTATTCCTTTGGCAAGTCTGCCAGTTCGAGCCTGAACTTGGGTTCCTGTGTAACAAACTCCATTTCCCAGAACTTCACCTAGCCTGAAAACTAACATCTGTGACTTATTCCCCAGCCCAATAAGGACACAATGCTATCTACCACCATTACCCACACCTTCACTGCAATCATAGCACTTACCATGTGCTCTTGTTCTGATGGTATTTGGTTCTTGCATGTCCTGTCACTGGTAGTCATGATCTTGGTAGTATTCAACCTTTAGTTACATTACATTTGTTCATTAATCATGGTAGAAGGTGGACCAGCTACACTAAATTACCCCTAATGGACTGTTAAGATGTCACCAGTGATGCCTTTACAGACTTGTTGGCTATGGTAAGAAGAAATCACAACTCATTATATACAATATAAAATATTGTATTTATTATTGAGTTCATACAGTTATCAGCATATATATATATATATATATATATATATATATATATATATATATATATATATATATGCTGATAACTGTATGAACTCAATAATAAATACAATATATTATACAATACAATATATTATACAATAAATTATATATATATATATATATATATATATATATATATATATATATATATATATATATATATAATTTTTTTTTTTTCTGGGTGTGCACATCTCTGAAGACCTGTCCTGGAGCAACAACACCGCATCACTGGCCAAAAAAGCCCAACAGCGTCTGTACTTCCTCCGCAAACTGAGGAGAGCAAGAGCCCCGGCCCCCATCATGCACACTTTCTACAGAGGCACCATTGAGAACATCCTGACCAGCTGCATCACCATATGGTATGGCGCCTGCACTGTGTCCTGCTGCAAGACTCTGCAGCGCATCGTGACAAAGTTGTGGAGAAGTATAGCTCAGGGCTGGGTTATAAAAAATATCCCAAACTTTGACTATCCCACAGAGCACCATTAAATCCATTATAGCAAAATGGAAAGAATATGGCACCACTACAAACCTGACAAGAGAAGGCCCCGCCCACCAAAACTCACAGACCAGGCAAAGACATTAAACAGAGATGCAACAAAGACACCAAAGATAACACTGAAGGAGCTGCAAAGATCCACTGCGGAGATGGGAGTATCTGTCCATAGGACCACTTTAAGCCATACACTCCACAGAATGGGGCTTTATGGAAGAGTGGCCAGAAAAAAGGAATTGCTTAAGACTCCAACAGCATGTGGCAGACTCCCCAAAAACATGGAAGAGGATTCTCTGGTCAAATGACACTAAAATTGGTCTTTTTGGCCATCATGGGAAATGCCATGTGTGGCGCAAAGCCAACACCCTGAGAACACCATTCCTACAGTGAAGTATGGTGGTGGCAGCATCATGCTGTGGGGATATTTTTCATCTGTAGGGACAGGAAAGCTGGTCAGGACTGAAGGAAATATGGATGGCACTAAATACAGGGCAATTCTGGACGAAAACCTGTTTGAGTCAGCCAGAGGTTTGAGACTCAGATGAAGATTCACATTCCAGCAGGACAATGACCCTAAACGTATTGCTAAAGCTATACTGGAGTGGTTTAAAGGGAAACATTTAAATGTCTTGGAATGGCCTAATCAAAGCCCATACCTCAATCCAATTGAGAATCTGTGACATAACTTGAAGATTGCTGTACACCAACGCAACCCATCTAACTCGAAGGAGTTAGAGCAGTTTTGCCTTGAGGAATGGACAAAAATCCCAGTGGCTAGATGTGCTAAGCTAATAGAGATTTATCCCAAGAGATTTGCAGCTGTAATTGCAGCAAAAGGTAGCTCTACAAAGTATTGACTTTGGGGGGTCAATGTCTATGCACACTCCAGATTTCTGTTTTTTTTAATCTTAATTATTTTTTGTGTCATCAATAAAACAACAATTTTTATCTTTAAAACTGTAGGCATGTTGTGTAAATCAAATGGTGCTAAGCCCTCAAAATCAATTTTAATTCCAGCTTGTAATGCAACAAAACAGGACAACCACCAAGGGGGATGAATACTTTTGCAAGGCACCTACTATGTTCTGATGATGAATATTTCAGAACTCAAAAAAGTTCTATATTTAGGTAGAACGTTATTTAAATTATCGGCAGAACATTTAAATAGTTTGGATCCAATATTTTGAGAACACCATGGCATAAAAAGTGTAAGTTTGGAAGCACTGATGATGCTACTTGCATAATGTGTGGATACAATTACGTTGGCTAATTAAGAAGCATCAGCCAGCATACAAACTCATTTCTATGCCAAATTGTATTTACACCGTCACACTTTCCCCACATACTAATCAGAGAGGGGACATTTTCTTTCAATTTTCTTTCAGATAGTCCAAATGTGATCAATCCAAATGCATTTTCTGAGCCTGACCAATCATCTGAATGAACTCCGCTATCATTGTATTATTCACTGAAAGGTACATGTCAGATGGGAGAAGTATGCTATCAGGGATGGGTAGGAGTCGGGTGTATGTGCATAAGAGTTTTATTGATAAAAGTGACAACAATCAAACAATCCAGAACGGCAGGCTAAATCGTAAAACAGTGAAACAGGCAATAGGTCGGGCGAGGCACAAACAGGCTATTGTAGACTCGGCAGAATCAAAGATGAGAAACAGGAAATCAGGGATCAGGAAACCAGGAGAAACAATATGCAAGCACAGCTTAGTAAAGTGTCAACAATGCAACTCAATACTTTGCAAAGTGAGTGTGCTTTCACAGTCTTTATACAGGTGTGCTGATTGCGCCTTAATCCTGTGTAGGTGTGAGTCATTTACGGCACACGTGCAAGAGTCTGCTTGGCACGTGCGCTGTCCGGACCACGCCCGAGAGTCTATCTGATGCATGGGCCAAGGTGTGCAGGAGTGACAGTACAAAAAGGTGATTTGGTATACAGGATACTGTGCATACATTACTTTAGAAATTGGTGAACGTGGGAGAATGGTGCATGCAGGCAAATAAAAAAAAAAATAGATAGATAGATAGATGCTACTGATTTTGTATTTCCATCCATCCATTATCCATAACCACTTATCCTGTGCAGGGTCGTGGGCAAGCTGACTATGGGCTAGAGGCAGGGTACACCCTGGACAAATCACCAGATGATCACAGAGCTAATACATAGAGACAAACAACCATTCACACTCACATTCACACCTACGGCCAATTTAGAGCCACCAGTTAGCCTAACCTGCATGTTTCTGGACTGTGGGGGAAACCGGAGCACCCGGAGGAAACCCACGCAGACACAGGGAGAACATGCAAACTCCAAACAGAAAGGCCCCCATTGGCCACTGGGATAAAACCCAGGACCTTCTTGCTGTGCGGCGACAGTGCTAACCACTACACCACCGTGCCACTCCAGTTTGTATTTCATAATTCCAAATGACCAAATTCTCCACTTGGCATATAGAAACGCACTGCATATGGAATGAATCATAGCCTTTACACTATATGTAGTGCACCACATGCCCAGTAATGAGTGGTTTAAGATTTACTCTTTGGCTTGTGTGGTTATACACTCACTGGCCACTTTAAAAGAAACTTGTTCTTGATTCTAAGATTCCTGTTCTTGGCTGCAGGAGTGGAACCCAATGTGGTCTTCTGCTGTTGCATGTTGAGATGCTTTTCTGCTCACCATGGTTGTAAAGAGTTGCTATATACTTCCTGTCAGCTCGAACCAATCTGGCCATTTTCCTTTGACCTCTCTTATCAGCAAGGCATTTGTTTCCACCCACAGAACTGTCACCCACTCACTCAATGTTTTTTTTTTTTTTTGCTTTTTGCACCACTGTTACCCCTTTTCCACCAAATCAGTTCCAGGGCTGGTTCACAACTCGTTCAACTTGCGAGCCAGCTGAGAACCAGTTTGCTTTTCCATAGCTCGCGGTGCTAAGGGAAGCCACATCATTACGTCGCTGTATACGTCAGTTACGTCGCTACGTTTGCATAAACCTTGGCACGAATATCGAAGCAAAAACAACACGGAAGCAGCAGCAGCAACAACAACAACAATAATAATGGATGACTTCGCGTTTCGGGCGGCACGGTGGTGTAGTGGTTAGTGCTGTCGCCTCACAGCAAGAAGGTCCGGGTTTGAGCCCCGGGGCCGGCGAGGGCCTTTCTGTGTGGAGTTTGCATGTTCTCCCCGTGTCCGCATGGGTTTCCTCCGAGTGCTCCGGTTTCCCCCACAGTCCAAAGACATGCAGGTTAGGTTAACTGGTGACTCTAAATTGACCGTAGGTGTGAATGTGAGTGTGTGAATGGTTGTCTGTGTCTATGTGTCAGCCCTGTGATGACCTGGCGACTTGTCCAGGGTGTACCCCGCCTTTCGCCCGTAGTCAGCTGGGATAGGCTCCAGCTTGCCTGCGACCCTGTAGAACAGGATAAAGCGGCTACAGATAATGAGATGAGATGAGACTTCGTTTTTGTACAACTGCTGCTTCTCATCGCTTAAAAATGGCGATCTTTTGCGGTCTTGTTATTGTTGTTGGTCTTAACACCCCCCCCCCCCCCCCCCCCCCCGCTGATGTAAGCGGTTCTTTCCTCTGGCCCAGCAGAGAGTTGGTGCTAGCCTGGAACTGTTTTTTCTGGCCCCAGAGCCAGTTCTTTGTCAGTGGAAACAGAAAGCCCGGTTCCAAACTAAGCACTGGCCCCGAACCAGCCCTGGAACTGCTTTGGTGGAAAAGGGGCATGTGTGTAAACCCCAGGAGATCAGCAGTTTCTGAAACACTCAAATAAACCAGTCCATCTGGCTCAAACCCATGCCACAGTGAAAGAAAGTCACACTTTGAGATCACAATTTTTCCCATTTTGATGTTTGAACATTGTGAACATTAATGAAGCTCTTGATTTGTATCTGTATGATTTTATGCATTGTGCTGCTCTTAAAGGCCCGGTCACACAGCGCTTTACGGCTTTATCACGGCCAAAACCCGTCAAAAAGTGCTCTCCCGTGAAGCAGACGATGTTGTTCGTGTTGATGTCGAAGTTAAGACGTGTTACAGTCGATATACAGACGTGACAGGACGCAGGGGAAAATCGGAACGGCGTCGGACGCGGCAAAAAGTTTTGGACTGCTCAAAACTTTAGACCGCGGACAACCACGGCCGGCACACGTGGTAAAGACGTGCAACACACGTGAAAAACACGTGATAATCAGTGTCCCGGCCGTTATTAAAACTTGGGGAGACGTGGTAAGACGCGAAAGTTTGGCGGTCTATCACGGGCAGAGCACGGTCATCGGACGGGTGTTACGCGTTGGTATCACGGGATATAGCGTGTGTTTAGCGGCTTATCACTGAGAAATGGATTTTTCCGCGTACATAGCACTGTCTAAGCCCGTTAAACGACGTCTCAAACAAGTTCTAAATTCGATTGATCACTGTCTAATCACTTCTGCATCACTTCTGATTTGCGGCATGTATAAATACCGTAATTTTCTGAGACCTCGGCACTTGCAGTCTAGATGTCAAGGGGTGAACATGAACCCTCAACGCTGTGATGTCCTCATCTTAATGCTCCAGCACCAACAGAACCAACTGATACAGGCTCAACATATCCTTGCTGAGAGAAGAAGAAGGAGGAGGAGGAGGGTGGTACGGAACATCTGGGTGTGTGGCTGGACTTGGTTAGCTGTGCTTAGGCAGTGCTGCAGCAGTGAAACAGCCGCCAACGGCCATACCCCGTACAAAGCACGGCAAAGCCAAAATTGACCAAAAATTAGCACTTACGACCACGTCCACCAGATTTTTGTATCTTTTTGTATGTGATATAGATGCGGAGTGCTGTGTGACCGCCCCTTAAGGGATCGGCTGATTAGAGAACTGCATAAAACAGCAGGTGGGTAGGCATTCCTAATAAGGTGACCAGCGAGTGTGGTTAACCTCTTATGAGCAGCTGCGTTAGCTTCATGGTTACAGATGTGGCATGTCATTCTGGATAGTTAACCAGTGAAGATGGCATTAGTTGGGTAAGTATCTTGTTTGCTTCTTTTACTCTATTTTTGGAGGGGCCTTGGGGAGTTGTTTATCCCACTTTCCTCCAAATTTTAGTCAATGCTGATTCCCATCCACTAGCTATTTCTGCCTTTTTTTGCATTGCTTCCTCTGAAGCACTGACTCACAAAGGAATCCTGCCAACCCAAGAGTTCAATCTGTTTCTCATGATGCATTATCAGGGATGTGAAACAATTTCAGAGGAACTTGATAATGGACTCTTCTGTGGAAATGAGTGTGTGAAGGATACTGAGGGCAAGCCAGGAATCACTGAAGTCAAAGCTGGGGTCAGTGCACAAGCAGGCAAAGTAAATCACAGTCATGTACAAAATGTGAGTGATATAAATGGGCCAAAACAAGAGAAAATAGAAAATGTGAAATGAGGCTCAGAAGGCGCAATCAAGGCAACTTTGCAATAAGAAAGAAACGCCATGCTATCAATAAGCACATGAATACAGTACAAAACAGGTAAACACAATCGAAAGAAAAGGGGTGAATACAACTGACCGTAGGTGTTTTTCAACCATTTGCACCATGTCAACCTTTTTTTTTTTTTTTTTTTTTACACCAGTTGACCAGGGGAAGGGAGGGGGCCAAGTACGCTGAGGGAGACCTTTCCAAAATGCATATTCATAAACCTGGTTATTTCATGATGTTAAAATTTGAGTAATGTTTATACTACCTTGCTACACTTCTTATCTTCCAATGGCTTCTGCATGGTTAAACCTCAAATTACTGGTATCTTGTTTAATGCCTGAAATACGAGAGATTTGACCCCAGTTCTCATTTGTAAATGTCTCATCTCATCTCATTATCTCTAGCCACTTTATCCTTCTACAGGGTCACAGGCAAGCTGGAGCCTATCCCAGCTGACTACGGGCGAAAGGCGGGGTACACCCTGGACAAGTCGCCAGGTCATCACAGGGCTGACACATAGACACAGACAACCATTCACACTCACATTCACACCTACGGTCAATTTAGAGTCACCAGTTAACCTAACCTGCATGTCTTTGGACTGTGGGGGAAACCGGAGTACCCGGAGGAAACCCACGCGGACACGGGGAGAACATGCAAACTCCACACAGAAAGGCCCTCGCCAGCCACGGGGCTCGAACCCAGGACCTTCTTGCTGTGAGGCGACAGCGCTAACCACTACACCACCGTGCCGCCCATTTGTAAATGTATATGAATAAATCTAAATGTTAATTTAATACTATAGGTGGTTAATCTCTCCAGTTCCTGGATGATGAACTTCTGTACATTCTGCTGACAAAAGTCTTTTTTCTTCCTTTGCTTGCACTTTACTAATTATCTGCTTATTTAAACCATGCCTTAGTTGTGGTCGCTCAGACACAATACAGCTGGAGCTCATTTTCAGTAGGCAAGAATATTTACAGACTTTATTCCACTTCTGAAGATGTGTACAAACCACCCAGTGTTCAAAATCACTGAAGTAATTATTCGAAACGTCTTGTACCAAACCCCTGGAAGTGCTCTGTAACCGCCGGCTCCAATTCCATAAAGAGCAATTTAGCAACTCCGCTATTAGTACAAAGCAGTTTATATCGTAGTTACAATAGTTGATAGCTTTTCCATATGTTTGATTTAACAGTGTACTTTTTTCCAGTATTTATGCTTTCCAAACGGTTAATGGATGCCTATGCTGATTAATAAATTATTGGAGTAAAATCCAGTCGTCTTTACCAGATTTCTTGAAATCAGGTAAGGACATTATTTGGACACAAAATGTCATAGTATCCTGTTATCGTATCCATTTGAGTAATCCAGATATTGCTAGTCAAAAACTTTTTCCCACCATCAACTGTCCAGTTTTGGTGATCCTGTGCCCACTGTAGCCTGAGGTTCCTGCTCTTGGCTGACAGGAGTGGAACCTGATGTGGTCTTCAACTGTTGTAGCCTGTTCCCCCTCAAGGTTCAAAGTGTTGTGTGTTCTGAGATGCTTTTCTGCTCAGCAGGGTTGTAAAGAGTGGTTATTTCAATTACCGTTGCTTCCCTTTTATCATAGCATTCTAATATTATATATATACACACTTACAACTACAGAGAATTGACTATATTAGCTTGTTAGGAAGCTATGAAGGTCAGAGTGCAAGGCATCATGGAACAAGGTTAAAGATTAACAAAACACAAAAACCTTTTATACTGACAGATAATGTCCATGTAAGACATGTTTGAGTGTTAACTTGTTCATATTTGTACCTGTATACCAGGTACAGATTTTATTTTAAAAGAAAGACAATGTTCCTGGGTGGCACGGTGGTGTAGTGGTTAGCGCTGTCGCCTCACAGCAAGAAGGTCCTGGGTTCGAGCCCCGGGGCCGGCGAGGGCCTTTCTGTGTGGAGTTTGCATGTTCTCCCCGTGTCCGCGTGGGTTTCCTCCGGGTGCTCCGGTTTCCCCCACAGTCCAAAGACATGCAGGTTAGGTTAACTGGTGACTCTAAATTGAGCGTAGGTGTGAATGTGAGTGTGAATGGTTGTCTGTGTCTATGTGTCAGCCCTGTGATGACCTGGCGACTTGTCCAGGGTGTACCCCGCCTTTCGCCCGTAGTCAGCTGGGATAGGCTCCAGCTTGCCTGCGACCCTGTAGAAGGATAAAGCGGCTAGAGATAATGAGATGAGATGAGACAATGTTCCTGGGTACCCTTGGCCATCATACTCTCCTTGAGGTTTAAATATTGTTCTCTGAGTACAAATTACGTGAGAGAATCTGAGATTGTGGCATCACTTACACACTACTTGACTTACCGAGGCTGAATTCTAGTGGATATATCCAGGGCCGCTGACAGCTTTGGCTGGGCCCGGGACAAAATGCTCTGAATGGGCCCCCCCCGGGCCAACACACAAACACCCACCCACCTCTCTTATCCCAGTCTCTACTCACTCCAACCCTTAAATGGCAGGTATTCAAAAACCATTCAACCGGTCAACAACCATTTCATTTTAGCATTTCACCATTTTTACAGTTTTAACATTTTAACATTTCCTTAGTCTGCAACTATTCAGGTGTGAAATGCAATGCGCCGGACTTTTGTTGTGCGTGCGTGCGTACTGTCCAGTGTGAAAAGCAGAGAAGAACACACCGCTCGAGAAACGGCGGGATATGATTGCGGGCTAATGTGAATATTCTTAGCTTCAATCAGATATATGAAACACAATGTTATTAAGCCGTTGTGGTTATGAAATGATTCAATGCCCTGTGCATTTGATATGGTGTTCAGTGTGACTTGCTCTCCCATCGTTTGTAACATGAATTGCGTGCCGCGCGTGCCTTGGTTGGGGTTACTTTACGGGGCTGGAAAAAGTTGGCTGTGTCTTACCCAGTGATGGGAATAAAGGCGTTAGAAATAAACGGCGTTACTAACGGCGTTACTTTTTTTAGTAACGAGTAATCTAACTAATTACTTTTTACATCGTTATAACGCCGTTCCCATTACTTACAATAAAATACTATGCGTTACTTTATTAAAGCTGTTCTCATCTGGCACACTGCTCGTTCAGCCTTTCTTTACTCTGCTTTCGTGTGGGGCGGGGAGACACGAGACAACGGCACAGTCAGCCAATCAGAGTAGATTTGGACAACATACGTAGGTAGGCCACGCCTACTGCACGCTCTTTCAATCGGAAGACACAGCGATGGCGAGCGGTCAGCCCAGCACTGCGCTTTCACATTGGAAATACAGCCATTATTTTTCATTACTTGAAATAAAAGGCAAGAGTGTTTACGTGCAATGCACATTATGTCGAGGAACAAAGCGTTTATCCTCGTCAGTGGCCAGTAATTAGTAACATAATTTTAATAACTACAAAAATATATTACATTTGATGGATGTCTTATCTCACATTGTCCCACAAAAATATTAATATAGTGTAGATAACGTTACTAATTGGTTCTGTTAAGTGTCCATTTCAGTCATTAAACACATTTAACATTCACTTTTATTATGATTACACTAATTGAATTTGATTTTTTTTTTGAGGGGGAACAAAATGTAACGGAATAATTACTTTCCCTGGTAATTAGTTACTTTTATGACAAAGTAACTCCGTTACTAACTCAGTTACTTTTTGGGAAAAGTAACTAGTAACTATAACTAATTACTTTTTGAAAGTAACGTGCCCAACACTGGTCTTACCTGGCTCAGCTGCCCCACTGCCTTTGCTAGTACCTGCTGCATCATCCGAATCTTTTTTTAAATATTTATGCAGTGAGCCCCTGAGTCTCTTGGTTTCTTCCTCTCTTTTTCTCTTTTCTTTTCTTTTCTGTGCTCCTGACTTGTGCATGTTGGCAAATGGCACGCACGCTGATTGTCGAAGCGCTATGATCGAACGATGTCGTTTTTTCCCCTTAATCAAAGAGTCAGACCAAACCATTTTTGCATTAGGGGTGGTAGGGGGTTCTTGACGCCTTTTTCAAAGACAATAAAGGCAAAAGATCTAGAAATCATTTATCGAATGCAAATATAGCACATTTCTCCCCCAAATCAACACATTTTGAAATGAAATAAAATAATCGCAACTTCATGAGAGCCCAGTTCTGGGCCCTCCCCATTCCTGGGCCCGGGACAACATACCCGTTTGTCCCCCCCTGTCGGCGGGCCTGGATATATCACTTCTACATTGTTGTAAACAACTCTAAAGATGCCTGAGTGTCAAGCATTTGGCTGTAAAAATAAGCCCGGTCACTGAAGTAGTGAACACTCTCACTCTATCTCTCTCTCTAACACACAAGTAAACAGCGAGCAGACTCATACTCAGCCTTTGGGAGCCTTTCGCTGCCTATAAACGCTACATTGCTGACTACTCAGTGTTTTTTTTTTCCTAAAACATATTTTTCCTTGTATTTTATGTGACATGCTTTTGTTTGTTTTTATACACTGAGAAAAGCAATATTTGTAGACGGCAAGAATTTAATTGCTATGTCAGTGTACATTGTCTACTAGTATCTGTATCAGGACTGCATATGCATTATCTAGCCAAGTGAGATTCCGATTTTATAAAAGTGAAGTCTGTTGATTTGCATATTTTGTTGCCAGTAAAAATCACGTGGCTACAGAAAATTTCTGATGAGATTTTTAGAATCAGAAGCCTTTATTTGTCACATATACATTACAGCACAGTGAAGTTCTTTCTCTTTATTCAACCCGTCTGAAGCAGTCAAAACATGCTCAATGCCCCCCCCCCCCCCCACACACACACACACACAGGCTTAATAGCTCGTATGGATGCACACATATACAGTGGTGCTTGAAAGTTTGTGAACCCTTTAGAATTTTCTATATTTCTGCATAATTATGACCTAAAACATCAGATTTTCACACAAGTCCTAAAAGTAGATAAAGAGAACCCAGTTAAACAAATGAGATAAAAATATTAGACTTGGTCATTTATTTATTGAGGAAAATGATCCAATATTACATATCTGTGAGTGGCAAAAGTATGTGAACCTTTGCTTTCAGTATCTGGTGTGACCCCCTTGTGCAGCAATAACTGCAACTAAATGTTTCCGGTAACTGTTGATCAGTCCTGCACACTGGCTTGGAAGAATTTTAGCCCATTCCTCCGTACAGAACAGCTTCAACTCTGGGATGTTGGTGGGTTTCCTCACATGAACTGCTCGTTTCAGGTCCTTCCACAACATTTCCATTGGATTAAGGTCAGGACTTTGACTTGGCCATTCCAAAACATTAACTTTATTCTTCTTTAATCATTCTTTGGTAGAACGACTTGTGTGCTTAGGGTCGTTGTCTTGCTGCATGACCCACCTTCTCATGAGATTCAGTTCATGGACAGATGTCCTGACATTTTCCTTTAGGATTCGCTGGTATAGTTCAGAATTCATTGTTCCATCAATGATGGCAAGCCGTCCTGGCCCAGATGCAGCAAAACAGGCCCAAACCATGATACTACCACCACCATGTTTCACAGATGGGATAAGGTTCTCATGCTGGAATGCAGTGTTTTCCTTTCTCCAAACATAACGCTTCTCATTTAAACCAAAAAGTTCTATTTTGGTCTCATCCATCCACAAAACACTTTTCAATAGCCTTCTGGCTTGTCCCCGTGATCTTTAGCAAACTGCAGACAAACAGCAATGTTCTTTTTGGAGAGCAGTGGCTTTCTCCTTGCAACCCTGCCATGCACACCATTGTTGTTCAGTGTTCTCCTGATGGTGGACTCATGAACATAAACATTAGCCAATGTGAGAGAGGCCTTCAGTTGCTTAGAAGTTACCCTGGGGTCCTTTGTGACTATTACATGCCTTGCTCTTGGAGTAATCTCCAAGAGTGATCTCCTGGGGAGGGTAACAATGGTCTTGAATTTCCTCCATTTGTACACAATCTGTCTGACTGTGGATTGGTGGAGTCCAAACTCTTTAGAGATGTTTTTGTAACCTTTTCCAGCCTGATGAGCATCAACAACGCTTTTTCTGAGGTCCTCAGAAATCTCCTTTGTTCGTGCCATGATACACTTCCACAAACATGTGTTGTGAAGATCAGACTTTGATAGATCCCTGTTCTTTAAATAAAACCGGGTGCCCACTCACACCTGATTGTCATCCCATTGATTGAAAACACCGGACTCTAATTTCACCTTCAAATTACCTGCTAATGCTAGAGGTTCACATACTTTTGCCACTCACAGATATGTAATATTGGATCATTTTCCTCAATACATAAATGACCAAGTATAATATTTCTGTCTCATTTGTTTAACTGGGTTCTCTTGATTTACTTTTAGGACTTGTGTGAAAATCTGATGATGTTTTAGGTCATATTTATGCAGAAATATCGAAAATTCTAAAGGGTTCACAAACTTTCAAGCACCACTGTACATAAACGTGCACACACTGAGTTTCTACATATAAAATAGGCTGTTTACCAATTTGTGAGTTCTCCATCTGGTGCTGACCCTCTCACATGCCTGGCTAACAGGATCTGTATACAGTCCATTTCCAATGCAGGCTTTTGTGTGACATACGTTTCCAAACTGGGTTTATCTGTGAAACAGTTCAGTGACTGTGCCTGCATTATATCACATAAAAGTTTGTGCTCTTTACAACAAACACGTTCAATTTCAGTTTTTCACTTGGCACACTTTGCACATCGGCACCAGATAGCTGTCAAACACTTTGACCTGCCTTCCTACATTTGTGCTTGCAAAGCACCACTGATTTTATCATTAGTGTCATCTGCTGATTCGCTGCTGAAATCGTTTCCCAGATGCAGATAATCCTTTTTCCGAGGTTCATACAGATATCGGGTTTCTCCATTGTTCATGCTGACTTGAAGATATATCTCTTTTTCATCTGACTAAATTCAGGCGAATGAGTATGTTTACATCAGCTACTCTTAACATCCAGTACCTGGCTACAGTGTCTTGCAAAAGTATTCATCTCCCTTGGTGTTTGTCCTGTTTTGTTGCATTACAAGCTGGAATTAAAATGAATTTTGGGGGGGCTTAGCACCATTTGATTTACATAACATGTCTACAACTTTAAAAGTAAAAATTGATGTTTTATTGTGACACAAACAATAATTAAGATGAAAAAAACAGAAATCTGGAGTGTGCATAGGTATTCACACACCCCAAAGTCAATACTTTGTAAAGCCACCTTTTGCTGCAATTACAGCTGCAAGTCTCTTGGGGTATGTCTCTATTAACTAAGCACATCTAGGCACTGAGATTTTTGCTCATTCCTCAAGGCAAAACTGCTCCAACTCCTTCAAGTTAGATGGGTTGCATTGGTGTCCAGCAATCTTCAAGTTATGCCACAGATTCTCAATTGGATTGAGGTCTGGGCTTTGATTAGGCCATTCCAAGACAGTTAAATGTTCTGAACAGCTTTGCTGTCCCTACAGATGAAAAATATCCCCACAGCATGATGCTGCCACCACCATGCTTCACTGTAGGAATGGTGTTCTCAGGGTGTTGGGTTTGCGCCACACATGGCATTTCCTATGATGGCCAAAAAGATTAATTTTAGTCTCATTTGACCAGAGAATCTTCTCCCATGTATTTGGGGAGTCTGCCACATGCTGTTGGGCAAACTCCAAATGTGCTTTCTTAAGCAATGGCTTTTTTCTGGCCACTTTTCCATAAAGCCCTGCTATGTAGAGTGTACGGCTTAAAGTAGTCCTATGGACAGATACTCCCATCTCTGCTGTGGACCTTTGCAGCTCCTTAGGTGTTATGATTGGTGTCTTTGTTGCATCTCTGATTAATGCCCTCCTTGCCTGGTCTATGAGTTTTGGTGAGTGGCCTTCTCTTGTTAGGTTTGTAGTGGTGCCATGTTATTTCCCTTTTGCTATAATGGATTTAATGGTGCTCTGTGGGATATTTAAAGTTTGGGATATTTTTTATAACCCAATCCTGATATATACTTCTCCACAACTTTGTCTCTGACCTGTTTGGAGTGCTCCTTGGTTTTCATGTTACTTGCTTAGTAGTGTTGCAGAGTCAGGGTCCTTCCAGAACAGGTTTATTTATACAGACATCATGTGACAGATCATGTGACACTTTGATTGCACACAGGTGGATCTTGATCAACTAAATATGTGACTTATAAAGTGAATTGGTTGGACCAGCTCTTATTTAGGGGTTTCATATGAAAGGGGGTGAATACCCATGCAGACTCCAGATTTCTGTTTTTTCACTCACTCACTCACTCACTCACTCACTCACTCACTCACTCACTCACTCACTCACTCACTCACTCACTCACTATCCATTAACATCAGTTTCCACCAGCCGGCAGGTATGATGTTGCATGATAGGCTTTCACCCTCATTTTCCATGCTGTTTGGTCGCTTGTGTCATTTACAGTGAGGTTGGCCACCTTTGGGTTGTTTGTGACAACTTTGCACCATGTTTTGCGTGGCCTACCCCTTCTTTTCTGCCCATCAACCTGGATGTTCCTTATGGTGTTAATACAGCTCTCAGTCCTTTCTACATGTCCAAACCATCACAGCCGCTTACATCTGATAGCAGTCACGAGGTCAACCATCTCGAGCCTTGCGCGTAGGTCACTCACACTAGTAACATCATCAGGTTTGACACCACACATCCACCTTAGCATCACCCACTCATTTCTCTTCTGCCTTGCCATGTTGATCTTCCTAGGGGCCCAGCACTCACTGGCGTACAGCATGGCACTCCTAAAACAGCTACCATACACCCTACCCCATGTTTGAAATGACAAGCTCTTGCAAGACAGTATAGGCAGCAGCTCCCTGAATTTGCCCCAGGTGGCTCTCACCCTAATGATTGTGGCAACCTCACAGCTACCACCAAACAGATGGTATCTCCTAGATAGCAAAAGGAATCCACCACATCCAGACAGTGTTCACCAACCATGACGTGGTCGCATGGCCTGCCATCGATGGGGCGAGCTGTTCCTTTTTCATCTTAATTATTGTTTGTGTCAGAATAAAACAACAATTTTCATCTTTATAGTGGTAGGCATGCCGGGTAAATCAAATGATAATAACCCCCAAAAAATCCATTTTAATTCCAGCTTGTATTGCAACAAATCAGGACAAACATGAAAGGGGGATGAATACTTGTGCAAGACACTTTATCAATGACTTCACATCACATCCTAGGTGCTATATTGGTCATGAAAACACAGTATCAACATATCTCCATGCTATATGTTGGTATAAATTTGATTTCCACAGCGTGTTAGCCTCAGCACAACCAGAGTAACACATTTTGTCTTTATTGGAATCAGGATTTTGTTCTGGAAAATGTTTCGGAGATGTGTCATCCTGTTAGGTCTTTGAGTAGAAAAAAAAATCTATTGATTATTTCCATGAATCATGTAAGAGTCATGGTATGCTTTATTGGTGTTTACTAACAAAAGAAAACATGTTCTGGCCAACATCTGGGTTCTCACTTCAATCTGTATTGATAATGAAGAATAAGTCAGCCATCTGGTGATAATATTTATTTTTTCTTCAAGACGATCCAGGGACAAAAGAAGAAGAAGAAGCCTTTATTTGTCACATGCACACTTCAAGCACAGTGAGATTCATCCTCTGCATTTAACCCATCTGAAGCAGTGAACACGAACACACACACACACACACACACACACACCCAAAGCAGTGGGCAGCCACAGTACAGCGCCCAGGGAGCAGTCAGGGGTTAAGTACCTTGCTCAAGGGCACTTCAGCCCAAGGCTGCCCCATGTTAACCTAACTGCATGTCTTTGGAGAATTATCATCATTGCCATATGGCTGAAACAGACCTAACAAGTCAAGTCAAGTTTATTTGTATAGCGCTTTTCACAATAAACACTGTCGCAAAGCAGCTTTACAGAATTTGAACGACTTAAAAATATGAGCTAATTTTATCCCTAATCTATCCCCAATGAGCACACCTGTGGCAACGGTGGCAAGGAAAAACTCCCTCAGATGACACGAGGAAGAAAGCTTGAGAGGAACCAGACTCAAAAGGGAACCCATCCCCATCCAGGCAACAACAGACAACATGACTATAACATTAACAGTCCTAACAAAGTCAGCTTTGTTGATGCTATAAACCCCTCACCGACAGAAACCCGAGCGCAAAACCGTTCATGACAACTGCAGTCCCAAAGTCAGCAAGTCAACTGCAGTCCCCAGCCACAAAAGCACCACTGCAAGAGTCCAGAGCATCCTCCAGGTACAACCCCCAACTGTCCACATGGGGCCGCTCTCCACAGGAGCGATGGCCTAACAGAGGATTTCTGGCAGACAATTTATCCAGAAGTTCCTGGTAAATTAGTGAATCATGCAGGTGGCACTAGGCCAGCCTTCTTGGGTGGCTCATTTGTTCTTACAATCCCAAATGTATTTCATTTGACATTTTTTTCATAATTTAGGAAACAAACAAGCATGTTTAGTATGAAACATCTATTAATTATATCAGTAATTATGGGAGTTGAAACACCTTCACACACATACACTGTTAGAAAGAGGGGTACAGTAGGAGTTCATTTCTGTTCCCCAAGGTACAACCTACATTAATGTACCCACTTAGGGCTCATCATTGGGCCTCGAGGTAAATATGTGTACACTTTTAGGGCCAAAAAGGTACATATATGTTCCCAAGCAGGATATAAAGTGTACAAATCAGTACCTTAAAGGGTACTGCTCAAATGACAAGCTGTTGTACCCTAAAGGTACAATAATAACTACTTATTAAATGAGTGTGAGGTTTTTATGAGAGAATATTAGATCGAAGTCTTGACAGTTTGGATCGAACCATAGGCAAGGGCCGAGGTCTGATATTTTCCCGTAAAGACCGAGTAAGTGAGGTTAATAAAGAGTTTATTATATGCCTTTTTTTCTAAGCTTAAAATAGATGGTCATTATAATGAGGCATGACACTGCTTTCAGTCACGTCATATTTGGAATGTAGTTGAGTCACGCAAGCAGAATAACTGGCTAGCGGTTTCAAAACTGAATTTCTGTTAGCCATAATCAGTTTCTAAATACTCTTTATTATGCATTTCTTAATAACTCAGTGACTCTTGTTTGTATTTTGTGTTTCAGGCATTTTTGATTCTGTTTTGAGTTCCAGTTAGTCTTTTTTTGTCGTTTTGTTTTAGGTTTTTTGCAACACTGAAAGCAGGCACCTTGGAAAGAAAGCCTGTAATTGCCCACAAGCATGACAGGAAAATTCTGCCTGCCAAGGAACCAATCGGAGTGCACGATTTTACCGGAAGTAGCTTGTCCCATATAATATTTAAATAAGATTGGCTGGCATTGAGTGGTATATCAGATATATCCCATTCAGCTAGCATGATACTGAACAAGTCAACGATGGTATATCTGATAGACCATGAAAAAAAGCCAGCCAATATTATTATTATTATTATTATTATTATACATTCCTTTTGGGTGTTCAATGCGTCTTTCTCTTTCAAAATTCTCTCAAAATCTTCTGTATTTAACGAAGCAAACCTGGCGGCCATGTTTGCTTACAAATTGTCACAGTCACTCACTAGCGCAGAAGTTTTACTTCTCCGATATGTGACATCATGTTGTCTTGCCAACCATGCAATATTATAAACCATATTCAATGCTCATTCTCCATTGGGTAGAGTGATGTAATACATGTAGGATAAGTGATATGCTAACAATATTGCATGCTATCAAACCAAATGAATGAAACCCACTAGAAGGGAATAGAACACATGCTTTTATTCCATCAAAAAAGTGTCCTGTATGTATAATCAAAAAAGTCTTTCCCACACCATGTGGCGCATAGGGCAGCGCCGATCCCCGTTTTCATAGCCCTCGGCCTCTCGCCTATTATATAGCTAGGGTTACAGTGGGGAGCTAGTCCTCTGGTAACCACAAGAGTTTGACTCCCCACTCGCATCTGTATTGCAGTGTGTCTTGCCAGACGGCAGTAGGTACCATTGTTATGATGGTCTTTGGTATGACCATGAGTAGAACTCCCGATCTCCCGATCGAGAGGTGGACACTCTAGGGCCAACTCATAGTCTGTATGTATAATAATTTACTTTATTTTCTGAGAGTGTAGGTAACACTTCATACTGTATGTAGTTCGAAGGCCAGTAAATCAACAGTCCGTTTATCAGTCTATGAATGAATTGATCCATTCGTCAATCTAGTCATTAGTTTTCTTTTGTTACAGACATGTAAAAGTTTTTTCCTTTACCTGACATGTTTCGATGGTGTAACTTCCGTCTTCATCAGAGGGTCACCCGGATGTTGGTGTGTGACGTGCTTTTGTAATCAGCTGATGTTACGGAGGTGTGCCCTCCCTGTTAACATTGACAGGTCGGTCACGCCTCCCGCTGTCAGTGTTGCCCCCTCAGGATGGCGCTCCAGGTGTGGGAGAGCATGTATGCCCCCTCATCCCTGTTTATTGTTCCTGGGCTACGCTTTCTGATTTCTACTGACTCCTTAATCCAACGGTGGTATCTGTTGTTCTCTTGTTGTATGATTTGAGCATTGTCCCAGTCCATTATATGATTTTCCCTTCTGCAGTGGTCTGTTATTGCTGATTTGAGGTTCTCTTGCGTGGCTTTATCTTTTTTTGCTCTTGTTTGTCTCTGTTCTGTTTCTTTTTCACATTCCTTTTTATGTTCCTTTTTTCATATGCTAAAACTCCTTCCTGTCTCCCCAATGTAGGTTTTATTGCATGACTGGCATGGTATTTCATATATGACATTGCATTTATTGTGTTGGTCGATTTTGTCCTTAGGGTGAACTAGTAGCTGTCGTAGTTTGGTGTGTGGTTTCACGGGTGTTTATATATTGTTTTTTCATGGCTCTTTGGATTCGTTCTGTAACTCCTCTGACATACGGTAGAGTCACTACTGCTTTGCTTTCTTGTTTTTGGGTTGTCTGTTTTCTTCCTTTTTTCGTCTGTGTCTTTTCTTTTGTTTTCATTTGTTGTGCGCCTTTGTGTATGGCCCATGGTGGATATTGACATGTGATCAAAGCTTGCCATATATGTTGTTCTTCTGTTGCACGTTCTGTGGGATCGGTTATGATTGCTGTACGTTCGTAGAGTGTTCTGACAACTGACAGTTTGTGACCTCCCTGCCAGCCTTAACCAGTTGGATTTTTGTCCCAATTCTGATGTTTGATGTAAATGTTTCCTGAAGCTTTTGATTTGTATCTGCATGATGTTATGCATTCTGACACATGATTGGTCAACTAAGTAAATCATCAGAATGGAGTAGAAGTTTTCTAAAATTGCACTCCTAGGGCTTACTGGTGCTTAAATATCATTATACATTTCAGATTCCCATGTCTTCTGGAGTTCACACTAAGACCTATACACTTTGATGACCTGCTAAGACAGAAGGTATGTCCTGAGGTTAAAGCTGGATATGATGATGCGTCAGGTTTTCAGCACTTACTGGGTAATAAATGTTAGAAAAGTGAAGAAGAGCAAAATGACGAGGACCTGAAATGCTTTATTTCTGTCATCAGTTAATAGCACCTGTGTACGCATTCAGATAGAAATAAATATAGATGTAGCAGATGATATATGATTAGGTTAGGAAAGTATGTTCTGAATCTGGAGCCAAGGTTAACTCCCATTTGATTCAAGACACTGCTTATGTGGTTATGTTACAATTCTATTAAAATAAAGGCTTCTTCTTCTTCTCAGCTTTCTACAGTTTGTATAATTATGTTAAATTTGAACATTTTGGATACCCAACACATAAAACACACCTTATTCTCATGGTAGAGCATTCAACTTCACTCAGTTCCTCCATAATAGGAGCACCCGGAGGAAACCCACGTAGACACAAGGAGATCATGCAAACGCCACACAGAAAGGCTTCCGTCGGCCCCTGGGCCGCTTGAACCCAGAACCTTCTTGCTGTGAGGCAGTGCTAACCACTACAACACTGCGCTGCCCCACGGATAATGTAGATACCCACTGCTCTGGGTGTGTGTGTGCTCACTGCATCAGATGGGTTAAATGTAGAGGAGGAATTTCGCTGTGCTTGAGTGTATGTGTGATAAATAAAGGCTTCTTCTTCTTCTCAGCTTTCTACAGTTTGTATAATTATGTTAAATTTGAACATTTTGGATACCCAACACATAAAACACACCTTATTCTCATGATAGAGCATTCAACTTCACTCAGTTCCTCCATAATAGGAGTTTTTACCTTACAGGCATTTAGCAGATGCTCTTATCCAGAGCACCATCCAACATACCCAGAGCAGCCTGGGGAGCAGTTAGGGGTTAGGTGCCTTGCTTAAGGACACTTCTTTGCATCTTTGGAAACAAACAGTCACTGGTTCAAGTCCCTGGACCAGCAGGAATGGCTGAAGTGTCCTTAAGCAAGGCACCTAACTGCTCCCCAGGCTGCTCTGGGTATGTTGGATGGTGCTCTCGTGACAAACAGTATGCCTTTAATTTAAAGGAAAGAGCTGAAAATAAGCCGTGAGCTGGTCTGAATTCATAGAATGTATGCTTGTATATCAGCATACACTCCGATTATTCATAGTTTTCATTAAAAAAAAAAAACTCAATCTAATTGTTAGTTATGGGCAGCGTAATAGTAATGCAGTGGGGGTAAAGAGTGCAGGTTCCCCAGTTCAATCCTGACCTTAGGTTCTCATCTCATCTCATTATCTCTAGCCGCTTTATCCTTCTACAGGGTCGCAGGCAAGCTGGAGCCTATCCCAGCTGACTATGGGCGAAAGGCGGGGTACACCCTGGACAAGTCGCCAGGTCATCACAGGGCTGACACATAGACACAGACAACCATTCACACTCACATTCACACCTACGGTCAATTTAGAGTCACCAGTTAACCTAACCTGCATGTCTTTGGACTGTGGGGGAAACCGGAGCACCCAGAGGAAACCCACGCGGACACGGGGAGAACATGCAAACTCCGCACAGAAAGGCCCTCGCCGGCCACGGGGCTCGAACCCAGATCTTCTTGCTGTGAGGCGACAGCGCTAACCACTACACCACCGTGCCGCCCTGACCTTAGGTTATTCTCTGTATTTAGTTTTGCATGTTCTCGTCATGTCTGTGTGGGTTTTCTTAGTGTTCTCCAGTTATCTTGTAAAAAACATGCATGCTGGTGCATTGGCTATGCTACATTTACCCCTCGGGATGAATAAGTGTGTGAATGTGTTTATGTATGGTGCCCTGTGATGGAGTGTTTTCCCAGAACAATGAACTAGTAGAAGGAACATTTTTACTTTTGCAACCAGACATTGAGGGTACAGTAAAAATGAACAAACAAAAACCATGGCCTAATGGTTAGAGAAACATCTTTGGAAACAAACGGTCACTGGTTCAAGTCCCTGGACCAGCAGGAATGGCTGAAGTGTCCTTAAGCAAGGCACCTAACCCCTAACTGCTCCCCAGGCTGCTCTGGGTATGTTGGATGGTGCTCTGGATAAGAGCATCTGCTAAATGCCTGTAAGGTAAAAACTCCTATTATGGAGGAACTGAGTGAAGTTGAATGCTCTATCATGAGAATAAGGTGTGTTTTATGTGTTGGGTATCCAAAATGTTCAAATTTAACATAATTATACAAACTGTAGAAAGCTGAGAAGAAGAAGAAGCCTTTATGTATCACACATACACTCAAGCACAGCGAAATTCCTCCTCTACATTTAACCCATCTGATGCAGTGTACACATGCATGCACACACAAGTGAGCAGTGAGCACACACACACCCAGAGCAGTGGGTATCTACATTATCCGTGGGGCAGCGCAGTGCTGTAGTGGTTAGCACTGCCTCACAGCAAGAAGGTTCTGGGTTCAAGCGGCCCAGGGGCCGGCGGAAGCCTTTCTGTGTGGAGTTTGCATGATCTCCTTGTGTCTACGTGGGTTTCCTCCGGGTGCTCCAGTTTCTCCCACAGTCCAAAGACATGCGGTTAGGCTAACATAGGGTGGCCTTAGGCTAAAGTGCCCTTGAGCAAGACACCTAACCTCCAACTGCTCCCTGGGCGCTGTAGCATAACTGCCCACTACTCTGGGTATGTGTGTATGCTCATTTGCTCACATGTGTGTGTGTGTTCACTGCTTCAGAATGGTTAAATGCAGAGAGGAATTCCACAGTGCTTAAGTGTACATGCGATAAATAAAGTTGTTTTTCTTCTTCTACAGTACCCGGGAAGCAGTTGGGGGTTAGGTGCCTTGCTCAAGACCACTTCTGCCATGATACAGAGGGTGGGGAAAGTGCTGTTCATTCACTCAACTCCCCTCACATTTTTCCTACCAGTCCTGGCAATTGAACTGGTGACCATTTGGGCCCAAGGTTGCTTCTCTAACCTTTAGGCCACGTGTGGAGAGAAACAAGAACAAGAAGCAAGACAAGAAGTCTCATCTCATCTCATCTCATTATCTCTAGCCGCTTTATCCTTCTACAGGGTCGCAGGCAAGCTGGAGCCTATCCCAGCTGACTACGGGCGAAAGGCGGGGTACACCCTGGACAAGTCGCCAGGTCATCACAGGGCTGACACATAGACACAGACAACCATTCACACTCACATTCACACCTACGGTCAATTTAGAGTCACCAGTTAACCTAACCTGCATGTCTTTGGACTGTGGGGGAAACCGGAGCACCCGGAGGAAACCCACACGGACACGGGGAGAACATGCAAACTCCACACAGAAAGGCCCTCGCCGGCCCCGGGGCTCGAACCCAGGACCTTCTTGCTGTGAGGCGACAGCGCTAACCACTACACCACCGTGCCGCCCAGACAAGAAGTCGTCTTTATTTATCACACATACACTCAAGCACAGACTTAAGCACAGTGAAATTCCTCCTCTGCATTTAACCCATCTGAAGCAGTGAACACAGACATACCCAGAGCAGTGGGTAGCTATGCTACAGCGCCTGGGTTAGGTTCCTTGCTCAAGGGCACTTCAGTCCAAGGCCGTTCCATATTAACCTAACTGCTTGTCTTTGAACTGTGGGGGAAACCGGAGCACCTGGAGGAAACCCATGCAGACATGGTGAGAACATGCAAACTCCACACAGAAAGGCCCCCGTCGGCCATTGGGCTCGAACCCAGAACCTTCTTGCTGTGAGGCGACAGTGCTAACTAGTACACCACCGTGCTGGCAAGTATTGCATGTCTGTATTCCTTCTACAGGAACCAATCATTCATTAATTTTCAGGAAGTACTTTATCCTGATCAGAGGTGCAGTAGACCCAGGGCATGAGGACAGAATACACCCTGGATGGATGCCAGTACATTGCAGAGCCCCCTCCACACACACACCATGTTTTTTTGAAGCTGAAGGAAACCAGACATCTCGGTGAAAGAACCTCAGGGAGAGAAATACCAGACCGAACTGAATATTTTTTAAACTGATTAATTACTGTAGTGACTGTTGAAAATCCGATTGTCTCCTGTTCGATAGATTACAGGACGGTTATATAAAAACGAAATGAAAAATGAATAAAATATTTTTTAACAAGTCATAGATTCAACCTCTGGAGATTTCAGCACTGAGCTAAGATGTTTGTGCTGTTTCTTCAGCACACAGATCCTATCCAAGACATCATATCTGATGAATCCTTTGAGCGTAGACACGCCAAGCTTTGGCAGTTTGATAGTAATAACGTCATTTTCATTTGCAGTATAGTGAAATAAGAAGCTTTATTCAATACAAACCTGCCAGAGGACTCTGAAAACAGTGCTGTGAATGTAGTTTAAAAAAAAAAAAAACCCCAAACAAACAACAACTCCATCCAAATGAGTAACCTAGAATTAATTACAGCATACATTCTGGAGTATGTTTTGTTCATCCTTACTTGGAAGAACATTCATTTTCCTTTGGAAGAATAATTTGTCTGTCTTGAATTCATTACTGAGCTATGAAGACACATATTTGTCATTTTGAACTTATAGAAGAGAACAGATGCTTGTGGTTATGGTGGATTATCCAAGATGAGTGGTACAAATTGTAATTTTTTCAGTATTTGATGGATCCTTTATCAATCAATTTGATCAATCCATCAATATAGGAAAAGGCAACATTATTTTGTGTTTTTATTTATATCAGATGTCTGAGTCTCATCTCATCTCATTATCTCTAGCCACTTTATCCTGTTCTACAGGGTCGCAGGCAAGCTGGAGCCTATCCCAGCTGACTACGGGCGAAAGGCGGGGTACACCCTGGACAAGTCGCCAGGTCATCACAGGGCCGACACATAGACACAGACAACCATTCACACTCACACCTACGATCAATTTAGAGTCACCAGTTAACCTAACCTGCATGTCTTTGGACTGTGGGGGAAACCGGAGCACCCGGAGGAAACCCACGTGGACACGGGGAGAACATGCAAACTCCGCAGAGAAAGGCCCTCGCCGGCCACGGGGCTCGAACCCGGACCTTCTTGCTGTGAGGCGACAGCGATAACCACTTCACCACTGTGCCGCCCAGATGTCTGAGTATGATGTATAATTTTACACATTAAACCTCTTCTTATTGCACATTGCACTTTTTCAGGCTTTACTTCAGCCGTGCTTTCAAAGTATGATATAAAAACAAAAGCTAATTTGCAGGCCTTATAGTTCTTGGACCACAGTGGTGTATTATAATCAGAATCATATGGATATGATTAAGGTTTACAGTCATGCCTTCAAGAATATTTAGAAGCGCGCTCTCTGCCAGATAAAACCGCTTTGCCAATGAACCAGCACACTGATAAACAAAAATTATGAGCTTTTCAGAATCATCGTTAAACTGAAAAGGCTTTTGATTCTTTGTTATTTGACGCACAGCTGGAGTTGGTGATTACTAAGTCACATTCTACAGAATTGAAGAAAAAAAAAGACGCTCGTATCATAAAAAAGCAGTGCTTTTTTTCTCATGTTCAGGTTTGAGGCGAGCACTTGAAAGGCACTCGAAAGAAAATCCTATTCTTAAATACAATAAATATATATGCATTTTTATTGAAATATTTGTGAATCTGGTGCTAATTTGTTTCTCTGGAGCTGAATTTTCGTAATTGTTGTGAGTAGTTAGGGGTTGTGTGCCACTCCAATGTCACATGAGGATAGTCCTAGAACAGTTTCAATGATGCTTAAAAGGACAAATAATTCAATCTCAAATGTAACAGAAAGGATATACATTTTAATAGGAACTTGTTCTTGATTCTCAAGGTGATGATACACGGGGCAACTTTAATGTTGCCAGCAATGGGTGACCAGGTGAGACACAGGGCAACTAATTCGGGCAAGAGACAATTAGCAACAACCAATCAGATAAGAGCAACTCACAAAAAAAAAAAAAAAATCATGAGCTGCCAATGACTTTTAACTTGATGCAAGAGAGCTAACATTATCCCTATAGCTAGCAATAACTTTCAGCTAACTATGTTAGCAAAAACAACTGCTAGGTAGCTAAATCCCATTTAATCTCTATGGTTAGCTAATGGCAGCTTACACTTAGCTGAAAAAAATAAATCGATGTCTTAATTCTAACCTGAGCACATAAAAATAGACGTCTGTTGGTTTTCTAAGCATTTGATTAGGTAAATTCACAACTTTGGATTTACACATAACTTCCCGGCATAAAAAGATATGTTGTCTTTCTTTTTCTTCACTCCACTGCCATTGAGATGCTGCCATCTTTGTAAAAACTTTAGAAGCTCTCAGGTGGTCATGTGATTCACTGCTAGCACTCTGATTTGGATGATCTTAAAAAGTTGCCCAAAACAATCAAAATTGTTCGGATAGAAATTATGTTGCCCAATCTCAATGGGAAAGTGTCGAAGCACAATTGTCCAGGAACATTGCCCAAAAAAATTGCCCCATGTATCATCAATTTAAAGGAACAGTCCACCGTATTTCCATTATGAAATATGCTCTTATCTGAATTGAGACGAGCTGCTCCGTACCTATCCGAGCTTTGCACGACCTCCCAGTCAGTCAGACGCAGTCAGACGCGCTGTCACTCCTGTTAGCAATGTAGCTAGGCTCAGCATGGCCAATGGTATTTTTTGGGGCTGTAGTTAGATGCGACCAAACTCTTCCGCGTTTTTCCTGTTTACATAGGTTTATATGACCAGTGATATGAAACAAAGTTCAGTTACACAAATTGAAACGTAGCGATTTTCTATGCTATGGAAAGTCCGCACTATAATGACAGGCGTACTAACACCTTCTGCGCGCTTCGGCAGCGCATCGATATCTGAGCTCTGTATCAATGCGCTGCCGAAGTGCGCAGAAGGTGTTAGTACGCCTGTCATTATAGTGCGGACTTTCCATAGCATAGAAAATCGCTACGTTTCAATTTGTGTAACTGAACTTTGTTTCATGTCACTGGTCATATAAACCTATGTAAACAGGAAAAACGCGGAAGAGTTTGGTCGCATCTACTGTAACTACAGCCCCAAAAAATACCATTGGCCATACTGAGCCTAGCTACATTGCTAACAGGAGTGACAGCGCGTCTGACTGTGTCTGACTGACTGGGAGGTCGCGCAAAGCTCGGATAGGTACGGAGCAGCTCGTCTCAATTCAGATAAGAGCATATTTCATTATGGAAATACAGTGGACTGTTCCTTTAAGTTTCCTGTTCTTGGAGTGGGACCCAATAAAATCTTCTGCTGTTGCATGCTGAGATGCTTTTCTGCTCACCACGGTTGTAAAGAGTTGCTATGAGTTACTAAATCCTACCTGGCAGCTCGAACCATTCTGGCCATTTTCCTCTGAACTCTCTTATCAACAAGATGTTTGTTTCCACCCACAGAACTGTCACTGCTCACTCAATGTTTTTTTGTTTTTCACACTGTAGAATCTGCCCAGATGTGGGTGGAGCACAGAATTACGGCAGGCTGTTATTAGCTTCAAACTCGGTTTAACCCTTTGATGCAAAACATATGCACACCCCTTCTAATGCACTGCATGGGTCAAAAATGACCCGCATTCATTTTCCAGGTTATTTCATGCTGACTGAGTTTTTCTTTGCTCTATCTTTTGAAATAAATTTATTTTATGATTGAATATTCCAAGTATTCTTTAAATATCTTGTTTTTAATTACCACAAATCATTAATTTATTTTTTTCTTTCCTACTTTATGAACAAAAATACTTTTTATATTACTACACATGGGTCATCCAAATGTGATTTAAAATTAAATGTCTTAATACTATAATAATATTTTTTTTCAAGTAATTACTGTAGCAGTGAATGGGGCCAGTTATTTATTTATTAACTATGTAGTTCGCTAAGCCAACTACAATAAAATTAGCTAACTAAAGTAGAATATGTCAACAGCTCGGTAGCTACCGTATTTTCCGGACTATACGTCGCTCCGGAGTTTAAGTCGCATCAGCCAAAAAATGCATTATGAAGACGAAAAAAACATATATACGTCGCACCGGACTATAAGTCGCACTTTTTTGAAGGGTTATTCTATCCATAGAATCTGTGATTGTATCTGATAAGCGGCGTGTGGTTACTGCGCGACTGCATTGTTTATTTAATAAACGAACAGCTGAGCAGTGATAACGCGCCCTTTGCCCTGTAAGTACCCTAGTCTGATTATTTTAAATATCTACTACTATCTTTAATACTATCACTATCGTTATTACTAATAGCCTATATTATTATTATAACTAATATTAGTAGCCTATTACTGATGCATTAATCAGTTTGCTTTTAGATTATTTTTACCGGTAGGGCTTATTATCGCCCCATGGCTCTTTCATCTGTGTTATTAAAGCTGTAGTCATCATCGAGGAGTGTCATTCTTCATTTTTGTCGAATTTTATTTCATCAAATCAAGTAGGCTATAGGTATATCATCTCCAAAGACAGGTACGGTAGTAAAAACAACCGTCTAGTGAAAAAAAAAAAACAACAACCGCTTTTAAATCCCCTACTTAAATCCTTAAAATGAGTCAGTTAACTCATGTCTTGTGTGATCTGATCTCCAATGGTGAAATAAACCGGTTGTGATGAGTACAGTCTGTTATTTTAGAAGATAAATGTAATATATAATTTAATATATAGACTAATAAAAATTAATATTTTATAATATAATATCACGACATATTACTGTCTGTAACTGTTTGTCACTAAAGCGTTTTCTAAGATCATAATGTCTGATATTATTATTATTATTTTACACACACAATAAGCGCATGTGCTTTAAGTTATAGTAAACCATCCCCCGGGCGGCACGGTGGTGTAGTGGTTAGCGCTGTCGCCTCACAGCAAGAAGGTCCGGGTTCGAGCCCCGGGGCCGGCGAGGGCCTTTCTGTGTGGAGTCTGCATGTTCTCCCCGTGTCCGCGTGGGTTTCCTCCGGGTGCTCCGGTTTCCCCCACAGTCCAAAGACATGCAGGTTAGGTTAACTGGTGACTCTAAATTGACCGTAGGTGTGAATGTGAGTGTGAATGGTTGTCTGTGTCTATGTGTCAGCCCTGTGATGACCTGGCGACTTGTCCAGGGTGTACCCCGCCTTTCGCCCGTAGTCAGCTGGGATAGGCTCCAGCTTGCCTGCGACCCTGTAGAAGGATAAAGCGGCTAGAGATAATGGGAGATAAACCATCCCCCGCCTTTTTTTTTTTTTTGAGTCGCCGGACCCACCCACCTCCTGCGTTCTGGGACCTCCCACTTCACAAATTAAGCACTGCCTAAAATCACTACATAACTTATTTAAATAACTATAGGCCTATCATTAATAATAAAACACAGGTCAATCAAGTTTATCAAGCTGATGATTTCACTCCAAATCAGCAAATCCATTGAATTCCTCATCCTCGGTGTCGCTTCTCAACAACTCTGCCAACTCCAGCAGCAGATGAAGCGCCGTTTCCTCTTCTTCTGCGTGGCTGTCGTCAGACTCGGCATCAGCTCCAGTTATTCCGCGGTGAAAAAACAAAACAAAAACATATATACGTCGCACCGGAGTTTAAGTCGCATTGCCAGCCGAACCATGAAAAAAAGTGCGACTTATAGTCCGAAAAATACGGTAATAGTAATTACTTGTAACTTTCTGACAAGTAATCTACTCACTCTCAAGGGAACCTAAACATCATCAGTTTTTTTTCTAAGGTAATGTTAGAACAATTGAAAAACATTACTTCCATGTATTAGATGGGCAAAGGGCGCTGTGCTGAGCTGTGAAATGTCTGACACAAGCACAATTCACAGTTCCCACCAAACGCTGGAGTAAATGCATGCGGGTTGGTTCTGACCCATGTGTGTAAACTTGATGTAGAATTACAAAAGCTGTGCTTGTTCATAACTTAAGAAAGGAAAAATAAAAATGATGATTTGTGCTAAACAAAAACAAGATATTTACTGCATATTTGGAAAAGTAAATGACAAAATGAATTTATTTCAAAACTATATCATAGAAACACTCAGCCATACATGAAATAACCTGGAAAATGAATGCAGGTCGTTTTTGACCCATGTTGTGCATTAGAAGGGTAGTGATACAAAAAGGGTTTTTATTCAAAAAGTAAGAAAGGAAAAAATAAAATAAGGATGTATGATGATCAAAAACAAGTTAATTGAGGAATACCTTGAATACTGAATGATGGAATTAATTTATTGCAAAGATAAAAACTCAGCCGGGTCACTTTTGACCCATGTTTTGCATCAAAGGGTTAATTGGCTTTTCAGCACAAATCTTTATGTTGAGACATACGCTACACAGACATTCACACACACACACACACACACACCGTCGTGTTCTGGTCCAAAATCCCCCTTCTTCTATTCCTCTCACTCCTTTTATAGGGCGCCGTCACTACAAGAGACACACAAACACACATTAATTGACAACAGATGTAGCAATTCGACCACTCACCTTCCCTGACTCTGCCCTCCATTCATAGACCGACGCTCGGCCACGCCCCCGCTGCCACATAACCCCACCACCTGACTCAGGCAGGGGAGCCATCCGGCCTGCAGCGGACTCCCCCCCCCCCCGACAGGACAGGAAGTCCACCACCACCATCTGCGCCCCCGGCCTGCGGACCACCTCGAATTTGAATGGCTGGAGGGTGAGATACCAACGGGTGATCCGCACGTTGGCATCCTTCATGCGGTGGAGCCACTGGAGGGGCGCATGGTCCAAACAGAGGGTGAAAGCGCATCCCAGTAGGTAGTACCGGAGGGCGAGGACCACCCACTTGATGGCTAGGCACTCTTTCTCTATCGTGCTGTACCGGCTTCACGCATTAACAGCTTCTGGCTAATGTACAGCACCGGACATTCCTCCCCCTCCACCTTCTGGGACAGAACGGCCCCCAGCCCTCTGTCCGATGCATGTCTGCAAAATAATGGGGAGGGAGAAGTCAGGGGAGTGCAAAAGTGGCCCCTACACAGTGCAGCCTTTACCCTAGAGAAAGCCTGTTGGCATTGCTCTGTCCACTGGACCGGATCTGGTGCTCCCTTTCTCTTTCCCTTTCTTGGCCAATAGAACTGGGCCATTATTTGGGCTAGTGTTTTGTCCTGCCCTAAGTGTCCGGCCATGGGACTAAAGTGAGCCACCTGGAATATGGGTTCCCGGTGGCTCTTTGGGATTAATAACTGTGTTATCTTTTCACCAGTTTGAGTGTCCTGTGTCACTCGGTATAACCTATCCTTGATAATAGAAAAGTAGGGTAAGGCCGGCATTGCATTTGGCTGGAGAATTTGACCATCGATTACTCTCACTTGGTCAAAGGCATGCCGCAGAGTCTTGTCTCGCGACTGCTCTAATGGGAAATCCTCAAGGGAATCCCCGAGAGAGGGTGGAGGGGCGAGGTGCTCCTCACTCCTCGTATTGCCCTGACGCGGTGCTGATGTAGACGGCTCTGTGACAGCTTCTCCTGCCAATGCTAGTCCGTGGTCTTCCCAAGACGGATTACTGCAGGACCCACTTCTTACTATGTGTGTCATTAACTCCTTAAATCCTGGCCAATCAGTCCCCAAAATCAGCGAGTGGGTGACACGAGGGTAACCACCGCCTTTACACTATGCTTTTCTCCCTGAAATAGAATGTGGATGGACACTAAAGGGTAGTTGTGAACATCCCCATGCACACACCTTCACCACCTGTGCTCTCCCCAATGCCTCACCTTGCACCAGACTTTGGTGGATTGAGGTCTGGTTACAGCTGGAATCCACCAAGGCCTGGTACGTATCCCCTTGGACACTTACCAGTATATGATATGCTCCGGCCCGATTGAGGGCGGTTTCTGGCGCATTGGGGACCCGGACCACCGCGCCCAACTCCATCGCGGAGCACTGATTTTGGAGATGTTCCGGCTCCCCACAGCACCAGCACACCGGCCCAGGCTCTCCCTCTGCACTGGTGTTATGGACATCACTCACCTGGGGGGAGAAGACACAGACAAGGAAGGGGAAAACAGGAGGACACCATAGGTGCGTCGGGCCGGCTGGGGGGGAGCTGGCCCCCGCCTCCACGGTGGGGGAACGGGGCAAGGACAGGAAGCAGAGGGAGAGAGAGAGGCAAGAGGAGAAGGAGAAGCACATCTTCCTGCCATTGGAACTGCCGCCATGTGGTCCTCTGCCAGCTCGATGGCTTGATCCAGCGACGCCGGGCGATGACACTGGACCCACTTCGTTGTTTGTTCCGGAAGTCGCGCGATGAATTGTTTTAGTGTTACCAGGTCGATAATTCCCTTGGCATCGCAATCATCTGCCCTCAGCCACCGCTGGCAGGCATCCCGGAGTTGTTGGCCAAACGCGAATGGCTGACCTCCTCCAAGCGCAGCGAGCGGAAGCACTGCCGCTGTTGCTCCGGGGAGTGGCTGACATGCTGGAGGATGGCTCTTCTGAGGTCCGCGTATACGAGCCGGCTGTTAGAGGGGAGCTGCAGCGCGGCAAGCTGCGCCTTGCCAGTCAGCAGGGGGAGGAGGTGCGTTGCGCGCTGATCGACTGGCCAACCCCATGCCTCCACTGCTTGCTCAAAGAGCGCGAGAAAGGCTTCTGGATCATCATGCAGACCCATCTTTAAGGTGAGGTGGGGAGGGTCCGCTCTGGTGGCAGTTGTGGATCCCGCTGACACAAGCAGGTGCCGGAACACCTGGTGGTCTTCTTGTTGGGCTAGCATCAAGGCTTCGAATTGTTGTTCCTGCTCCTTTCAGAGAGCAATCAGCGCTTGATGCTGGTTCTGCTGTGCTGTGGCGAAGGCATGGATGAGATCTTTAAATGGCGAGGACTCCATGGGGTTGTTCCCTTCTGCACTCCCGGGTTTCGGCACCACTGTAGAATCTGCCCGGATGCGGGTGGAGCACAGAAGTACGGCAGGCTGTTATTAGCTTCGAACTTGATTTAATTGGCTTTTCAGCACAAATCTTTACGTTGAGACATACACGGACATTCATATTACACACACACACACACACACACACACACACACACACACACACACACACCATCGTGTTCTGGTCCAAAATCTCCCTTCCTCTATTCCTCTCACTCCTTTTATGGGGCGCCGTCACTACAAGAGACACACAAACGCACGTTAATTGACAACAGGTGTAGCGATTCAACCACTCACCTTCCCTGACTCCGCCCTCCATTCACAGACCGACACTTGGCCACACCCCCGCTGCCACACACACCATTCTGTGTAAACTCTAGAGACTGTTGTGTGTGGAAACCCCAGAAGATCAGCAGTTTCTGAAATACTCAAACCAGTCCATCTGGCTCAAACTGACACCCATGCCACAGCGAAAGCCACACTTTGAGATCACAATTTTTCCCATTCTGATGTTTGAACGTTGTGAACGTTAATTGAAGCTCTTCATTTGTATCTGTATGATCTTATGCATTGTGCTGCTGTCAAGGGATTGGCTGATTTGAGAACTGCATAAAACAGCAGGTGGATGCATGGGCATTTCTAATAAAGTGGCCAGTAAGTGTATACATGCATTGCTGTCAGAGCATCTTTTCTCACTTACCACTTTCCAGAGACGTTGACTGTCATATTAATGATAAATCCAGCACAGAAGTCATGGAGTCAGAAAATGCTGAACTCATAGCAGGGGCGATTCTAGGTTCTGACCTTTAGTGGTGCTCAGCCCCCAGTGTTGACAGTGGCTCCTGGCTTGAACAACAGGCTTTCCATTTTTAGTCCAGATTTAAGATTTCTAGAATCGACAAATTTTTAAACAAAAGCTCGCCCAACAAGCTACAATATCTACCCATCCACAAGCACTGTCATGCAGATTTAAATGTTTTCACTAGATAAGACCTAGAATGTTTGGTAAAACCTGTATGATACTGTAGTAATGGTTAGGCTAATGGTAATGGGTGTATGATAGTAATGGTTGAGAATGCATCATCATTCTCCAAAAGTGAATTAATAGGCTTATTATAAACTGACAAGGCTAGTCATGTCAAAGTAAGTAAGAGTAATAGGCCTACTGCATGAGAAAACATTGTGTCAGTTTCTGGGTGTTAATACTCTGATGAAATGTGGTGGTGGTAAAGTGGTAAGGAAAAACTTGACCCAAGGACCACTCGGCTCTTTGTCTTAGTTGCTAGTTGTAGTTGGTTCACTGTACAGTAAGTCAACCTATACTCATACAAAAACTCAAATGCAATAATTCCTCTGAAGCAGGTGGGGGAAATTTATCATTGCATATCCTCATTATTCAATTATATGACCAAAACACCTTTCATCTAAGAGAACTACCTTTAATCATTAAAGCACCCCTAAAAATAGCCTAAAATCACCACTGCTTTAATGGTAAGCCAAAATCACGTAGCCTATACAATCACTTATATTTTTACAATCATCTTATGTTTTGCAAAACATGTAATAAAGCCGGCGGCACGGTGGTGTAGTGGTTAGCGCTGTCGCCTCACAGCAAGAAGGTCCGGGTTCGAGCCCCGTGGCCGGCGTGGGCCCTTCTGTGTGGAGTTTGCATGTTGTCTGTGTGGGTTTGCTCCGGTTTCCCCCAAAGACATGCAGGTTAGGTTAACTGGTGACTCTAAATTGACCGTAGGTGTGAATGTGAGTGTGAATGGTTGTCTGTGTCTATGTGTCAGCCCTGTGATGACCTGGCGACTTGTCCAGGGTGTACCCCGCCTCTCGCCCGTAGTCAGCTGGGATAGGCTCCAGCTTGCCTGCGACCCTGTAGAACAGGATAAAGCGGCTACAGATAACGAGATGAGATGTAATAAAGCCAGAAAGGTCAATAAATAACAAATAACAATCAATCAAAGTCAAAAATACTGGTCTATCTCAAACCAAAATCTCCCCTATTCTTTTTGCATACAACTTACAACATCTAACTTTGGGAGAAAAAAAAAGTGAATTGTGTTGCCTCACCTTAAGGGTGGCATATCTATTAACCACTTATTCTTCACACTCTAAAACAGACACTGAATCATGATGTCAAAGATAATAATAATAATAATAATAATAATGATACCACACATACCACACCAAAACCTAACCTCTCTTCTTCTGGCTTACTAAGCAAATCATCCCGTCTACTTTGGGTGAACTAAGCTGTGTCGTCTCACTTCAAAGCTGGCAAATCTATCAATCACATTTTCATAACTGATGCTGTCAAGTAGCTCCTTCTCAATTGACATCACAGCCAAATGATGGAGTCTGTTTTGCCCCATGGTTCTCCTGAGCCAGGTACAGAGACGACGCAAGGCACTGAAAGACCTCTCGCAACTACAGCTGCTAACAGGAATGGTTAAAGCAGCCTGAACAGTAGCTTTAAGAGAAGGGAACATGTCAGCATCCAGTAGGTTGTACACAGTCAGTAGGTCCTCAACATCACTAGCCTCTCTCTTGTGCCTAAAAAAAGTTCTTGGCTATCATCACCTCCTCTGACTTAAGGTCAATGTGATAGTGAAGTGCTAGTGCTGACAAATGTGGCTCAGACAAGAATTGGTCTGATTTTGGACTGCATGCATGAATTCCATTGAGCAGTTCCTCACCAACATCAGAAAAATGCTTTTCCAGTTATGCTACCATTCTATCCAAGCAAGGAAATAGTAACTGCTGTTTAAGGTCTTCTGACTTTGAAGAACCACTAGCCTCACTGCCTGCCCCACAAGCAGACTCAACAACATTCCTCCATTCGCTTTGTCTTACCGTATGCTTCTGGTTAGATGATGGATCTGGGACGGATATCTCATTAGCCTCACATAAGGCCATAGCTCTGGCATGAAGATCTGCATCAGTGGCATCACTGCGTTTCTCCTTAAGGGAATCAATCACTGCGTTTTTGTATTCCACAGCTTGGGCAAGATCAATGGTCTCTTTCTGCAGATACATGTGTGAACATGCTGTTACAGACAGGAGAGAGTGGAAAACAAACAGCAAATATACTGATGAGAATTTAGAGAGTTTTGCTCTCAGTCCCACTGCTAAAGGTGTGTTGATGGCAAGTAGGCATTCAATGATGGCAGGGAAGTTGTCAAGTACTGCATTCACTGAATGAAGTTGGCATGCCCAACGTGTGTTTGACAACTGGACGAGTTGACTTGGCTGCAACCCTAGCTTTTTTTGTGTGTCTGCAAACTTGTGGTGGTTCACAAGTAAGACACTGAAAAAAAGAGTGGACACTTTCCAGCATGTCAAAAAACTCTTTAGCCTCAGAAATGGCTCTGCATGTGTGACATAAGACAAGGTTTAATTCATGGGCATAACAATGCACATAAATTGCTTCAGGGTGCTTCTTCAAGGTTCCGGGTTCGAACCCAGTGGCCAGCAAAGGCCTTTCTGTGTGGAGTTTGCATGTTCTCCCCGTGTCTGCATGGGTTTCCTCTGGGTGCTCCGGTTTCCCCCACAATCCAAAGACATGCAGTTAGGTTGACGTGGGGCGGCCTTGGGCTGAGGTGCCCTTGAGCAAGGTACCTGACCCCTGACTGCTCCCCGGGCGCTCTGGTGTGGCTGCCCACTGCTCTGAGTGTGTGCCTGTGTTCACTGCTTCAGATGGGTTAAATGCAGAGGATGAATTTCACTGTGCTTGAAGTATGCATGTTACGAATAAAGGTTTCTTCTTCTTCTTCTTTCGAAAATGGGCCTGGACACCCCCCACTGCCCCACTCATGACTGCCGCCCCATCATAGGTTTGGGCCACACATTTCAAGTCATCAATGCCTTTTACTGTCAACTGATCCTCAATTGTGGTGGTTATGGATGCAGCATCGAAACTTGTCAATTCTGTAAGGGCTAGGAACCTTTCTCTCACTATATCCCCTGAAACATACCTAACACAGAGTGACAGCTGCTCCGCTTTTCCATCTCTGGCTTCATCAGTGTAGCGCGAATAGCGTGTGGGTGGAGCACAGAGGACGGCAGGACAGAGATCAAGGTTCTCAGAAGGCTTTATTGCCGAACTTTTCAGTCTAACAATATTTAAACCAAATAGGCAGAGACACGCACACACACACACACTGTCGTCTCTGCCGGGGAAGAAGCTCCCTTCCGCTTTCCCTTTCCCGGTTTACTGGGGAGAACACACACAAAACACAGGTTAATTACACTCAGGTGTAGCAATTCTGCCACTTACCTTCCCCAACTCCGCCCTCCTGTCACAGACCGGCGCTTGACCACGCCCCCGCTGCCACAATCAGCCATAATGGCATACATCTTTGACTCCTTCATCTTGCTTACAACAGCTGCAGTTACCTCCTCTGAACAACACTATCATTTCATTCTGACTAGCAGATGAAGGATACATAGTATTTGATGGAGGAGTGTAACTTTGCATGAAAGGGTCAAACTGTTTCAGAAGTTCTATGCGTGCCAAGAAAATCCCTTTGTTGTGGCTTTCAGATGATTCATCGTGACCTCTGAATGGAATACCTTGTTTACCCAGCATGCAGGTCACTGCCACAACACGTTTCAAGTACTCCCTTCTCTCATTTATCTCAGAGGAACATGCCCTCTCTATTTGCTGCACAACACTGCCTTTTAACAGACTAGCTTGATAGCTTTGCCAGCAAACTATATTGTCTTTGTGAGACTGAGTGGTTTCATGTTTCTGAAACAAGTTCAGCACCTTCCTCCAATTTTTGACCCCATCAGTCACAAATACATCCTTTTACAAATTCCTACCAAACACCCTACAACCATAGCAGAATGCAGCATTCCTTCTATAGGAGTATTCAAGCCAGTTGTAGCTCTGGAACCAGTTATATTGAAAGGCTCTCTTTTGTGTGCCAAACAGACCTTGTGGGTACTGGGGCAGCTTTACTTGTTTAGGACCACTCTCCCTGTTACCTAAATCTAAAGTGGTGTCTGTAGACTCTCCAGCCTGCTCTTGTAGTTCTGTTTCTCCATGCACCTCTCTGGTCTGCTGCCTTTCACCTTCACTGTACTCTCCCTGTTGTTCTCGCTCTGCTTCCAGGTCTTGCTCCCTCTCCTCGTCCTCTCTCTCTCTATAGAGATCTTGCAGTCACGTGACCGGAAAGTACACAGCCACCATTTTGTCTGTAAAAAACACCGCTGAATACTGCTGCACTTATGTACAAAATGGATAAATTTCAACCGACGGACTACACGGCTCATTTTTCTAATGAACAGATAATTAGATATATGTCTAAAATAAACGACCTACGGATTAGTGACCCTTATGGCTTACCGGACGTAGTTTTCACGACCGTGTCAGTGGATATTGAACTGCCAGAGGTGGAATACCCAGACGTGTATAATTACCTCATAAACTTTCCCTCGCTGTTCAGTGGTGAAGCACTGCGTGCTTATAAATCTCTGGACAGTTATCTTTACAGAAATTCAGGATTTGTCAGCCCCCCTCAGATGTGGCGTCTTGTAAACAAGAAAATAACAATCCTCATTGGACGGGTAAGTCACTTAAGTATTGAGTACTAGTGCTGATACTAGATATATCAGTAGTATCTAGTATAGCACTGACCAGCCGATTATGGTTGAATATTTTATATTATCAGTTAGATCAAGTATCAGTAGTCTATCACTATTACTGTATAAATGGTATACCTGCTTTATGAAATAAAAACGTATTTGTCCAGTTTAAATTTCTTTTGCTTTTACATTGATTGTCACACCACTAAAGACCCAATCCACCCCGCCCCAAGCCTTTTCTCAGGTTCCCACTTCCCGGAATTTTTTATTAGAGCAAGTCATAAACTTATGTTGCAAATAACCACATGGATATACTGAAATAAATACATGGCGAACCTGAGATGAAATGGTCACTGCACAGGCGCCAGTGATCGTTCTTTCCAGTCGGTTCCCATGCCTTGTTCTTGTTGTTTGCAGCGGCTTGGCCGATAGCAGCAATCCACTTTGCACGCCTGTCAGGGTCCCATGGCAGCCTATGAAACTTTCTTCCCGATTTCTGACCTCTCCTGTTGTGGCATTTATATGCCATACAACTCTCCGGCATTGTGGCACGGTAATATTTGAAGATTTGGGCGAAAAAAAAAACAAAGTCAGTGTTGGAAAGACGGCGGAAATATGGCATTTGACCGACAAAATGGCGACTGCTTACAATCTGGAGCGGATGTGACGTCACGTGCAAGATCTCTATTCTCCACCTGTGCTCTTTGCTCTCCCTCTCTCTCTCCATCCTCTCTTCCTCTTTGCACACATACAAACATTTTGTGGTGAGCTACTAGTCATCTTCAAATAAATAAAACGTGAAGTAAATGCAGCAAATGTAAGGTCTTGGTAAGAATCTACAGACAGTGTCAACAGCATGGCAGGTTCATAGTGCAAGTGCGGTTTTAGACGCAAAACAAAAGTCAAGTCTGACCCAATAATTATGGGCAAAAGGCTATCTTAAATAGGCTACCATTATTTTTCTCACCTGGTTCATCATATTCTCTCTCCTTCCCCCCCTCTCTATCATCCTCTCCTCCTTGTGCTATCAAAAAAGTAGCCTAATGTTAGAATTCATCTACAGAGACTATGGTAATCAACATTATCTTCACCATTCTTTTGACTATGGTAAAGTGCTTAGTAGGATTAATTTCTCACCTGAACGTGACTGTACTATTCTCTTAAAAAAAGAACGTATGTCCATCTATGGAAAAGCAGACATTTATGGGTCAGATTTTCCCAGTGTTTCAGTACATTATCCATGGGGTAGGTCTATATACATAATGAACCAGGCATTTTTTGACCAAGGTAGGCTATTTGCCTTTCAAATAAGACCTGAGATACAAATTGACCTGGATCATACTGTATTGACCTCTCCATCTGTGGGAAAATCTCCTGTATTTTCATTCTCCTGTGCTATAGATGGCTAGGAACATGGGCCTCAGAAGGCACTAGTTTAATCAACCTGGGCCATTAGAATGTTGTAGGCTATCACAGTGTTACAACTAATTCCCTCTCTATCCTTAGGCTAAGAAGGGTAACTTTTTAAAATAGCCTACTGTATGAAGCTGTATCATAAAGTAGGCAAACTTTGACATCTGTCTGAAACATATAAATACATGATAGCCCAACCACATTGTCACCTACACTACCGTTCAAAAGTTTGGGGTCACTTTGAAATGTCCTTATTTTTGAAAGAAAAGCACTGTTCTTTTCAATGAAGATCACTTTAAACTAATCAGAAATCCACTCTATACATTGCTAATGTGGTAAATGACTATTCTAGCTGCAAATGTCTGGTTTTTGGTGCAATATCTCCATAGGTGTATAGAGGCCCATTTCCAGCAACTCTCACTCCAGTGTTCTAATGGTACAATGTGTTTGCTCATTGCCTCAGAAGGCTAATGGATGATTAGAAAACCCTTGTACAATCATGTTAGCACAGCTGAAAACAGTTGAGCTCTTTAGAGAAGCTATAAAACTGACCTTCCTTTGAGCAGATTGAGTTTCTGGAGCATCACATTTGTGGGGTCGATTAAATGCTCAAAATGGCCAGAAAAAATGTCTTGACTATTGTAGCTTTCCCTAGGTGTGGGTGGAGCACAGAGGACGGCAGGACAGAGATCAGGTTCAACAAACAGTTTTATTGTTCCACTTTTCAGGGAACACAATAGGTTTAACGCAGGCACACACACACATCAGGTGTCTGGTTCGGGAGAGATCTCCTCTGCTCTCGCTCTCCCTCCCTAAATAGGGCGCGGTCCCTGGGAAGACACACAAACACAGGTTAATTGCTCTCAGGTGAAGTGAATCTGCCACTTACCTTCCCTGACTCCGCCCTCCTGTCACAGACCGGTGCTTGACCACGCCCCCACTGCCACATACCCCCACCGCCCGACTCAGGCCGGGCAGCCGTCCGGCCCGCAGCCGACTCCCCCCCCCCCTTGACGGGAGAGGAAGTCCGCCACGACCATCTGCGCCCCCGGCCTGTGGACCACCTTGAAATTAAAGGGTTGGAGCGCCAGATACCAACAGGTGATCCGCGCGTTGGCATCTTTCATGCGGTGGAGCCACTGGAGGGGCGCGTGGTCCGAACAGAGGGTGAAAGAGCGCCCCAGCAGGTAGTACCGGAGGGCGAGGACCGCCCATTTGATCGCCAGGCACTCCTTCTCAATCGTGCTGTAGCGCCCCTCACGCACTGACAGCTTCCGGCTGATGTATAGGACCGGGCGATCCTCCCCCTCCACCTGCTGGGACAAAACGGCCCCCAGCCCTCTGTCCGACGCATCCGTCTGTAATATAAAAGGGAGAGAGAAGTCAGGGGAGTGTAAAAGTGGCCCCCCACACAGTGCAGCCTTTACCTCAGAGAAAGCCCGCTGGCACTGCTCCGTCCACTGGACCGGATCTGGCGCCCCCTTTTTAGTGAGGTCAGTCAGCGGGCTGGTGACGTCCAAATAATTAGGTATAAACCTACGATAGTAGCCAGCCAGCCCCAGGAACTGTCTCACCCCCTTTTTGGTCTTGGGCCTCGGGCAGGCCGCAATTGCTGCTGTCTTGTTAATTTGGGGACGCACCTGCCCGTTGCCCAAGTGGAAGCCCAGATACCGTACTTCCACCCGCCCAATCGCACACTTCTTTGGGTTGGCCGTGAGTCCCGCCCGTCTCAGCGACCTAAGGACGGCCCTCAGGTGTTGCAGGTGCCGCTGCCAGTCGTTACTATAAACGATAATGTCGTCCAGGTAGGCTGCCGCATAGGTGGCGTGGGGCCGGAGGACCCGGTCCATCAGCCGCTGAAACGTAGCGGGCGCCCCAAACAGCCCAAACGGAAGTGTGACGAACTGGTGTAAGCCGAACGGTGTGGAAAAGGCCGTTTTCTCCCGGGATAATGGAGTCAAGGGGATCTGCCAATATCCCTTCGTTAAATCCAGTGTCGAGTAAAAGCGAGCCGTGCCTAGTCGATCGAGCAGCTCATCAATACGAGGCATTGGGTACGCGTCGAATTTAGACACCGCGTTGACTTTTCTATAGTCCACACAGAACCGGACCGAGCCGTCGGCCTTGGGAACCAAGACCACCGGGCTGCTCCAGTCGCTGTGGGACTCCTCGACGATGCCCATTTCGAGCATGGCCTGAAGTTCTTCCCGAACCACCTTTTTTTTGTGTTCGGGTAGTCTATAAGGGCGGCTACGCACTACCACCCCCGGGGGTGTCTCTATGTGGTGTTCTATGAGGTTAGTGCGACCGGGCAGGGGCGAGAACACATCCGAAAACTCGGCCTGCAACTGGGCGACCTCCGTGAGTTGGGTCGGGGAGAGGTGGTCTCCACAGGGGACCGGAGAGGTACGTGATGCCAAATTCCCTTTTTGAACCTCCGGCCCCAGCTCCGCCTTCTCCGGAACTACCGACACCAACGCCACGGGGACCTCCTCGTTCCAGAGTTTGAGCAGATTGAGGTGGTAAATCTGTAGCGCCCCACCCCTGTCTGTTCGCCTCACCTCATAGTCGACGTCCCCGACTCGCCGTGTGACCTCAAAGGGTCCTTGCCACTTGGCGATTAATTTGGAGCTCGACGTGGGCAAGAGTACGAGTACTTTATCTCCCGGTGTGAACTCTCTAAGGCGCGTACCCTTGTTGTACAGGCGGGCTTGCCGTTCCTGGGCCTGCCGCAAATTCTCCTGAGTTAGGTGGGTGAGCGTGTGGAGTTTTGCGCGCAGGTCCATAACGTACTGAATTTCATTCTTACTTTGTGAAGGTCCCTCCTCCCAATTTTCCCGCAGCACGTCCAGGATGCCGCGCGGCTTACGCCCATATAATAATTCGAACGGGGAGAACCCCGTGGAGGCTTGAGGGACCTCTCGCACTGAGAACAGCAAGGGTTCGAGCCACTTATCCCAATTACGTGCGTCCTCACTTACGAATTTTTTAATGATATTTTTGAGGGTGCGGTTGAACCGTTCTACTAAACCGTCCGTTTGTGGGTGATATACACTGGTGCGGATCGGCTTAATACCCAATAACCCATACAGTTCGCGTAGTGTTCGTGACATAAACGTAGTGCCTTGATCAGTCAGAATCTCTTTCGGGATTCCAACTCGG
This sequence comes from Neoarius graeffei, assembly GCF_027579695.1. NCBI lineage: Eukaryota > Metazoa > Chordata > Actinopteri > Siluriformes > Ariidae > Neoarius > Neoarius graeffei. The sequence continues at coordinate 52,397,810 of NC_083585.1, forward strand.
GAGATGACGTGGAAGAGTGCCTCTGCAATACTGCGTGCTGAGATATTGCGCAGAGGCACTGCTTCCGGGTATCACGTTGCATAGTCCACTAGAACTAATATAAAGCGGTACCCTCGTGCTGACCGATCTAATGGCCCGACGAGATCCATCCCAATTCTTTCAAACGGGGTCTCGATTAACGGTAGAGGGCGCAATGGCGCTTTTGGAATGGCCGCTGGATTTACTAACTGGCATTCGCGGCATGCCGTACACCACCTACGGACATCGCCGCGAATCCCCGGCCAATAGAATCGGGCCATTATTCGGGCTAGTGTTTTATCCTGCCCTAAGTGTCCAGCCATGGGATTAAAGTGAGCCGCCTGGAATACCAATTCCCGGCGGCTCTTTGGAATCAAAAGCTGCGTGACTCGCTCTTTAGTTTGAGTGTCCTGCGTCACTCGGTATAACCTATCCTTCATAATCGCGAAGTAGGGGAAGGACGGGGTGGCGTTCGGCGGGAGCGTTTGACCATCGATTACTCTCACTTGGTCAAACGCATGCCGCAGAGTCTCGTCTCGCGACTGCTCTAATGGGAAATCCGCGAGGGATTCCCCAATAGAGAGAGGAGGAGCCGGTGGCTCCTCACCCTGACGCGGAGATGACGTAGACGGCTCCGCGACAGCTGCTCCCGCCAAAACGACACTGGGACCTCCCCCTGTCAACTGGCAGGACCCACTCTCTACTAGGCGCGTCATTAAACCCCGAAATCCCGGCCAATCAGTCCCCAAAATTAACGAGTGGGTAAGGCGAGGATTAACCGCCGCCTTCACTATAAATTTTTCCCCTCTGAAAATAATATGGACCGACACCAAAGGGTAGCTGTGAACATCCCCGTGCACACACAAAACCTTCACCCCTTGTGCTCCCCCCAATGCCTCGTTTTGAACCAGGCTTTGGCGAATTGAGGTCTGATTACAACCAGAATCCACCAATGCCTGATATGTAGCCCCTTGGATACTCACCGGTATGCGATACGCTCCGGCCCGATCGAGGGCGGCCTCTGGCGCATCGGGGATCCGAACCACTGCGCCCACTTCCATTGCTGTGCACTGCTGTTGAAGGTGGTCCGGTTCCCCGCAGCGCCAGCAAACCGGCCCGGGCTTCCCCTCTGCACCGGTGCTCTGGGGCTCACTCACCTGAGGTGGGGGAGAGACAGACACAGAAGGGAGAAAAGGGAGGGCACCGCGGGTGCGGCGGGCCGGCAGGGGTGGTGCCGGCCCCCGCCTCCGCGGTGGGGGAATGGGGCGAGGACGGGACACAGAAGGAGGGGAGAGAGAGAGAAAGAGAAGAGGAGAGAAGAGATGTCGACATCTGCTGTCCTGCCGCCGAGACAGCCGCCAGATGATCCTCCGCCAGCTTGACTGCCTGATCCAGCGACGCCGGGCGGTGGCACTGGACCCACTCCGCGGCTCCTGCTGGTAAGCAGGCGATGAACTGTTCCAGTACCACCTGATCGACGATTCCCTCGGCGTCGCGATCTTCGGCCCTCAGCCACCGCCAGCAGGCGTCCCGGAGCTGCTGGCCGAACGCGAACGGGCTGCCGACTTCCTCCATCCGCAGCGCGCGGAAGCGCTGGCGCTGCTGCTCCGGCGTGCGCCCCACGCGCTGAAGGACAGCCCGGCGAAGGTCGGCGTAGGCCAGCCGGCGATCGGCGGGGAGCTGTAGTGCAGCCAGCTGCGCCTCTCCCGTCAGGAGGGGGAGGAGGCGCGCCGCGCGCTGCTCCATCGGCCACCCCGAGGCTTCAGCGACCTGCTCGAATAACGTGAAGAAAGCCTCGGGGTCATCCTGCGGGCCCATCTTAGTTAAGGTGAGGGGAGACGGGCCCGCGGCCGGAGCGCTGGTGGGCCCCGCCGACGCGAGGAGACGCCGGAACGCCTTGCGATCTTCTTGCTGGGCCAGCACCAGGGCATCGAAGCGCCGCTCTTGTTCCTTTCGGAGTGTGACGAGCGCCTGGTGCTGGCTTCGCTGAGCCGTGGCGAGGGCGTGGACCAGGTCGGTGAACGGGGAGGATTCCATGGGGCTGCTGGGTTGGTGCTCCATTTCCCGGGTTTCGGCACCACTGTAGCTTTCCCTAGGTGTGGGTGGAGCACAGAGGACGGCAGGACAGAGATCAGGTTCAACAAACAGTTTTATTGTTCCACTTTTCAGGGAACACAATAGGTTTAACGCAGGCACACACACACATCAGGTGTCTGGTTCGGGAGAGATCTCCTCTGCTCTCGCTCTCCCTCCCTAAATAGGGCGCGGTCCCTGGGAAGACACACAAACACAGGTTAATTGCTCTCAGGTGAAGTGAATCTGCCACTTACCTTCCCTGACTCCGCCCTCCTGTCACAGACCGGTGCTTGACCACGCCCCCACTGCCACAACTATATTTTCTATTCATTTTACAACTTATGGTGGTAAATAAAAGTGTGACTTTTCATGGAAAACACAAAATTGTCTGGGTGACCCCAAACTTTTGAACGGTAGTGTAAATGACCTAGCTTACATGAAACAATGATCATCCAATGTGAACACTAGATAAGCTAACGTTATCTACATAGTCTAACTTCTTAAAATTCGGTTGGTGAGCTAGGTGGCCAATTCTGTAACGACGTTAACATTGCCCAGTTGTGCACAAAAATGGTCTCAGTAATAAATGGGATTTTGTTTTTATAATTGTCTACAGGGAACACTACTATTGCATCTGTATTTTAATGTAATGTAATCACAACTCCTACAGTATAGCCATATCTTTACATCTCACTGCGTTGTTGACAACTACACACAGATGCACTGACTAACGCCTGCACTCTGCAGTAGCGTCCATTTGAATAAACAATCAGGCAATTGCGCGGACGCCCAAACCAATCAGAAGAGGCTCTGATTCATGCAAGGAGGAGGAATAGATTTTATTGGTCCATTTGGACCTATGATTTGGAGTGTGCAGTTTCATGTGATATGCGTATGCTATCTGTGTGACAAAGACGCCGCGAGTAATCTGACAGAGAAGCACGGGTGCGGCCATCAGGAGGCAAAATTTGAATCAGGCTACTTATTTTTAGGGGTGCTAAGAAAATTTTTAGGGGTGCTTGAGCACCCCTAAAAATAGCCTAAAATCACCACTGACTCATAGTTCCAGAAAGCAGTGCAGCTCTGTGGCGCTGAGTTGCAGGAGAGATGGTGATCTATGAGATAACATGTGCAATGGCATAGAGGTATTAGTATGAAAGTTTACTCCCAATGAACCCTAGGCTAGTTTCATGGTGATTTCACAACCTTTACATTTTAGCTCTTATCTTGGTCATTAAAAGTCTATTTAACTTGTCCAGATCTTCTATCATTTGATATGATATGATAATACTTGCATATTTTTATATTAATCTTTATATCAATGGAAAAAGGATTGTGCCTTATAAAATTATTATATTTTTATATGAATCTCACCATAAAATACTGACAATAGAAATATTTTTTCAACATTATGTAGGAGATATTGTTTGAAATCTGGTCATATCAGAGCACTGATGGTGGGATATTTTATGGCTTAGTAATTTATTATGTGCTTAGTGACTAACAGAGAAAAAAAAAAGGTTGTGGTTTGATTTACTGAGAAACAAAGAAACACCTCATATCACTGGAAAGGATACATTCTTCTGTTAGATATGCAGTACAATTAGAAGCAATACAGACTTTGTTATTTATTCAACCAAGAATCATCTCATCCCATCTCATTATCTCTAGCCACTTTATCCTTCTACAGGGTCGCAGACAAGCTGGAGCCTATCCCAGCTGACTACGGGCGAAAGGCGGGGTACACCCTGGACAAGTTGCCAGGTCATCACAGGGCTGACACATAGACACAGACAACCATTCACACTCACATTCACACCTACGGTCAATTTAGAGTCACCAGTTAACCTAACCTGCATGTCTTTGGACTGTGGGGGAAACCGGAGCACCCAGAGGAAACCCACGCGGACACGGGGAGAACATGCAAACTCCGCACAGAAAGGCCCTCGCCGGCCACAGGGCTCGAACCCGGACCTTCTTGCTGTGAGGTGACAGCGCTAACCACTACACCACCGTGCCGCCCCAACCAAGAATCAGGAGGGTGAAAATGGGTGAAGAAACCACAACCCCAATTCCAAAAAAGTTAGGATGTTGTGTAAACTGTAAATAAAAACAGAATGTGATAATTTGAAAATCATGGAAACTCTATATTTCATTAAAAAATAGTACAAAGACAACATTTCAAATGTTGAAGCTGATAAATTTTATTGTTTTTTGAAAAATATATGCTCATTTTGAATTTGATGTCAGCAACACAGTTCAAAAAATTTAAGACAGGGCATGTTATTGAACTTATTTAAATTTATTTTATTTTTATTTATTCCTTTTAAGGACTATTTTATCTTCTATTTTTAGACATATTTACTTCTTCCTTGATTCAGAAGCTTGGTTGCAATTTTGAATTTCCCTCGGGGGATAAAAAGTAATTCTGATTCTGTTTACCACTATGTTGCATCACCTCTATTTTTAACAACACTGTAAACATTTGGGAAATGATGAGAGCAATTGCTGTAGTTTTGAAAGAGAAATGTTGTCCCATTCTTGCCTGATATACAATTTCAGTTGCTCAACAGTTTACGGTCTCCTTGGTCATATTTTGCGCTTCATAATATGCCAAATGTTTTAAATGGGAGACAGGTCTAGACTGCAGGCAGGCCAGTTTAGCACCCTTACTCTTTTACTACGGAGCCATGCAGTTTTAGTATGTGCAAAAAGCAGTTTGGCATTGTCTTGCTGAAAGAAGGAAGGCCTTCCTTGAAAAAGATTTTGTCTGGATGGCAGCATGTTGCTCTGAAATGTGTATATATCATTCAGCATTAATGATGCCTTCCCAGATGTACAAGCTACCCATGTCATGTGCACTAATGCCCCCTCATACCATCACAGGTGCTGGCTTTTGAACTGTGCACTGATAAGCCGGATGGTCCCTCTCCTCTTTAACCTGAAGGAAATGATGTCCATGATTTCTAAAAAGAATTTCTATTTTTGAGTCTTCAGACCTCAGGACAATTTTCCACTTTGCCTCAGTCCATCATAAAAGAGCTCGGGCCCAGAGAAGGTGGTGATGTTTCTGGACATTGTTTATATCTGGTTTTAACTTGCGTTTGTGGATGCAGTAATGAACTGTTTTCACAGACGATGGTTTTCTGAAGTGTTCCTGAGCCCATACAACGATTTCCACTACAGACACATATCTGCTTTTAATGCACTGTCTCCTGAGGGCCTGAAGATCACAGGCATCCAATATCAGCCTTGTCTCTTGCATACAGAGATTTCTCCAGATTCTCTGAATCTTTTAATGATACTATGTACCATAGATGATGTGATCCCCAAATTCTTTGCAATTTTACATTGAGGAATGTTATTCTTAAATTGTTGTACTGTTTGCCCATGCAGTCTTTCACAGAGCAGTGAACCCCTCCCCATCTTTACTTCTGAGAGACTCCACCTCTTTGGGATGCTCTTTTTTATACCCAATCATGTTAGTCATCTGTTGCCAATTAACCAAATTAGTTTTTTTAAGCATTACACAACTTTTTCAGTCTTTTGTTGCCCCTGTTCCAACTTTTCTGAAACTTGTTGCTGACATCAAATTCAAAATGAGCATACATTTCAAAAACCAATAGCATTTCTGTTTCAACATTTGATATGTTGTCTTTGTACTATTTTCAATGAAATATAGAGCTTCCACGATTTGGAAGTCTTCACATTCTGTTTTCATTTATGTTTTACACAGTGTCCTAACTTTTTTGGAACTGGTGTTGTAGTAAAGATATTACTTTGCAGAAGTTTGATCTGTTTTGACAACCTGATTAATTTAGTGTGTCCAAGTACTGTACATATCTTACTAGCATCATTACAGTGATGAGTTCATGAGTAATTCTAACAAAAGTGATGTGTGTAGAGATGGACACAGCTGATTGTAACTATGATGTTAATTCAAAAGTATTTTTCTTAACAACATTACATTGAAGGCATTTATCAGACACTCTTATCCAGAGCACTGTACAACATACCCAGAGCAGCCTGGGGAACAGTTGGAGGTTAGATGCCTTGCTCAAGGGCACTTTAGCCATTCTTGCTGGTCCAGGGAATCAAACCAGCAACCTTTTGGTCCCAAAGCTGCTTCACTAACCATTCGACCATGACTTCCCCCATAGACAAGTGCCCATCAGACAAGTCAAGTCAAGCCATTTTAAGGGATACATACTCCATCTTGCTGTGATGAAGACTTCATGAATAATACCACCAAGACTTTGTTGGGATGTGAATTTGGAAGCAATCTGCATCCATCTAACGGTTCTAAGGGTTAAGTTTTGGAAGCTGATATGTTTAATCACCTGCGATGGCCTGGCGACTTGTGCAGGGTGTACCCCGCCTCTCGCCCACAGTCAGCTGGGATAGGCTCCAGCTTGCCTGTGACCCTACACAGGATAAGCAGCTACAGGTTGGTGGATGGATGGATGTTTAATCACAATGTACAGATGATGAGGTGAGAGAGTTGGACAAACTAAAGGACTAAAGTGACGTTAAATTGCTCTCTTTATGTAGAGATAAAGCAATGAGCAAAATCCTCGTGCACCACTATCAGTAGGTATTCAAACAACATTGTGTCTAATGTAGGGAAATGTTAACCAAAAGTATAAATACACACACACACACACACACACATCAATGAAAGAAATGCAAACCAAAAAAGGATTAAGTGAATCTTGGTAATACCAGTCATTACATAGATCTTGGATGCTACTGAAAATGGTATTAAGTATAAAGATTTATATTCAAGTGGTTCAGGGTGGAATTTTACTTTAATAGAAACTATTTTTATTTTTTATTATTATCCACACTAATCCTACTTTTCCATCGAGTTCTCATCATGCCCAAAGGACATTTTTGGCTGGATTTTATATGGAGGCATGGAAATATTCAAGACATACAGAAACATCTAAAAAAATAACAGAAAACCGAATGGAAAAAAATAAATAAATGAATTAAAACCCCTTGACTTTAGTGGGTATTTTGTGTGCATTAGCTGATATGCACACATTCTGTGATGATCTCACTTCCAAAACAAAAACCTCCTGTATTCCAGCTGCCAACTGCAGATGTCTGTCAGCGCTTCATCACTGAATAGCTTGGCAGTGTGTATTAAAAAAAAAAAAAAAATGAAGTGTTTTCTTGTGCATTTCTCTTGAATGGCAAGGCGTCAGGTTTTTATGTGCTCTCTGACTCATTTTGTCGTTCTAGGATTTTGCCTGTCAGCTTGTTGTTGTTGAGAAATGCAGCCACACACATGGTTTGTATAAAGTGTGTATTTCTTCCAATGAGTTAAAGACAGCGTTCTCTCATGACTGAAGTGCCACTGAGTGTCACATGCATTGAGAAAGAAGCTAGAATTTCAGATTTACATAATGCAAAAAAAGGTTAAAAATATAATATTCTACTTTTAGTCAGCTGATATAAATCCTGCAATTGCAAAATACATGTCATTGAAGACATCTCATCATCTCTAGCCGCTTTATCCTGTTCTACAGGGTCACAGGCAAGCTGGAGCCTATCCCAGCTGACTACGGGCAAAAGGCAGGGTACACCCTGGACAAGTCACCAGGTCATCACAGGGCTGACACATAGACACAGACAACCATTCACACCTACGGTCAATTTAGAGTCACCAGTTAACCTAACCTGCATGTCTTTGGGGGAAACCGGAGCACCCGGAGGAAACCCATGCAGACACGGGGAGAACATGCAAACTCCGCACAGAAAGGCCCTCGCCGGCCACGGGGCTTGAACCCGGACCTTCTTGCTGTGAGGCGACAGTGCTAACCACTACACCACCATGCCGCCCTTCATTGAAGACATATAAGATTAGAATTTTGCTCATAAAAATCTTAAAACAAGTCGCTTATTCAATTCCTGGGTGATGATGTGATAAAGATGGCAGTTTTGAATCTAATGTCAATACATCAAAATGATCCTGAAATCTGAAACAAGTTTATCAAGATGAGACTTCATTATTTTGAAGTTATGCTTCAGGATTAAGAAAGCAAAACAATTTTTTCGTTCATGGTCTATATAATGGATATCATGATATTCTGTTTTATTCTACCCACATTCACTGGATATGAGCAATTGTGCACTCTGATTGGCTACACTACTACTAGGATATCAGCTCATATACCATGAGTAGAAAAAAAAACAAAATGGTGGAGCATGTTGCTGCATTAACTGAGGACAAAATAAAAACTACTAAAAAACAACCCCCCAAATTATCAAGTATTTAAAAGAAACAGAAATAGCTAAAAGAATATAGTTTGTTTTTCTCCCTCCCAATATCGCCTATTCAACACTCCAGCCCAGCTGGTGGCAGTAATGCACCTTTAAGTTGGTTTGCCAACTGCCAAAACAACCCTAAAGAAGAAGAAGAAGAAACCCAAAACATACAAAAAAAAACAGCAACAAAATAACGAATAAAAGTATTTGATGGTCAGAACGTATATATATTTTTATTTTTCAAGAATTATTATTATAGCATTTTCCACAAATTGCTCCTGTCATTTCACCAGTTTGTTTACATTCTAAGCAGAAATTATTTTGTCGGATGTTTTTTGTAAAGTTTTTATTTATTGAATTTGCAAAAAGTAACAATAAAAATGCCCTGTTTCTCAAAATCCAGTGAATGTGGATAGAATAAAACAGTTATTACACTCAATCTCATCATACATAACTTATAGTGAACTCGGTGCTATGCGCCTCGTCAGCTATCAGCTCATGTACGACTCGATTTCATGGAATAACTGTTAATTATTTAATTTCTTTCAGCACTCAAACAGCAGGCCAAATCATTTATGAGCTGTTAGCACTACCTCGAATTTGACTTTAAAATTATATTTTAATTAATATCTGAATTTAATTATCATTAATCAGCAAAAATAGTCACACACTTTCTTTAGGCACTCAGACAGCAAAACTGTGCACAATTAAAAAAAAGTACAATAAATATATTTAACATTCTTTCTGCTGTATAATATCATAGGGATAATTAACTAGAGTTTTATACTGTACTGATGGGCAGCACAGTGGTGTAGGGGTTAGCATTATCGCCTCACAGCAAGAAGGTCCTGGGTTCGAGCCCAGCGGCTAGCGAGGGCCTTTCTGTGTGGAGTTTGCATGTTCTCCCCGTGTCCGCGTGGGTTTTCTCCGGGTGCTCCGGTTTCCCCCACAGTCCAAAGACATGCAGGTTAGGTTAACTGGTGGCTCTAAATTGACCGTAGGTGTGAATGTGAGTGTGAATGGTTGTCTATGTGTCAGCCCTGTGATGACCTGGCGACTTGTCCAGGGTGTACCCCGCCTTTCACCCGTAGTCAGCTGGGATAGGCTCCAGCTTGCCTGCGACCCTGTAGAACAGGATAAAGCGGCTAGAGGTAATGGATGGATTTATACTGTACTGTATAGCATGGAAAAAAAAGTCCAAATTAAGTTTAACTCAAGCAGGTGCGAACAACTGTGTAGAAACAAAGTAGTATTTGTACCTGAAACACTGCGTCATGATTAGGGTAATTACACTGACGCACATGAAACACAGGTGTAAATTATTATCAGGATCATGAAAAAGCTGAACCCAGGACAGGATGTGAAGCCAAACAGGAGACAACTGTGATCATTTTTATTTTATAGTTGAGTTTAAAAGTCTGTACAGTCTTTTAACAAAATGAAGACAAAGAAATGTATTTTAAACCATGGAAATCCCAGGGCTGAGGATGTGATATTTGCACACACTCACACTGAATAACAGTGTCTCACACAGAGACATGTTTACCACAAGCAATCAGTCAACTTGCAGATGCTGTCATTCAATAATAATAATAATAATAATAATAATAATAATAATAATAATAATAAGCTTCATCATTGAGCTGCTCCCGTTTGGGGTCACCACAGCAGATCATCCAATTTGTGATCCATTTGGTATAGCTTTTACACTGGATGGCCTTCCTGACACAATCCTCCCCAATCTATCCATGCTTGGGACCAGCACTAAGTAAGCACTGGCTTGTGCAACCCCAGTGGCTTGGTATTTTACCTAACCTGCATGTCTTTGAACTGTGGGGGAAACCAGAGCACCCAGAGGAAACCCATGCAGACACAGAGAGAACATACAAACTCCACACAGAAAGGCCCCTGTCAGCTGCTGGATTCAAACCCAGAACCTTCTTGCTGTGAGGCAACAGGGCTAACCGCTGCACCACCATGCAGTAAGAAGAAGAAGAAGAAGAAGAAGAAGAAGGTGGTGGTGGTTACATTTCTATAGCACCTTTCAATAGCCTGAGCTTGCTTTACAGGAGGAAGAAAAAAAAAAACAGTAGTGAAAAGTCAACAAAACAAAACCACTGGTGAGAAGCACCAGTCAAACGTGCATGTTGTACACTCAACCGGAAATTACATCACCGTTTCATGTCATCATTTAACCTCTCGAAGACAGTGCGGACAAATCTTCAAAACTCCTTTCAAATACATAGAATCATCACATTAATCAGCATTATGGATGTGACATCAAAGCGACAAACCTTTCTGGGAGACTAAACTCTGTACATTTTATGTATCATATGTAGAACATGGAAGAGAGTTGAATGACAGCTGAGAAGATCACTGGAGTATCTCTTCCCTCCATCAGGGACATTTACACCACACGCTGCATCCAGAAAGCTATCAGCATCGTGGTCAACCCCACACACCCCTCACACAATCTCTTCATCCTCCTGTTATCTGGAAAAAGGTACCGAAGCATTCGGGCCTTCACAGCCGGACTCTGTAACAGTTTCTTTCCACATGTTATCAGACTCCTCAACTCTGAGGGACTGGCCTGATACACGCAGACTGTTGATCACACCACTCCCACTGCAGTCTTTGCACAATGAAGAACAATGCACCATCACGTTTTACAATGTTTACAATGCTTCTCACATACACAAGGTTTACATTTATTTATTTTATTTACATATACTACCTCAAAACGCACACTCAACTTTCCGCACATTAACAGTATGTGATAGTTCGTGTAGGTGGGTGGAGCACAGAAGGACGGCAGGACAGAGCTGAGTTCACAAAACTCGCGTTTATTCAGCTTTTCAGCGTCTATGTTCACTCTCACACACACTCAGACACACGCACATACATCAGTCGTCTGGTTCGGGAGAGAGCTCCCTCTGCTCTCGTTCTCTCTCCTTAAATAGGGTGCGGTCACTGGGAAGACACATAAACACATTAATTAACGACAGGTGTAGTGATTCTGCCACTTACCTTCCCTGACTCCGCCCTCCTGTCACAGACCGATGCTTGACCACGCCCCCGCTGCCACATACCCCCACCGCCCAACTCAGGCCGGGCGGCCGTCCAGCCTGCAGCCGACTCCCCCCCCCCGATGGGAAAGGAAGTCCGCCACGACCATCTGCGCCCCCGGCCTGTGGATCACCTTGAAGTTAAAGGGTTGGAGTGCCAGATACCAACGGGTGATCCGCGCGTTGGCATCCTTCATGCGGTGGAGCCACTGGAGGGGCGCGTGGTCTGAACAGAGGGTGAAAGGGCGTCCCAGCAGGTAGTAACGGAGGGCGAGGACCACCCACTTGATCGCCAGGCACTCTTTCTCAATGGTGCTGTAGCGCCCCTCACGCACCAACAGCTTGCGACTGATGTATAGGACTGGGCGATTCCCCCCCCCCACCTCCTGGGACAAAACGGCCCCCAGCCCTCTGTCTGACGCATCTGTCTGCAACATAAAGGGGAGAGAAAAGTCAGGGGAGTGTAAAAGTGGCCCCCCACACAGTGCAGCCTTTACCTTAGAAAAAGCCCGCTGGCATTGCTCCATCCACTGGACCGGATCTGGTGCCCCCTTTTTAGTCAGATCAGTCAGCGGGCTGGTGACGTCCGAATAATTAGGTATAAACCTATGATAATAGCCAGCCAGCCCCAGGAACTGTCTCACCCCCTTTTTGGTCTTGGGCCTCGGGCAGGCCACAATTGCTGCTGTCTTGTTAATTTGGGGACGCACCTGCCCATTGCCCAAGTGGAAGCCCAGATACCGTACTTCCACCCGCCCAATCGCACACTTCTTCGGGTTGGCTGTGAGACCCGCTTGCCTCAGCGACCTAATGACGGCCCTCAGATGTTCGAGGTGCCTGGGTCAGTCATTACTATAGATAATAATGTCGTCGAGGTAGGCAGCTGCATAGGTGGCGTGGGGGCGGAGGACCCTGTCCATCAGCCGCTGAAACATAGCAGGCGCCCCAAACAGCCCAAAAGGAAGTGTGACGAATTGGTGTAAGCCAAACGGTGTGGAAAAGGCCGTTTTTTCCCGGGATAATGGAGTCAAGGGGATCTGCCAATAACCCTTTGTTAAATCCAGTGTCGAGTAAAAACGAGCCGTGCCTAGCCGATCGAGCAACTCATCAATACGAGGCATTGGGTACGCATCGAATTTAGACACCTCGTTGACTTTTCTATAGTCCACACAGAACCGGACCGACCCATCGGCCTTGGGTACCAAGACCACTGGGCTGCTCCAGTCACTGTGGGACTCCTCGACGATGCCCATTTCGAGCATGGCCTCGAGTTCTTCCCGAACTACTTTTTTCTTGTGCTCGGGTAACCTGTAAGGGCGGCTACGCACTACCACCCCCAGGGGCGTCTCAATGTGGTGCTCTATGAGGTTGGTGCGGCCGGGCAGGGGCGAGAACACATCCGAAAACTCGGTCTGCAACTGGGCAACCTCCGTGAGTTGGGTCGGGGAGAGGTGGTCTCCACAGGGGGCCGGAGAGGTACACGATGCCAATGTTCCTTTTTGAACCTCCGGCCCCAGCTCCGCCTTCTCCGGAACCACCGACACCAACGCCACGGGGACCTCCTCATTCCAGAGTTTGAGCAGGTTGAGGTGGTAAACCTGTAGCGCCCCACCCCTATCCGTTTGCCTCACCTCATAGTCAACGTCCCCGACTCGCCGTTTGACCTCAAAGGGTCCTTGCCACTTGGCGACTAATTTGGAGCTCGATGTGGGCAACAGTACGAGTACTTTATCTCCCAGTGCGAACTCCCTAAGGCACGTACCCTTGTCGTACAGGCGGGTCTGTCGTTCTTGAGCCTGCCGCAAATTCTCCTGAGTTAGGTGCGTGAGTGTGTGGAGTTTTGCGCGCAGGTCAATAACGTATTGGATTTCATTTTTACTTGGTGAAGGTCCCTCCTCCCAATTTTCCCGCAGCACATCTAGAATGCTGTGCGGCTTATGCCCGTATAACAATTCAAACGGGGAGAACCCCGTGGAGGCTTGGGGGACCTCTCGCACTGCAAAGAGCAAGGGTTCGAGCCATTTATCCCAATTATGTGCGTCCTCACTTACGAATTTTTTAATTATGTTCTTGAGGGTGCAATTGAACCGTTCAACTAAGCCGTCAGTTTGTGGGTGATACACGCTGGTGCGTATCGGCTTAATACCCAACAACCCATACAGTTCGTTCAGTGTACGTGACATAAACGAGGTGCCTTGGTCAGTCAGAATCTCTTTCGGGATTCCAACTCAGGAGATAACGCGGAAGAGTGCCTCCGCAATACTGCGTGCTGAGATATTGCGAAGAGGCACTGCTTCCGGGTATCGCGTTGCATAGTCCACTAGAACTAATATAAAGTGGTACCCTTGTGTTGACCGATCTAATGGCCCGATGAGATCCATCCCAATTCTTTCGAACGGGGTCTCGATTAACGGTAGAGGGCGCAAAGGTGCTTTTGGAATGGCCACTGGATTGACTAACTGGCATTCATGGCACGCTGTACACCACTTACGGACATCGCCACGAATCCCTGGCCAATAGAACTGGGCCATTATTCGGGCTAGTGTTTTATCCTGCCCTAAGTGTCCAGCCATGGGATTAAAGTGAGCCACCTGGAATACCAATTCCTGGCGGCTCTTTGGAATTAAAAGCTGAGTGACTTGCTCTTTAGTCTGAGTGTCCTGTGTCACTCGGTATAATCTATCCTTCATAATCGCGAAGTAGGGGAAGGACGGGGTGGCGTTTGGCTGGAGCATTTGACCATCTATTACTCTCACTTGGTCAAACGCATGCCGCAGAGTCTCGTCTCGCGACTGCTCTAATGGAAAATCCGCGAGGGATTCTCCAACAGAGAGAGGAGGAGCCGGCGGCTCCTAACTCTGACGCGGAGCTGACGTAGACGGCTCTGTGACAGCTGCTCCCGCCAATGCGACACTGGGACCTCCCCCTGTTAACTGATGGCAGGACCCACTCTTCACTAAATGTGTCATTAAGTCCTGAAATCCCGGCCAATCAGTCCCCAAAATTAGAGAGTGGGTAAGGCGAGGATTAACCGCCACCTTCACTATAAATTTTTCCCCTCGAAAAAAAATGTGGACCGACACTAGAGGGTAGTGATGTGTCGGTTGCGAACAATCCAGTTCAAAGAGCCGGCTCTTTGAAGTGAACGACGGGAGTTGGCTCTTCGGTGGGAGCCAAGTTGGGGAGCCGAATTAGTTTTTTGTCCTTAGGTGCCTCAGAGAGAGAGAGAGACAGAGAGAGAGAGAGAGAGAGAGAGAGTTCAGCTCAGCTGAAGGATGGTTGTCTATTTGACAACCATGATCATTGTTTTGTTGCCGTGAGTTCCTAAAGCTCATGATATAAATTGTCGCTCATAAATTGACAGGTTCGGTCAGCAACTGCCTTGGCATGGCCAGATTAATCTGCGGTATACAACGAGACAGCAGTCATTATAACAGGAGCATATTTGCTGTTCCAGCGGCTTCTCATTACTGGTGGAGCAGAGTGCGGCACTTTTTTCTCTTTTTACATGCGCTCAAGGTGCCACTCAGCCCAGCCCCCCTCCCATTTCAGGAGCCTCTATCAGTACGTTTACATGCACGTCCAAATCGAGCTGCTGTCGGTAATCGATCAAAGGGTCCCAGCAGGGGTGCCAGAGAAATCCAATCCTACATGCACAAGTGAAATCGGGCTATTGTGCAAGGTGCATTGTGCACCCGAGCCACACGTGGCGCTACACGCCCCATCGTGTTGGTACACTTCTGGTTGTCGTCATGAAGAAGAGCTATAGTGTTGCCAGATACTGCTGATGTATTCCAGCCCAAAACATGTTCATATCCGCTAAAATGCACTTAAAACCCCCAATCTGGCAACACTGGCAGTTCCGTGTTCAAGCTGTTAGGCTTGCTCTAACAGACTGTATGGCTACAAACTGTCTGGCGCAGACCACTCCACTGTTTTGTAAGACAACTTATTTTGCACAATAATATTTTTCTAAAGTCCATTTTTTGCTTACAAAAAAATATTTTTTATTTGCTTACAATTTAACTTATGTCTTAATAAACACACAAAAAGTTCAATTGTTTTGCTTTTATTGACATTCTTCAGATGTTGGACATATATATATATATATATATATACACACACACACAAATACAGTGACTTGTTTATGTACACAATTCACAGCTATGCAACAGCTGTACAGATGTATTTGATGATACAGTAAGTGAGCTAAATTTTAACAGTGCAAACAATGCCACAAAAAGAAAAGATTCATGCCGTTGTCATGATTCGTTGTCATGCCGACCGAGGCTGTTGTGTTTCCCTTGTGGTCTCGTCACTCGTCACTTCCGGAAGGGGCAGTGCTGAAGTAAGTAGCTCGAATACGTAGCTCAATAGGGTATACCGGTACATGCACTAAGTAGCTCGGCAGAAATCGCATAATCTAGGTCGTGTAGCTCGATTCCGAGAAATCAAGTTCGGTTCAATTTCAGCCGAATTAAGGTGTATACATGGCATTTTGAACTTCGATTTCAGTTGAGCAACGGCAGAAATTCAATTCTCTCTATGTGCATGTAAACGCACTGACTGTCTCCTCTCATCTCAAGTTACACGTGTGCCCTGAACTTCATCCCAGGTCACTACAAGGGGGCCAAGAGGGAGAAGAAGCAGCAGAGGATGTGCCGGAGGAGTCAGCATCTGCTGTGTGGAGGTTTTTTGAAGAGCGGGCCAGTGGAGACACTGCAAACAGGAATCCCACGGCAGATTCCATAATGGAAGTATGGTCCTATCTTGAGGAGCCCCTGTTACAGCGAAACGCAGACCCACTAAGCTGGTGGGAGACCAAGGCTGCACTCTATCCATGGCTTACACACGTGATGGCACGGAGGATGTGTATAGTGGCAACATCTGTCCCCTCAGAGAGGATCTTTTCAAAAGCAGGACAGATTATAACTGAGAGGAGAAATAGAATCAGCCCTTCCAAGCTGAGACACTTGGTTTTCCTCAATGCCAATCTCCACTAAAGACTTATTCTGGGAGTTTGTGCAGCCTTAATGTAAATAGTTTTTTGTTATTGACACATCTTTGTAATTTTTACTTCTTTGTTCATTGTACTTTATACTTTTTATACTTATTTTATATACTTATTTAATATTTTATTTAATATTTTATTTAATAAAATATTTTGTTGCACGGCGGCACGGTGGTGTAGTGGTTAGCGCTGTCGCCTCACAGCAAGAAGGTCCTGGGTTCGAGCCCCGGGGCCGGCGAGGGCCTTTCTGTGCGGAGTTTGCATGTTCTCCCCGTGTCCGCGTGGGTTTCCTCCGGGTGCTCCGGTTTCCCCCACAGTCCAAAGACATGCAGGTTAGGTTAACTGGTGACTCTAAATTGACCGTAGGTGTGAGTGTGAATGGTTGTCTGTGTCTATGTGTCAGCCCTGTGATGACCTGGCGACTTGTCCAGGGTGTACCCCGCCTTTCGCCCGTAGTCAGCTGGGATAGGCTCCAGCTTGCCTGCGACCCTGTAGAAGGATAAAGCGGCTAGAGATAATGAGATGAGATGAGATTTTGTTGCACATTGTTCTGTGTTTGTTAAAATAATTTCCAACTTTGCTTCATAGTTTCTTAGGCCTGATTTATACTTCATAATTTATTTTGTGGCATTTTGTTCAAGGTCGAGTGTGAAATAAAGCCATAAAGGATAAACAGTTGATGTCTTCTGTGTATTTTATATTGGTAATATAACACAGTTTTGCATTATGTTTGTGAGAAAATAATTTATTAATTGGTAAGTAAGTTTTATTTCTATAGCTAGAACATTGTTACACTGCTATACTTTACAAAGCTTTACAATGGCTACAAAAACTAAAAAATAAAATGGAAAACATCCTATTGATAAAATATAAATAATAATGTAATTAATTAACTAGTTAATTGCAGCAATTAGATCAAAAATAAAATCTCAGGAGCCGTTTGGGAGCCGAATGAGCCGGCTCCTTATAGTAAGAAGAGCGAAAAGAGCCGGCTCACGAAAAAGAGCCGAAATTCCCATCACTACTAGAGGGTAGTTGTGAACATCCCCGTGCACACACAACACCTTCACCAATTGTGTTCCCCCCAATGCCTCGTCTTGCACCAGGCTTTGGTGGATTGAGGTCTGATTACAGCCAGAATCCACCAACGCCTGATATGTATCCCCTTGGATACTCACCGGTATGCGATACGCTCCGGCCCGATCGAGGGCGGCTCCTGGCGCGTCGGGGATCCGAACCACCGCGCCCACCTCCATTACCGAGCACTGCTGTTGGAGGTGGCCCGGCTCCCCGCAGCGCCAGCAAACCGGCCCGGGCTTCCTCTCTGCACTAGTGCTCTGGGGCTCACTCACCTGAGGGGGGGGGGAGAGACAGATGCAGAAGGGAGACACGGGAGGGCACCACAGGTGCGGCGGGCTGGCTGAGGTGGCGCCGGCCCCCGCCTCTGTGGTGGGGGAATGGGGCAAGGAGGAGACACAGGAGGAAGAGAGAGAGAGAGAGAGAGGAGAGAAGAGAAGAGATCGTCTGCTGTCCTGCCGTCGGGACAGCCGCCAAATGGTCCTCCGCCAGCTTGATTGCCTGATCCAGCGACGCTGGGCGGTGGCACTGGACCCACTCTGCGGTTCCCGCTGGTAAGTGCGCGACGAACTGCACCAGTACCACCTGGTCGATGAGTCCCTCGGCATCGCGGTTGTCGTCCCTCAACCACTGCCAGCAGGCGTCCTGGAGTTGCTGGCCGAACACGAACGGCCGGCCGACTTCCTCCAAGCGCAGAGCGCGAAAGCGCTGACGTTGTTGCTCAGGGGTGTGTCCCACCCACTGGAGGACGGCCCGGCGAAGGTCCGCGTAGGCTAGCCAGCGGTCGGCAGGGAGCTGTAGCGCGGCCAGCTGCGCCTCTCCCGTTAGCAGGGGGAGGAGGCGCGCCGCGTGCTGTTCCACTGGCCACCCTGAGGTCTCTGCTACCTGCTCAAAGAGCGTGAGGAAGGCCTCGGGGTCGTCCTGCGGGCCCATCTTCGTGAGGGTGAGGGGGGAAGAGCCTGCGGCAGTGGAGATGGTGGACCCCACTGACGCGAGGAGGTGCCGGAACACCCGACGATCTTCCTGTTGCGCCAGCACCAGGGCCTCGAACTGTTGTTCTTGCTCCTTTCGGAGGGCGAGCAGCGCCTGGTGCTGGCTCTGTTGGGCTGTGGTGAGGGCGTGGATCAGGTCGGCGAAGGGGGTGGACTCCATGGGGCTGTTCTCTTCTGTGCTCGTCCCAGGTTCCGGCACCACTGTGATAGTTCGTGTAGGTGGTTGGAGCACAGAAGGACGGCAGGACAGAGCTGAGTTCACAAAACTCGCGTTTATTCAGCTTTTCAGCATCTATGTTCACTCTCACACACACTCAGACACACACACACACACACACACACATCAGTCATCTGGTTCAGGAGAGAGCTCCCTCTGCTCTCTCTCTCTCTCCTTAAATAGGGTGCGGTCACTGGGAAGACACATAAACACATTAATTAACGACAGGTGTAGTGATTCTGCCACTTACCTTCCCTGACTCCGCCCTCCTGTCACAGACCGATGCTTGACCACGCCCCCACTGCCACACAGTAAAAGGTACTGATTGGCACTGTACTGTCTGTATGTGCTAGTTGTCATTTTTGCACTGTCCTTGTTGTTTGCATGTTATGTTGTGTGTAGTTTATAGTCTGCAATGTTTGCACTCGCTGCACTCTTGCACTTTATTAGATGTAGATTTGTAGTCCTGTGATGTTTAATATAGCACCCTATGTATGTATATGAAAATTATATACCATATAACCATACATTTGAAAAAATAAATGTGTTTTATACAATGTTTGAAAAGATCAAGGTTGCTGTTGGACCAAGCAAGAGCAAAGTGGCTCCCATCAAGTCTAAAACTGGTGAACTCATAGTGGACAAGAAGAAGCCATTAGAGCACTGGGTAGAACACTACTCGGACCTCTACTCAGTGGAACGCCATTCTGAAGACCACGTACCACTGATCTCTTTCCCAGAGATGTCTGAACTTGATACCGTGCCAACCATAGAGGAGCTGAGCAAAGCAATTGACCAACTCACATGCGGCAAAGCCCCAGGTACTGATGCCATACCTGCTGAATTGTTTAAACTGAACAAAGCAGCCATCCTGCCACACTTACATCAACTTCTGATTCTGTGCTGGCAAGAAGGATCAGTGCCATCAGCTATGAAGGACGCCAATATCATTACTCTCTACAAGCAGAAGGGCGATAAAGGAGACTGCAATAACCACCAAGGGATCTCTCTACTGAGCATCGCAGGCAAAGCCGTTGCACGTGCCATCCTTAGAGGATTGTAACAGTTAGCTGAGAGAGTGTTGCCCGAAAGTCAGTGTGGTTTTTGTGCTAAATGTTCAACAACTGACATGATCTTCTCCTTAAGACAGTTACAAGAAAAGTGCCAGGAGCAGCAAAAGACCCTCCACATTGCCTTTGTAGACCTAACTAAGGTGTTTGATATGGTTAGCAGATCTGGATTATACAAGGTCCTCAGAGCTGTTGGGTGTCCCCCAAACCTGCTGAAGCTAATATCCTCCCTCCATGATGGGGTGCAAGCCACTATCCAATTCAATAAAGCAAGATCAGAGGCCTTCGAAATTAGAAGTGGGGTTAAGCAGGGATGCGTACTGGCACCTACCCTCTTTGGCATTTACTTCGCGGTCCTGTTGGAAACAGCATTCCAGGACTCTCGAGGGGATGTTCTTCTACATTGGAGGACTGACGGCTCCTTGTTTAATCTTGCTCAACTCAAAGCCAAAACCAAGGTGAGACAGTTGACGCTTCACGACCTGCTGTTTGCAGACGATGCCGCACTCATTACACACGACCCCAACATCCTCCAGGAGATGATCAACAGCCTGAATGAAACCTGCAAGGCCTTCTACCTGGTTGTGAGTGTTAAGAAAACCGTTGTGCTCCACCAAGGTACAATCAGCGACCCAGAGCCAATAGCACTCAACAACAAGCCTCTCGACAACATAGATAAGTTCTGTTACTTGGGATCTACAGTCACCTCCTCTGTGTCTCTGGATGAGGAGATCAACTGCAGGATTGGCAAAGCAGCCACTACTTTCAGCAAGCTGACGAAATGAGTGTGGCAGAACAAATACCTTACCACAAAGACCAGAATCCAGATTTATGAGGCATGTGTGTTGAGTGCCCTTCTCTATGCATCAGATACATGGACCACATACAAGAGCCGGCGGCACGGTGGTGTAGTGGTTAGCGCTGTCGCCTCACAGCAAGAAGGTCCTGGGTTCGAGCCCCGGGGCCGGCGAGGGCCTTTCTGTGCGGAGTTTGCATGTTCTCCCCGTGTCCGCGTGGGTTTCCTCCGGGTGCTCCGGTTTCCCCCACAGTCCAAAAACATGCAGGTTAGGTTAACTGGTGACTCTAAATTGACCGTAGGTGTGAATGTGAGTGTGAATAGTTGTCTGTGTCTATGTGTCAGCCCTGTGATGACCTGGCGACTTGTCCAGGGTGTACCCCGCCTTTCGCCCATAGTCAGCTGGGATAGGCTCCAGCTTGCCTGCGACCCTGTAGAAGGATAAAGCGGCTAGAGATAATGAGATGAACATACAAGAGCCAAGAACACAAGCTGAACACCTTCTATCTTTGCTGCCTACACAAAATCTCTGGCATCAAGTGGCAGGACCATGCGCCTAACATCGGAGTGCTTGAAATGGCTTGCCAGTCCTCTATTCCTACCATCCTGAGCAAGAAAAGAATGAGATGGCTGGGCCATGTCAGTAGAATGGAGGACACTCACATCCCCAAGCAGCTTCTGTTTGGTGCTCTTTCTGGAGGACAACATAATCAAGGACACCTTAAACCACGCTACAAAGATGTGTGCAAGGACACAGTGAAGAACCTCCAGATCAACCTTGACGCATGGGAGGGAATGGCTAAAGACAGGAGCAAATGGAGTGCAATGGTCTACAGGGGAGCCTCAGCATACAAGAAACAACATCATAGTAACCACGAAACAATGAGACAACACAGGAAGGTCAGAGCTGCCTCCTCCTCAACATCATTCGAGCCAGTCTTCCCCTGTTGCAAATGCAGTCACCTATGCCACTCCAACATTGGACGAATGTGCATGTCGTTCATCTACAAGCAGCAAGATCGTCTACGAAGACGCAAGAGAGCCAACAGCAATAACCATACATTTGAAAAATACATGTGTTTTGGGAATACATCATGAAGAAAAAGGTTATGAATGTCACATGTCTGAACCGGTATATATCTGATCAATGAACGATGCAATTTTCTCTGTAACTTAACAAGAGCTTATGATATATTCAGTGCAGATACGAATGATCATTTCAAATTTGGTTTGTTCCTCTGCTCACAACTTTATTTTTCCAAGTTATGTTTGATGTTTGTATGGAATTACTTATCTATGAGCCATAAAAAAAGTCTCACAGATGTTTTAACATTATCACAAGCACCAAATGATGCATTTTAAGAGTAAAAATTATCAAATTGATATCAGTTTAGATGTTTGAATCTCCCTTTTAAAAATGTCATAGAAACATTCTCTGACATTACATTAATGGCATTTAGCAGATGCTCTTATCCAGAGTGATGTACAACATACTCAGGGCAGTCTGGGGAGCAGTTGGGGGTTAAGTGCCTTGCTTAAGGGCATTTCAGCCAATCCTGCTGATTTAGGGAATTGAACCAGCAGCCTTTTCATCCTAAAGTTGCTTCTCTAACCTTTAAGCCATGGCTTCCTCCCTCTTATAATGCTGTGCAAATCCTAGCTCTATAACAGCCTCTAACCTCTGAGAACGTTTTGGAAAGTCACAAGAATACTTCAGTTTTAATTTGAATGTCAATTTCAATTGTACGGTATTTGTAGATAAGCTGTAAAATAGAGCTACACAGTAACTGCAGTGTTAAATTAATGTGCAACTGAATTATCTCAACACTCAAAGTGCTAATTCAACATTGGGGATTTTATTCAGTACAATACATCTGCCTTTTTTCTCCCAGAATCCCCAGGACGTGTAAACATTTGCACCCATCTGGATACAATGTATGATTCAAACGTTCCAAGACTGTTCCTGTTGCGAATGAACGTGTTGCATGCGGCCCGGTCATGTGCGTGCAGCAAGAGTGAGCAGTAACTTTTGTGAGTCAGTATGCTGAGTGATCTCGCAACCTGTTCAAGGACTTTGGACATGAAATCCATATTTTTCATTTCAGATTGTGAAAATATGACCTCATATTGAGTCAATCATTTTACACACCAACTCCAAAACTTAGTGTTATTAAAGTTTTCAGATTCAATTTTCTGCATTTTTTCCACATCCATCAAAAGATTTTAGAGGGTTGTTCGACCACTCAGAGCCCCCATCCATGCCAACATCATTATCCAAAATGGCATCTGATAAACTGATTTACTTCATCTCCCCAAACAAAGCGCTTCACACCAAAAACAATGTAAAGACGAGATGCGGAATTGAAAAATAGATTGTGGCAGGTGATTGCAGAACAGCTTGGATCTAAGGATGGTAGGTACTAACTGCAAAACAAAGGATGTAGGAAAGATTAGACAGTAGTGATTGAAAGATATGGGAAGCGATGGCCTAAGGGCCTGGCCCCACAACACAGAGAACTCTATAACTATACCTACAGTGGTGCTTGAAAGTTTGTGGACCCTTTAGAATTTTCTATATTTCTGCATAAATACGACCTAAAACATCATCAGATTTTCACACAAGTCCTAAAAGTAGATAAAGAGAACCCAATTAAACAAATGAGATAAAAATATTATACTTGGTCATTTATTTATTGAGGAAAATGATCCAATATTACATATCTGTGAGTGGCAAAAGTATGTGAACCTCTAGGATTAGCAGTTAATTTGAAGGTGAAATTAGAGTCAGGTGTTTTCAATCAATGGGATGAGGACCTCAGAAAAAGCGTTGTTGATGCTCATCAGGCTGGAAAAGGTTACAAAACCATCTCTAAAGAGTTTGGACTCCACCAATCCACAGTCAGACAGATTGTGTATAAATGGAGGAAATTCAAGACCAGTGTTACCCTCCCCAGGAGTGGTCGACCAACAAAGATTGCTCCAAGAGCAAGGCGTGTAATAGTTGGCGAGGTCACAAAGGACCTCAGGGTAACTTCTAAGCAACTGAAGGCCTCTCTCACATTGGCTAATGTTCATGTTCATGAGTCCACCATCAGGAGAACACTGAACAACAATGGTGTGCATGGCAGAGTTGCAAGGAGAAAGCCACTGCTCTCCAAAAAGAACATTGCTGCTCGTCTGCAGTTTGCTAAAGATCACGTGGACAAGCCAGAAGGCTATTGGAAAAATGTTTTGTGTGCGGACGAGACCAAAATAGAACTTTTTGGTTTAAATGAGAAGCGTTATGTTTGGAGAAAGGAAGACACTGCATTCCAGCATAAGAACCTTATCTCATCTGTAAAACATGGTGGTGGTAGTATCATGGTTCAGGCCTGTTTTGCTGCATCTGGGCCAGGACGGCTTGCCATCATTGATGGAACAATGAATTCTGAATTATACCAGCAAATTCTAAAGGAAAATGTCAGGACATCTGTCCATGAACTGAATCTCAGAGAAGGTGGGTCATGCAGCAAGACAATGACCCTAAGCACACAAGTTGTTCTACCAAAGAATGGTTAAAGAAGAATAAAGTTAATGTTTTGGAATGGCCAAGTCAAAGCCCTGACCTTAATCCAATTGAAATGTTGTGGAAGGACCTGAAGCGAGCAGTTCATGTGAGGAAACCCACCAACATCCCAGAATTGAAGCTGTTCTGTACGGAGGAATGGGCTAAAATTCCTCCAAGCCAGTGTGCAGGACTGATCAACAGTTACCGGAAACGTTTAGTTGCAGTTATTGCTGCGCAAGGGGGTCACACCAGATACTGAAAGCAAAGGTTCACATACTTTTGCCACTCGCAGATATGTAATATTGGATCATTTTCCTCAATAAATAAATGACCAAGTATAATATTTTTGTTTCATTTGTTTAACTGGGTTCTCTTTATCTACTTTTAGGACTTGTGTGAAAATCTGATGATGTTTTAGGTCATAATTATGCAGAAATATAGAAAATTCTAAAGGGTTCACAAACTTTCAAGCACCACTGTATAACTACAGCTATAACTATCCCGATGCCTGATTTTAGTTCCAGTCTGGAGCAATCACACCACAACTATAATATCAGTTGGTCCTGCCACTCAGAGAAATAAATATACGTGGTTGTTAGTTTTCATGGGAAAACGTAGTAGTTGTATGCTGTTTGTGTGCACACCCAGTGCACTCAGCAGCACACAATGGCTGACAGTGACAGCAAAGAAGAACTGCTTCTGGTGCTCATCTTGCACAGAAGGCAAAGCCAAAAGAAGAAGAAAAGGAGATATACTTAAAGTTTAAAGATACGTATACAGTATGGTCATACCCACTCCATACAGTACATCTTCCTTTTTGGCTGTATCTTTGTACATCTTGTGCTTTTTGTCATAAAGCATGAGATTCTTCGACATGTCTATTATCAGCTTCTCCTTCATGATGCAACAAGGATGTACAAAGATGCCTGGGGAAAATAGCACATGCTCAGAAAACATCACATGTAAACAGTTACCTGATTGGTCAGATGTTTTATCAGATCAGGTCCAGAATCAATCTCAGCGATACAGATAAACCCAGGCCTGGGCTATAGGTGTCGTTAGCAGTCTGGTGTGACCATCAACCACATAAACTGCAGGGGAACAATTTACTTATAGTTACTGGTATTGTGGGACTGGGCTTTAATGGTTAGAGAGGCAGCTTTGGGCCCAAAAGGTCACTGGTTCGATTCCCTGGACCAGCAGGAATGGCTGAAGTGCCCTTGAGCAAGCAAGCTACTCTGGATATATTGTATGTCGCTCTGGATAAGAGCATCTGCTAAATGCCATTAATGTAATGCAATAATTGTGCTCTAGACAGCTATTAATTTGCCTCGTTTTGTATAATGACTCGTGAGACACATCCGTCCATAACAAGAGAGAGGAACAGGGTAGAAGTAGACAGTGGGCCAGCAAGAAATTGGAGTAGAAATATGTGGAACCAATGTCCTTCTTGAACTCTTCCATGACAAAGTGAAGGTAACGTTAGCTTATATCTGCAAATGCACAACAGGGTGAAATTTAATAGCTGCACAGTCACATAGTCTACTTTCAACAGGTTGGATAGTGATATTCAGGTGGATGATGAAGCTCAGGATGAAGACAAAGATGAAATTGAGGATGAGGACAGCACTCAGACAGACTGGGAAAGCGACAGTGCAGAGGCAGCGAAGGAGGACAGCTCTTCTAGTTAGCCATGGTGTCAAATCCAAGACTTGGGAAGAGAGTATCGACAGCCATGGGACCTGAGTGGAGAAAAACAAGAGAGGAAATGAGAGAGAGAGAGAGAGAGAGAGACAGCAGCATCAGGAGCCACAGATAGATGTGGTGTCCAGCTTTTTTTCAAGTTTGGCACCGAGCATGAGATGACTCACCCCAGAGAAACTATCCTATAAAAAAAATCAACATGCAGGAATGACAATGGGTGGGTGGGTGGGTGGGTGAGGGAGCAGTGTTCTATCAGCAGTTTTCCCAGGATACAATCTATCGTAATATGTGATTTTAAAATTCTGAGCGTGAAAAGTGGTCCAGGGGGAAACATGGACACCGTGTTCAACTGAACACATGACGTTCCATAGCAATTTTCCTTGTGTCCGAAGGGGATAAAACAGCTACAGCCTCAAATCAGGCTTAAATATAGGGCTTAAAGTTTTCATGATGCTGAAAACTTTAAGCCCTGTATTTGACCTGAGCAGTACTATTTTTTTTTCGCAGTGTATTTAAAAATGTATTATTATTGACAAAGTTTTACTAATATATCACTTTTTCACTCTGCACTGGTTCAGGTTCTGCTCTTCGGAGCAGCAGGTTCTTTTGTATTTATAAACGCAAACTAAACAAGGAATTATTTCACTGATCTTTTGTTCTTTTACTTTATATGTATACACTCACCGGCCACTTTATGAAGAACACCCATACGTACACCTGCTGTTTTATGCAGTTATCGAAATCCCTCGACAGCAGCACAATGCATCAAATCCTACAGATACAAATCAAGAGCTTCAGTTAATGTTCAGTGTTCAAACATCAGAATGGGAAAAATTGTGATCTCAAAGTGTGACTTTCTTTCACTGTGGCATGGGTGTTGGTTTGAGCCAGATGGACTGGTTTGAGTATTTCAGAAACTGCTGATCTCCTGGGGTTTCACACACAACAGTCTCTATAGATTTTACACAGAATGGTGCGAAAAACAAAAAAGACTGAGCAAGCAGTGACAGTTCTGTGGGTGGAAACAAATGCCTTGTTGATAAGAGAGGTCAGAGGAAAATTACCAGATTGGTTCAAGCTGACAGGAAGTATATAGTAACTCATAGCAACTCTTTACAACTGTGGTGAGCAGAAAAGCATCTCAGCATACAACAGCAGAAGACCACATTGGGTTCCACTCCTGCAGCCAAGAACAGGAATCTTAGAATCAAGAACAAGTTTCTATTAAAGTGGCCAGTGTGTGTATACCCTAATATTACAATTAACAATTATTCCATGAAATTAAGTCGTACATGATATTGAGTGGAATAACTGTTTTATTCTATCCACATTCACTGGATTTTGAGAAAAAGCATTTTTATTTTTTGCAAATTCAATAAATAAAAACTTTCTACAAAATGTCCAACAAAATAATTTCCGCTTAGACGGACTTCTTAAAAACCTATCGACGGCAGCATGAATTGACTTTAGGTGTTTTGTTTTGTTTTTTGTAGAAAGTGCCGTCTTGCTGTCGTGCTGTCAAGGTATAGAATAGCTTTAGACGTTTATTTAATTCTTCCTTGGACATTACAGTTCTGTAATTTTCAAACTTCTTTGAGCTTTTGAACCAGTCTTAAAAAAAAAAAATCAACAAATTTTAATGCTTAAAGACGAAGAATGTAAACAAACCGGCAAATTGACGGAAGCAATTTTTGAAAAATGTGATGATAATAATAATTCTTGAAAAATAAAAAATAAAAGATGCGTTCTTACCATCAAATACTTTTATTCCATATTTTGCTGCTTTTTTGTATTTGGGGGTGGTTTGTTTTCGAGTAGAGTTTTTATTTCATCCTGGGTGGGTTCAGTAACAGGGTCCACCATTTTGTTTTTCTCTACTCACGGTACATGAGCTGATATCCTAGTAGTAGAGTAGCCAATCAGAGCATGCGATTGCTCCTATCCAGTGAATGTAGATAGAATAATAGTTAATAATGAGCATGTATTATGCACTAATAAATCCTGGAACGTCTTGTACTTGGCAAATAAATATTCTGATTTATTGGTTTCATTTTAAGCAGGTCTTTAAGTGGCATGTATGCTCATGTTCAGTTTACTATTAAAGGGGAACTGAAGTCATTTTTAAACTTGCTTTATTTCTTAATTAACGTGTTATTCAATTATGTTTTCGGTTTTAGTAACCTTATATCGTGACTCGTATTGGCAACTAATCGCAATTAAATATTATACTTATCGGCCTATTTGGTTTTTAGCCGTGTTGAATTTAGTTGGTTTGGTCCACGGCAGGCGTCGCTTATCCACGCGATCTTCACGAGACTTGTGCAAGACTTCGAAACATGAAGTGTCAGCCAGGTGTCAGTGCCGCCATTTTGAAAACTGTTTTCCAAATGAAATATTGCACAAAAATGAGTTTAAATGACGATTACTGCCGACTTTTTTCAAACTTTCCTGATTGCCATCAAAACAAACAAAACTTCCGGCTTGATTACGTCAGCATTCGAAAGAGGGCGTGCGCGTCTTTTGACAACGTTGGCAGATGTCGGTCGCTTTGATTTCCACTGTACGTTTTACTTCCGTCCTACGATGTCTCGCACAGGTCTCAGCGAATCTCGTTTACGGCCATTGCTTTGCCATATGGACTGATATATTACAGAGCATATTTCAAACACTCATACTGTAACTTGCTATAGCAGTGACAAAATAGCGATCAAAAATGCATTCCGATATTTAATAAAATGAGATAAATAGAATTTTGATAATAAAGAATTTGCCTTCAGTTCTCCTTTAAGCAATCATTTTCTGAACACAAGTGTATGTGTGCGTACACTTACTTTAAACACCATACATGGATTATGTTTAATAATGTCACTGATGGTGGGCGGCACGGTGGTGTAGTGGTTAGAGCTGTCGCCTCACAGCAGGAAGGTCCTGGGTTCGAGCCCCGGGGCCGGCGAGGGCCTTTCTGTGTGGAGTTTGCATGTTCTCCCCGTGTCCGCGTGGGTTTCCTCCGGGTGCTCCGGTTTCCCCCACAGTCCAAAGACATGCCGGTTAGGTTAACTGGTGACTCTAAATTGACCGTAGGTGTGAATGTGAGTGTGAATGGTTGTCTGTGTCTATGTGTCAGCCCTGTGATGACCCGGCGACTTGTCCAGGGTGTACCCCGCCTTTCGCCCGTAGTCAGCTGGGATAGGCTCCAGCTTGCCTGCGACCCTGTAGAAGGATAAAGCAGCTACAGATAATGAGATGAGATGAGATGTCACTGATGGAACATATTACATGGTTTTCCAAAAAAAAAAGAAAAAAGTCATGAGCAGAACGTTAACTGCAGTGGAAAAACTGGACCTCATTTACAAACAGCATTTGAATTAGGTTCGTATGAATGTTTTCCAGCGAACTGAACTAAAACTTTTCACCAGAATTTCCACCAAGTGGTTTAGTCATGAACTTGTATCCGCACACCTGCATCATGCGCAACAGCTGAAATGAAACCTCGGAGTGCTGGTAAGATTGCAAAGTTGTCTTTATCTTCATACAATCCGCAGTACAGACTCGATCACTGCACTGAGTATACTCAGGTCTTGACTTTATATGGTGCCGTTTCTTGGTTCTAATTCACCGACTCCTATGTGTTTGTCTGTGACTAAAGTATGGATTTGTTTGGGATTGTTTCCTTTCAAATCATTAAGCTATTTAAATTTATAAGCGCAATCCATCGGCTTATATACTGTATACCACCTATAAATCACTGGCATTTATACACTTTGAAGCCGATCAGGAATATTCACAAGAGTGAATCTCCTTAACCATACATGTACACAAACCAAGGAGTGCTCGGTAAACATTCCTGCGAACACTTTGAAGATAAATTTGTTTGTGTCCATTGTGCCACATGAGGCCCATTAAGTGAAAAGAGGAATGCTGTTCCAGGGAAGAGGAACATGGGTAAAACAGAAAAGCAGCCTATTACTCAAGCTGTCTCCAGTCCAGGTGTGAGGGAATGTGAGGTCAACTTCAAATCATCCGGTTGTGATATTCACCAAAAAAGTACTACGCCATGTCTTGTAGAGCCTTAGGATTATTTTTGTTTCTGTAAATATTTCACTTTCATGATTTACATCAGAAAAAAAAGAGAACTGTGAGCAAAAGACTCACTGAACAGCCTATGTTTAAAAAATAATAATTCAAAAGCAGTTAAAACAATTTCATACAAGGTATACAATAAACAATTTCATTAACGTATTTGCCATTTTAATCATGAACATGTTTTTTTTTTCCTTTTTTCCCTCCTTTCACATATATTAGAGACAAGCTGGAAGCCAGAGTCTCTCAGGCACAAGACAGAAAATGATCCTTTTTATGATCGCTGTCCTCCCTCAGTGAGTTATAAAGGTTTTTAACCTTTATCAGGAATTTTGTTGTATTGTAACTAAAAGGAGTTTGCTGACTTTAGATTCGAACCATGGGAAACATTTATCTAGTCCTTTTCATGGATTAAAATCAATGAATAATCAGGATTCCAGATGGATATTGTATTTCTAACATGCCGATAGCATTGTAATGTGAAAAGTTTATTGTGATTACAAGATATTTTCATACGACACTCTCAGAAAATAAAGTACATTACTGTACCTTTAGGGGTACAATGGCTTGTTGCTGGGGCATTGCCCTCTAAGGTACTTATTTGTACCCTTTATATACTGCTTGGGAATATATATGTATCTTTTTGGTTCTAAAAAGGTACACATGGTTACCTTGAAGTCCAGAAATGAGCCCTGGAGGGTACATTAGTGTAGATTGTACCTTGGGGGACAGAAATGGATTCCTACTGTACCTCTTTTCTGATAGTGTATTCTTTCACGTTATAACAAGAAACTTCTCATTATAACAATATACTATTTATCTTACACATAGTAATAACAGCCTGACAATATCCAGAGCCTTCAGCATCTCAGGGTGAATCTCATCCACCCCTGGCACCTCCAGTGGTCCCTCCAGGTTAGGAGTGAGTTGCTGCCCCAAGTGAAGGAATTCAAGTATCTTGGGGTCATGTTCATGAGTGATGGTAAAATGGAACGTGAGTTGGACAGGCGGATTGGGGTGGGGTCAGCAGTAATGTGGGTGTTGTACCAGTCCATTGTGGTGAAGAGGGAGCTGAGCTGGAAGCCAAAGCTTTTGATTTACCAGTCAGTCAATCTACGGTATGCTCCAACCCTCACCTATGGTCATGAGCTTTGGGTAGTGACTGAAAGAATGAGATCACGGATACAAGTGGCTGAAATGAGCTTTTTCCGTAGGGTAGCTGGGCTCATCCTTAGAGATAGGGTGAGGAGCTCAGACATCCAGAGGGATCTCGGAGTAGAGTTGATGCTTCTTCATGTTGTAAGGAGTCAGCTGAGGTGGTTCAGGCATCTGATTAGGATGCCTCCTGGGCGCCTTCCTTTGGAGGTTTTCCGGGCATGTCCAACTGAGAGGATACCTTGGGGTAAACCCAGAACATGCTGGAGAGATTATATATCTCACCTTTGGATCCCCCAGGAGGAACTGGAATGCGTTGCTGGGGTGAGGGACGCCTGGAATACCCTGATTAACCTGCTGCCACCACGACCCGTCCTCAGATAAGCAGAAGAAAATGGAAGGATGGATGGATGGATGGATGGATGGATGGATGGATACTAATAACAACTAGGCACTGCATCACTAATAACAGTAGAATCTCACCATGTCTCAACCCAAACATAAAGTAGAACTTCATCAAATTGTGTAAATGAGCCATATTCCTTGTATATCGGTTCTCCATACACACACACTGTTTCCTCAGACATGAGCTTTATAGCCAAACAACAGAAATGATCTTGTTACCATGTGAAAAATGTCCTGTTTTCCAAGAGAAGTGATCATGTTATAGCAATAATTTATCATGTTGTAACAAGATAAATAGTTTATTGTTATAATGTGAAATGTTTCTTGTTGGGCGGCACGGTGGTGTAGCGGTTAGCGCTGTCGCCTCACAGCAAGAAGGTCCGGGTTCGAGCCCCGTGGCCGGCGAGGGCCTTTCTGTGTGGAGTTTGCATGTTCTCCCCGTGTCCGCGTGGGTTTCCTCCGGGTGCTCCGGTTTCCCCCACAGTCCAAAGACATGCAGGTTAGGTTAACTGGTGACTCTAAATTGACCGTAGGTGTGAATGTGAGTGTGAATGGTTGTCTGTGTCTATGTGTCAGCCCTGTGATGACCTGGCGACTTGTCCAGGGTGTACCCCGCCTTTCGCCCGTAGTCAGCTGGGATAGGCTCCAGCTTGCCTCCGACCCTGTAGAAGGATAAAGCGGCTAGAGATAATGAGATGAGATGTTTCTTGTTATAACGTGATAAATTTATATGTCGTGTGTAATAATGTGAAAATATCTTGTTAAAACAAGATGAAAAATGTAAACTTTTTTGCCTTACAACAAGATAATGCTCCGTTTTTTATTTTTCTGGCACAGCAGCAATACACTTCCGTACAGGATAAATGATGCCAGCATAAACCTCAGAGGCGAAAGTAACACATATAAAGGATTAGTTCTGTTTCCGTGCAGCTGCAGCTAGCCAGCTTCTGTCTGCGTCCCTCTTCCAAAGCTCAAACTGCTCTCCAAATATTGCACAGATACACAGGCTGTTTCACAATCAGGGTACGTTTCCACAATAATCCAAAACTCAAACCTCAGATTCTTGTGTTTCTCTGCTGCCAATAATAACCTTTTGAGATGGAAATGAACTGTGCAGAATTTCAGCGCAACAGGCCATATACTGGGCATGTTACAACCCCAATTCTAAAAAGGTTTGGGCACTGTGTAAAACATAAATCAAAACATAATGTGAACATTTGCAAATCATGAAAACCCTATATTTAATTGAAAATACTACAAAGACAACAGATCAAATGTTGAAACTGAGAAAGTGTTATTGTTTTTTGAAAAATAAAATGCTCATTTTGAATTTGATGTCAGCAAGAAGTTTCAAAAAAGTTGGAACAGGGGCATGTTTACCACTGTGTTGCATCACCTCTACTTTAAACAACACTGTAAACATTTGGGAACTGAGAAGACGAATTGAGGAGTTATAGTTTTGAAAGAGAAACGTTGCCCCATTCTTGTCTGATATACAATTTCAGTTGCTCAACAGTTCGGGGTCTCCTTTGCCATATGTGCCAAATGTTTTAAATGGGAGACATGTTTGGACTGCAGGCAGGCCAGTTTAGCACCCGGACTCTTTTACTACAGAGCCATGCAGTTTTAATATGTGCAGAAAGCGGATTGGCTGACATCAAATTCAAAATGAGCACATAATTAAAAAAAAAACAAAACAATAAAATTTTTCAGTTTCAGCATTTGATATGTTGTCTTTGTGCTATTTTAAATGAAATAT
The DNA here is from genome assembly GCF_027579695.1 of Neoarius graeffei. Taxonomy (NCBI): domain Eukaryota; kingdom Metazoa; phylum Chordata; class Actinopteri; order Siluriformes; family Ariidae; genus Neoarius; species Neoarius graeffei. The sequence continues at coordinate 52,431,055 of NC_083585.1, forward strand.
AGGGTTTCCATGATTTGCAAATTATTGCATTCTGTTTTTTATTTACAGTTTGCACAGTGTCCCAACTTTTTTTGTGGAATTGGGGTTGCACTTGTGGTGGGAAGACGGCATAGAGTGTATTTCTAAAACTGACCCACTTTCTTACAGTCCACAAGAGCAAAACATACAAAATAAAACACATAAATGGATGTGATTTTAAGGACAAATTTTCAAGTTCTGTGCAGCGATGTTTGTACACAGTGGTAACTGTAATAACAACTGAAGTGGTGACGATACTTGTGGTTTCCCGGAGATGATACTTTGACGGACTCACATTTCAACCACATGTGAAGCTCTGCTGCAAAAGTGTCTCATATCTGTTTCAAGTCCTTTTTTTTTTTTTTTTACTGTGCAGCAGCAACAGAGTATTCTGCTTCAAAAGAGACAAATGTTTTCTTTAAAAATCATTTATAACCTCATCATATGGTGAGTGTTTTCCAGACAGGACATTTTTGATGGACAAAGGATCCTGTCAGAGGCATTTAGTTGACAAAAAAATGTAACCTCCACTTAAATCTTTCTATTGTGAATGAAAATGCTGTATACATCCCAAAGTAAAACTGAGTTAATGCTAAAAACGCAATTCTGAATTTAAACAGTAAAATCTAAGTGCAATAATTAAAGTAGAGTTAAATGAAATGGCCACAAGGTCAAAACTGAGCTGCATTTGATTCTTACAGACATATTTATAAGAACTTACAAGACATTAGTGCTGTAGGTACAGCTGTAGGGTGTCCCTGTAAAATAAGGTATAAGAAACTCCAGCACACACACATTTTATATATATATATATATATATATATATATATATATATATATATATATATATAGACACACACAGGACTTTGTTGCAGGAGTTAGTTGGCGTTATTCAAAAAGACAACCATGATTGTGAAACAGCCCACACACGCACACAAACCCACATTGACACACATCCACACACAGCCTTTGTGGGGTGGATCGTATGCATCACCTCCTGTTTGGCAGTATGGGATTTCCTGCTCTGACATGCCATGGCAAGCGAGTTCTTGTTTGCCTTGGGTCCAAAGGATTATGTAAGTATTTTGGGGGCCAAAAAAGGAGAAGGAAATAAAGTGGGGAGGTTTGGATCTGGGGGTTGGGATAAACCATCTATTACTTTTTATTTTACTTTCAACAGTGCATACATTTGTTATAATTCCCATCTCAAAATAAATCATTTACATAGGAACATAAATGTTTATGGCAGGAGTATTTAACTAAAGTTTGTAGAGGTCCAGTAATATAAAATTCTTTGGTCCTGATGAGCAACTACACTGTAAAATATAATAAGTTGACTTTACTTAAAAAAAATATGCAAAGTCGTTGCCTCAAAAAAAGTCATTTATGTTGATTTAGATAAATTAGATTGGGTTAACTTATTTTTTGTGAGTTTGCAGTACTCAAATTAACTTAGATTAGTTTGATTACATTAACTTATTTATTTTGAGTTTGCAGTACTCACATAAACTTATATTAATTTGATTACATTAACTTATTTATTGTGAGTTTGCAGTACTCATCTTATATAATTTTGATTACATTAACTTATTTATTTTAAGTTTACAGTACTCAAATCAATGGAATTCATGAATATTAAGTTAAATTTATGAAAAAAGATATCTGAAAACCATTGATTTGAGTACTGTAAACTTAAAATAAATAAGTTAATGTAATCAAAATTATATAAGATGAGTGCTGCAAACTCACAATAAATAAGTTAATGTAATCAAATTAATATAAGTTTATGTGAGTACTGCAAACTCAAAATAAATAAGTTAATGTAATCAAACTAATCTAAGTTAATTTGAGTACTGCAAACTCACAAAAAATAAGTTAACCCAATCTAATTTATCTAAATCAACATAAATGACTTTTTTTGAGGCAACGACTTTGCATATTTTTTTTAAGTAAAGTCAACTTATTATATTTTACAGTGTAATATGAATAAATTGAGACAAATTGTTTTTTTTAATGCCAAACTATTACTGATTAGTTTATGACTATTAAAAAACACTACTACTACTACTACAACTACTACTACTACTACTACTACTTATAATAATAATAATAATAATAATAATAATAATAATAATAATAATAAAATACGTATTTCACAAAAATTAACATTTAAATATGATCAAATGTGCATTACAGACTTTAATAAATAGCTAAATTACAAAGCATTGTCTATTGTACAAAAATATACAAGAATTCCTACTGTACATAAAACATAAAATATCGAAAGCAAAACACATTTATATTGCTTATTGTCTAAACTTTTTTATCGTAATCATCATGTAGATATTGCAGTTGTAAAATTAGTTAATAAAATATTTCTATAAAAGAAAATCAGCATATGATAGAAATAGCTCATAATAAAATAATTAACAGTTATACCACAAAATTGAATTGTACACGAGCTGATTGCTGACAAGACATGTAGCGTCGAGTTTGCTATAAGCCATATATGATGAGATTGAGTGGAATAACTGTTTTATTCTATCCACATTCACTGGATTTTGAGAAACAGAGCGTTTTTATTTTACCTTTTGCAAATTCGATAAATAAAAACTTTATACAAAACGTCTCATCTCATCTCATTATCTGTAGCCGCTTTATCCTTCTACAGGGTCGCAGGCAAGCTGGAGCCTATCCCAGCTGACTACGGGCGAAAGGCGGGGTACACCCTGGACAAGTCGCCAGGTCATCACAGGGCTGACACATACCGTAGACACAGACAACCATTCACACTCACATTCACACCTACAGTCAATTTAGAGTCACCAGTTAACCTAACCTGCATGTCTTTGGACTGTGGGGGAAACCGGAGCACCCGGAGGAAACCCATGGGGACACGGGGAGAACATGCAAACTCCGCACAGAAAGGCCCTCGCCGGCCACAGGGCTCGAACCCAGGACCTTCTTGCTGTGAGGCGACAGCGCTAACCACTACACCACTGTGCCGCCTATACAAAACGTCCGACAAAATAATTTCTGCTTAGAATGTAAACAAACTGGTGAAATGACAGGAGCAATTGTGAAAAATGCTATCATAATAATTCTTGAAAAGTAAAAAAAAAAGATGCATTATTACCATCAAATACTTTCATTCCATTTTTTTTTTTTTTTGTTTTGTTTTCAAGTAGACTTTTTATTTCGTCCTCAGTTGGTTCAGTAGCAGGGTCCGCCATTTTCTTCTTCTTCTTTCAGATTTTTGGTGGTTTGGCACCACCAGCTGGGCTGGAGTGAGGAACAGCAGATATGGGGGGGGGGGGGGGGGACTATATTCTTTTAGCTATTTCTGCTTCTTTGCAATACTTGATAACAAAGTGATACATCTGACTTGACGTGCTCTGCCATTTTGTTTTTCTCTACTCATGGTACTGTATATGAGCTGATATCCTAGTAGTAGAGTAGCCAATCAGAGTGTGCGATTGCTCATATCCAGTGAATGTGGATATAATAAAATATAATATAATAATGCTACATTAATATGATGTTGTAGTATATAAACTGTATTCATAAGCAGCTCGAAACAAAAACATTCTAACCAAAGAATTGTAATTATCACAATTCTTCTTGTGTCTGGTTTCACAAGGAAGAGCATTAAAACATTTAGGCACTGCAGCAGCAAAGGCCTTGTCGCTAAGAGTCCTCTTGGTTCATGCATTAACAGATTTAAGAAAGATATCACTATTTCTACATAAAGAGTATGCACTAGGATGCATTACCTCAACTAGGCTACATACCTGTATATAAGTTGGTGCAAGACCATTCATAGCTTGAAAAGTTAGAATTAAAAGCTTAAATTGTACTCTTTCTTTAACTTTCTTTCCTTAACACACATCAATTTGAAGTGTTTGTATTCTGTACTGCACTTTTAACTCGCGTCATCAACTCTGACCAGATGAGGCATGTGATGTGAATTTGATGCAGGAAGAATTCAATCATCTGTTCACCCTCTGTGTTAGTCCTTGGCTTTTCCTTCGACAGTCCGTGTTGTCAGTGTGCTAAGCCGCTAAATAAAATAATAAATAAATACAAAAGTTGTAAAAGTCTGTAATGCTCCCCTTTTGGACATAATGACAAACCCTGTACCTCGTCTATGGTCTGATGAGCTGCAATCAGTTAAATAATTTGTATAAACACATGTGATTGGATAAACCCCAACACAGGCTCTGTTACAGATGCTGAGGTGGTTCATGTTTAGAAAAATAAATTGCTGAACTACAGTTTTGTGTTGTTTCTTGGGTTTTTTCATATGATGATCTAACTTGCAACAGATTTTTTTTTCCAAGTACCCAGTTTGATCCACTGAAATACAATACTTTGTTGGAGCTGCATCCAGACTGTAGTCCACCAACTGATGATGCCTGTCGTTATGGTAACAAATAAATGTCTAAATTGTATTTCTCATACTTGATTTGCATTAAAAGTTTATGGAGTATTGAGTAGTCACTCATGCAATACACCTGTGAGGCCTGGACTGTCTACAGCAGACCTGCTAAGCAGCTCAGTCACTTCCGCTTGACCTGTTTCCATAAATTCTTTCATATCAAGTGGCAGGACAAAATCCCTGACACGGAGGTCCCAAAATGGGCTGGACTACCCAGCATTAACACTCTTCTGCAGAAAGCCCAAGCCAGATGAACTGGCCATGTTGTCAGGATGCCAAACAGATAATACTTTATTTATCCCCAAGGGGAAATTCAAATATCTAGCAGCTCATTAAAAAAGAAAAAAAATCATCTTCCACCAGTTATAACCATAAAAAGACTACAATAAATAGAACAATTAAATAACAATAAAAATAGGGGAAATGAATAAGATAACAACATGATAAATAAATAGATAAAAAGTGCAAGGGGGGGTCAGAGGGCATTAAAAAGTCTTATTGGAGTGGGGACAAAGGACCTCCTGAACCGCTCAGATCTGCAGCACAGTGAGAGGAGCCACCTGCCACTGCTGCTCCTCTGCTCAACAAGGGGGCTGTGGAGAGGGTGTCTGCTGTTATCCATTAAAGCTTTCGGTTTGTTCAATGTACCCCTCTCCACCACAGTTCTAAGTGAGTCCAGCCTCCTGCCAAGCACCGAGCTGGCTTTTTTCACCAGCTTGTCCAGCCACTTGGTGTTTTTGTCCATCAAGCTGAACCCCCAACACACAGCAGCATAAAAGAGGACACCGGCCACCACAGTGTGATAAAATATGTGCAGCATCTCATCACACACACATCAAAGGACCTCAGCCTCCACGGTAAGAAGACGCAGCTCTGTCCCTTCTTGGAAGTCAGCTGCCCAAACAGTTCTTATATGGAGAGCTGTGCCAAGGCAAGCGCTTATCTGGGGGCAGAAGAAACACTTCAAGGATAATCTCAAAGTATCCCTCAAAACCCTAGAAATCAATCTCAACTCCTGCGAGTCACTTGCTCAGGATTATCCAGCATGGCAAGCAAAGCTCACCAGTGGCGCATGTGCAGCAGACATGAAATGCATCACAGAGAACCAGAAGAAACAAGCTGCATGGAAGGCTCGAACTATCGCCACCCCCACTACAGCACCTACCCACGTGTACCCGAAATGTGGGTGTGCCTTCAAAGCCCAGATTGGTCTCATCAGTCACCTCTGGACCCACAACCTCCACCCACCAAACTGAAGTCATTGTCATCTTCGACCCCGGAGGACGAACATCATCATAAGGCTTCTGTTTAAGTTTAATTATGCTTTAATGTGCTTAATTTGAACTGCACAATACTTCCATATTCATTGAATCCTTCTTACTCTACAGGATTTCTGAAAAGTCAGGAAACTAAATACAGTCTATTTAATTTTGTATTTGTTATTTAAAACCATGCTCCCTGTGTTCAACCTTATGCTCTACACATTTTCTCAGGCACTGTCTCATGTCTTTGTGGATTTTGCTCAATATTTTTTGGCTTGACATATTTGCTCAACGGGCAGCACAGTGGTGTAGTGGTTAGCACTGTTGCTTCACAGCAAGAAGGTTCTGAGTTCGAGCCCAGCAGTCAACAAGGGCCTTTCTGTGTGGAGTTTGCATGTTCTCCCCATGTCCCCATGTGGGTTTCCTCTGGGTGCTCCGGTTTCCCCCACAATCCAAAGACATGCAGGTTAGGTTAACTGGTGGCTCTAAATTGACCGTAGGTGTGAATGTGAGTGTGAATGGTTGTTTGTCTCTCTGTGTCAGCCCTGTGATGATCTGGTGACTTGTCCAGGGTGTACCCCGTCTCTCGCCCATAGTCAGTTGGGATAGGCTCCAGCTTACCTGCGACCCTGTACAGGATAATTGGCTACAGATAATGGATGGATGGATATTTGCTCAACATATTCCTATTGTTTTTGTTGTTTCAGATACCCTGTATAATGGCACTGAAATCATCCATAAACAACAAAAATGTTAACAATCCACTATGCAGAGTTCAGGTTGGCCATCACATGGCTTGAGGCTAAACTTGACCATGCTCAAGCCACAATGACAAACATGCTTATCACATTGTGTCCATGGAAGTCATGCAGTCACTTGAGGCAATGTTTCTGCATGGCCCTGGCTACCAGCAACTCCAAGCTTAAAGCCATGACTGCGGGACTGTGGAACCAGAGCTGGAGGAACAACATTCATATCATTAGTTTGACAGAGTCCATTGAGGGTACCTACATTCCAGCTTTCTTTCCTGAGGTGCTGGGGAAAGATGAGTTGTCATTTCCATCAGAACTTGATTAGGGTCAGCAGATCTTCACCTCCAAACCTGAGCCAGAGAGGCCTGGGGCTGTCATTGTCTAATTTCACTGCTGAAAGACAAGGTTTTCCAATGTCTGAAAGAGGAGAAGGTAGCTATAGTACAATCACCATTTAACTGCAGTCCATGAAGACTACAGCATTGAGAATCTGGCCAGTACAATGAGGTTATGGCTGAAATGTACAGGGTTCACTTGTTGTACACTCTACTCAGGCAACATTACATCAGATTTCAGAAAATTACATTCCCCAATATTCCCTAAATAGCCACCTCACCAAGCTCATTAAGGCATCAGCCCACATGGAGAAGCCATGGCCTAAAGGTTAGAAAAGCAGCTTTGGGACCAAAAAGTTGCTGGTTTAATTCCCTGAACCAGCAGGAATGGCTGACGTGCCCTTGAGCAAGGCAACTAACCCCCAACTGCACTGGGTACATTGTATGTTACTCTGGATTAAGATTGTCTGCTAAATTAATGTAATGTACACCACTATATAAAATGATATACTGTATATTCTTTACAAGAATCATATATTTGCACCCTGGATATCTCTTGTATTGTAAGTGTATGTGGTATTACAATTTGGCAAGAGGGCTCACCATTCATAGGGATGCTTTGTCAATTCCTGTGAGTATCATCACATAACAATTTCAGACCATGCCCCCAGATCACATTCTTCTTCAAAACTGATGGCACCCCGAGATACTTTGGAGCATATGGGAGGTATTCAAATCCTACCTCTGTGGACAGATTATATCTTTTGTTTCACAGATGAAAAAAGCAGAATGGGCAAGAGTCAACAAGATCCATCCATCCATCCATCCATCCATTATCTGTAACCGCTTATCCTGTGCAGGGTCACAGGCAAGCTGGAGCCTATCCCAGCTGACTATGGGTGAGAGGCAGGGTACACCCTGGACAAGTCGCCAGACCATCGCAGGGCTGAGTCAACAAGATGACTTTGTGAAACAAGATAGCTGAATATTGGCTTTACCCTTCCCCACTCTCTGGAAGAAGCAACCACAACTCCCTTCAGAACATGACTTGGTATTAATTACCAAGCAGTGCCTTTTTTTTTTAAATAATCAAAACAGGCAAATATCTAGCACACCATGCATGTGCAGTCAGTTAAACTGATACCTAGAATCTAATCATCATTAGTCAGTGTGGTTTCAGACCTGAATGAGATAAACATTATCTTCACTAATTTCTATTCAAAACTTTACACCTCTGAATACTTGACTGTTTACTCTACAGTCAGCTACTCTAGGACTCTTTAATATCAGTTTGGAAAGCTTTTTTTATGTAATGAATTAAACAAACATTCATTTTATAATGACTACAGAGAGTTTTGTGATGCATATGATGGCCTAAACCCTCTTGAGCAACTAGCGTTTTCCAGAATCGAGGAAAGTCAATGAGACATGAGGGAGTCAGTGTAGAGATTTATAAAATGTTCTGTCTTCCCCTGGCCCCAGTGTTACCTAGAGTATTCTACAGTGCTTTTCATGAAGGTTGGATACATCAATCTCCATACAACCCAAAAAGGGAATAAAATACACCCTCACCTCTGCAGGAACTACGGTACATGCTCATCACTCTCTTAAATGCTGATGTTTTAACCCTAGCCATTTTATCTGGCTGTCAAGAGCAGGTCATGTCTTCTTAATCTTCCCTGACTAAGTAGGTTTAAACTGAGGGGGCATTCATTCTTTAACATTAGAAGACTGCTTAACAGTCTCTTTTTTCCTAGCTCCAACTCTCCTGAAATGGTGGTATCCATAGACGCTGAAAAGGCATTTGATATCATGGGAATATTTGTTCAAAGACACACAGTTAGGTTAAGATGGGGCAGCCATGGCCTGAGGTTGGGCTGAAGTGCCCTTGGGCGAGGCACCTAACCCACAACTGCTCCCCAGGCACTGTGGCATAGCTGCCCACTGCTCCGGGTATGTATGTGTGCTCATTGCTCACTTGTGTGTGCATGTATGTGTTCACTGCTTCAGATGGGTTAAAAGCAGTGGTTAAATTTTACCGTGTGCTTAAGTCTGTGCTTGAGTGTACGTGTGACAAATAAAAGCTTCTTGGCTTGGCTTTTTTTTTTAAACATTCAACCAATTTGGATTCAGTTCTAATTTTATATCTTGGTCCTGTTGCATCAGTTTGCACTAACAGCTTGCAGTTCATGTCCCTTTCACTCCACTGCAGTACAGACTCGCCCCTTTCATTGTTCCATTATTTGCTTATTCTTGAGTCACAGGCTATCTGGCTCCACAGTCAGCTTCTCCAGAAATATTTAATCTCAGTTTAGAAAGCTGTTTATGGAATGAATTAAATACTTCCTTTTTCAATGACTACAGAGAGTTTTGTGCATGTCGGGGTATCTGTAGCCAAGTCATTCATTGACATGTTTACTCAAAATTTCCTTTGCTTACTGGGTAAATGAAAATCAGATCTCACAAGAGGATCTACACTTTCTATATCCCCTTAATAAAAATGGTCATCTCACCCAATTTTATGCATTTTTCAACACATCCTAGTCTTTCTCAATTCGTCTTTCTTGTCTTCTTTAAATTGCCTTGTTGACTCATTTCTTTAGCAAGCATGCACACATATTACACTGTAAAAAAAGAATAGTTGAGAATACTTGAAATTTCAAGGCAACCGTCTTCATTAAGAATTTTATGTTTTGCCAACGACGTGCCCATGATAATCCAAACTATGATAACACTGTTATCTTTATTAAGAATTCTTAATTAAGTCAATTTTCAATTCCTCATTCTGCCAACATAGATTTCTCTTTTTGCTGAACAGTGGCATTCACAGTAGTACAAAAAGGCAATTGAGGTTATCACAATTTATCATTAAACTATACATGCCTTTGTTCATTGTTCTACACAATTACAAAACTTCAATAATTTACAATAAACTTCACACTTTTTGGGGGGCTTTTTTCACCTTTATTGGGTAGAGACAGGAAATGAGTGGGAGGGAGAGAGACAAGGAGGGATTGAGAAATGACCTCGGGTTGGAATCAAACCCAGGTCCCCGGATTTATGGCATGGTGCCTTATCCACCTGAGCCATGACACCCCCAACTTCACACTTTTTAAAAAACTTTATTTCAATAAGCACTTTTGAACAAAATCAAGTATTTGTATAATTACAGCGCATGCCCCCTGAGTTCAATCTATTTTCCGTCTTTTTAAGCATGAATAGGCTACATGGGGTTTCATTTCTTTAATCAAAACATGGCCCTTCAGTACTTGAACTTGGTTTCACAGGCCAAGCTACAGTGCAATAATAAGTGCACTTGTAATTGGGGTGTCTTGTCATTCTAATCTAGCTGCTCTGAAACACAAGCTACATCCATGTCAAAACATTCATGTTTAAGGGGGGGACATGGCCCTTCTAACTGTTAAGATGCAGATTGACTTAGAACATGACCCTGCACAGCCTAAATACACACTGGCTGGTTCAGAACATGGGCCTGCACAACTTCAACCGGAGAGAGAACCACATTGCCCAGCCCTTGCATTTGGGAGAAGAAACCTCATGTCTTGGTCATTAAGAGCATGCGCTGAATAAACACCTGTGGCAATTATGCATTTTCATTATCTCATTCTCATTATCTCTAGCCGCTTTATCGTTCTACAGGGCCGCAGGCAAGCTGGAGCCTATCCCAGCTGACTACGGGCGAAAGGCGGGGTACACCCTGGACAAGTCGCCAGGTCATCACAGACAACCATTCACACTCACATTCACACCTACGGTCAATTTAGAGTCACCAGTTAACCTAACCTGCATGTCTTTGGACTGTGGGGGAAACCGGAGCACCCGGAGGAAACCCACGCAGACACGGGGAGAACATGCAAACTCCACACAGAAAGGCCCTCGCCGGCCACGGGGCTCGAACCCGGACCTTCTTGCTGTGAGGCGACAGCGCTAACCACTACACCACCGTGCCGCCCTTATGTATTTTCAATTCAGATTATTCACTATTGTATATTTACACATCATTGAGGTGCACCCTATCAGTTTGATGTGGATTTTTCTGTTCGTTAATAATTATTCATATTTTCTTGTCCATTCAATTGTGAATATGGAGTTACTTGAACAAAGCGTAATTCTATTTTTTACAGTGTAGTTGAGCTTTTCTCCAATTACTGAAGCTCAAGAGTAGCCTTGCACTGCCTACATTTTGCCAGTACAACATCAGTAAGCTGGGTTAATAATCACACAGGAGACGATTATCCTCATTGAGCCTGTATGGAACTGTTCTCCTTACAATACTAGCCCCACTCATTAATCTGATCCTAGTTATCCTGTACCATCAAGAACACTCCTGAGAACCCAATCATTTTGAATACTATCAAATAATTGATTCAATTTTGAACACAGTTTGGCTTACACAGACTATCGACTGTTGCCCCAATCATAACCAACCATTGTTTTTCTCCGTCTTGCTCTAATCCTATGTTTAAACTCTGGTTTACCATTGGTCCATGGCTATTGGTGACCATTATATTTTCCTCATTTGCTCAGCTTGTCAGATCAAAACTTCCACCTCTTTTGCTGTGGGTGGTAAAAGAGAGCAACTGGACTTGCTCGAAGATTCTTGAAGACGTTTCACCTCTCATCCGAAAGGCTTCTTCAGTTCTGTCTGACTAATAGGGAGTATCAGGTATTTATCCTCTCATGGATGAAAAGTAATCCTAAGGTGTCGTTAAGTCATCCTGTTGGTGTGGGTCACTGGGGGCTGGGTGTGAATGGCGTAGAGAGTCGTTGGGGTGATCAAAGGATCGTTGGTTCTCTCTGTCTTCCTGTGAGTCAATGAAAACAGCTGGGTTTTGGTGTGCATTCAGTTGTCTGGGAAGTGTGCCAAGGACTGCATTGTAGGTGGCTGATAAATGATGTCTTAGACCACCACCTCTGTTCAGTGATGGCCATTCCAGGTTGACAAAAATGGCTTCTTTAACTCCTCGCTCATACCAATGATTCTCTGGAGCACTCCTCTGGGTGCTCTGGTTTCCCCCACAATCCAAAAACATGCAGTTAGGTTGATGTGGGGCAGCCTTGGGCTGAGGTGCCCTTGAGCAAGGTACCGAACCCCTGACTGCTCCCCGGGCGCTCTGGGCTGCCCACTGCTCTGTGTGTGTGTGTGTTCACTGCTTCAGATGGGTTAAATGCAGAGGATGAATTTCACTGTGCTTGAAGTGTGCATGTGACGAATAAAGGTTTCTTCTTCTTTTTCTTCTTCTCTCTGGCTAGAATGCATACATTGCAATCCTGAAATGAGTGTCCTTTGTTGTTAAGATGAAGATAGACAGCAGAGTCCTGGCCTGAGGAACTGGCTCTCCTGTGTTGAGCCATGCGCCTGTGAAGTGGTTGTTTTGTTTCCCCAATATGCGAGTTCATGCATTCCTCACTGCACTGAATTGCATACACTATGTTGTCCCGTTTGTGTCTGGCTATTCTGTCCTTAGGATGGACCAGTTTCTGCTTCAGGGTGTTACTGGGTCTGAAACGTACTGGAATGTTGTGTTTGTAGAAGATCCTCCTGAGTTTCTCAGATAGACCAGAAATGTAGGGAATGACAATGTTCTTGTGTAAATGTTGCTCTCTTTTACCACCCACAGTTTCCTATTATATGACCTGGATGACTGAGAATCTTCACAGCCACCTCTTTTGCTATTTTCAAGTCAGACAAAAACAGCTTCCCCAGTTCCCTGAGCAGTGTCCAACTCAAAAATTTATTTTCTCCTTTCTTTTACAGTCCTGGTCCTGCTGGATCTCAGTGCAGCTTTTGACACCGTGGATCATAACATCCTCCTCAACTGCCTTGAAGAGTGGGTGGGCATTAAAGGGACAGCACTACTCTGGTTTAAGTCATATCTGCAATATAGAACTTTCTCAGTCTCCATCGGTCATTCTTCATCTGCTTCTGCCCCGGTCTCCTATGGTGTCCCCCAAGGATCAATTTTAGGGCCAATACTCTTCTGCCTGTACATACTCCCCCTAGGGGACATTATCCATAAACACTTTGTTTCTTTTCACTTTTACGCTGATGACACACAGTTATATCCAGGGGTGCACATAACTGGTACGCAGGTACGCATGCGCGACAAAAATAAGCAATGCGTAATGCCACTTGGATTACTACCGCGCTCTTGCGTACTGACTATCCCTCCTGAAAAAAAAAACATTACTGTTCAAGTTGCTGGTGTATGTTGAATGTTGGTAACTAGTCAAATATGTCCAAAAAGAAACAGACAACAGTAAGCAGTTTCTTTGGAGTTTCGCCACCAACAAAGAAACGGCAACTGGAGCCAGAGACGAAAAAAAGACTTTTTCCCGAAAAGTGGCTTCAAGAAGTACCGTGGCTTGAGGCTAATGATGAGCGGACTGAAATGTGGTGCAAGATTTGCCGTGCACATCCACAGCTAGCAGACAAAACAGGTGCGTTTTATAAAGGCTCGAAGAATTTCAACCATCCGTTATTTAGCAAACACGAAAAGAGCAAGGAGCACATTAACGTGGCGCAAGCCATTGCTAATAAACAAGCTAGCCGAGAAGAAATAGCTAGTCGTCCACTTAGCAGATGGAGAGACAAGCTGACTGAGGAACAAAGGCAAGCCCTTTTTAATGTTTTTCTCCTTGCTTTCCATAAAGCTAAACACACACGCCCTATGTCGTCATTTTCGGAGGATATTCCGTTACTGAAGCGGCTAGGAGTAAATGTCGGGGCTGCTGATCATTCCCGTGAAGGGGGGACAAGGATTATGCAGAGCATCGCTCACACCATCAGTGGGGAGCTAAGAGCAAATTTGCAGGCTGCTGAATTTTGGGGACTGCTTTTTGACGGATCTGAGGACATCACAAAAACTGAGCAGGAAATCGTCTACACTGTGTCTGTATCCAGCAATGGAGAGTTTTCATCAGACTTTCTCGGATTGATTGAATTGGGTGCCGACCGAACCGCGCAGGCAATTACAGATGGGCTTGTGAAACTTTTCCACGACGCAGGCTTGGATGACTGGACAACAAAGTTGGTCGCTGTGTGCACAGACGGAGCAGCTGTTAACGTCGGGGTGTACAACGGTGTTGTGCCAAAACTAAAAGGACTAGTTTCGATTGGAGACTCTCTTGTGCACATTCTGTGCACTGCACACACGTTGGAGAATTGCGCAAAATCAGCTGACCGCAAAGTCCCATACTGCAAGACGTTTAATCAGTCTATGGTCAAGCTGCTGCAGTTTTATTTACAGAAAGGTGGCGCGAAAAAAACAGCTGCACTGCAGAAGCTATGCAAAGAAAATGGGATCTCCTTTGTGAAATTGGGAAAGTTTCATAATATCAGGTGGTCTGCATGGCGTCATGAAGTACTGTTAAAAATATCAAGACTATTACCAGCCATTAAAATGCAATTGGCTACAAGTCATAACACTGACTTGCAGCATATCTGCACAGAGCGTTTTCGGTGCTTTCTATCACACATGCTAGACATTGGCAACATTTTGAAGACCACATCAATCAGATTTCAGAAGGAAAAGCTGACCATTGGAGAATGTAAGGACGAGCTCATGGTGGCCATTGGGCAATTCAGACTTCTGCTTGATGCCGAAGGCCACAGTGCACAGACTGTTTCTAATGCTGATGCTGACAGAGACAAGACAGACTTACTCAGGGGGTTAATTGAGGAGTTTGAAACCATATATGACTCCCTTAAGTCATGTGATAATTTCTTAATATTTGATCCTTCAACATGGCCTCAGGAAATTCAAGACCTCCACAGTTTTGGAAACACAACAGTTCGCAGCATTCTCCAAAAATATGAGGCCACCCTGCAGCTTGACAAAGACATCACTCTGACAGAATGGATGCGCTTAAAGCAGGCAGCAAAACGCCTGGGAGCATCTTCTGTGTATGACTTAGTCCAAATAGTAAATAATCCAAGTAACCTGGATGCTTACTCCAACATCAATAAGCTGGTTAAGCTGTCTCTTACACTGCCTTTGAGCAGTGCAGCTTGTGAGAGAGGTTTTTCACATCTAAACATAATAAAAACCAAGTACAGATCCCGTCTGTCACATGCTCGTCTCTCAGCCCTGATGCACATTCACCTGTCAAAGCAGACCACAGAGACATTTGACCCAAAGCCAGCTGTTGACCTGTGGATGGAGACAGCTAATCAGAGGCTCAACCAAGGACAAGGGGGTGCGTCTGCAGCAGCAGCATCATCTGCCACACAGGAAGTTGAGGCAGAGGACAGTGGGGGTGACACTGAGGAGGACAACGGAGGAGACACTGCGGAGGACAGTGAGGAGGACTTTTAAGACTTATCGCGTATGAGGTGAGTACCAAACACTATCTGCTGGTACTCATATGAGTAACTCACTAAAAAAGTTATGTGCATCCCTGGTTATATCTACCATTAACAACACAGGAGTCTGCCCAATCTCTCCTAGACTGTATAGAGGCCATTAAGCATTGGATGTCCAACAACTTCTTACAACTCAATGATAGCAAGACCGAGGTCGTAATTTTTGGATCCTCTAAATCAATACCCACAGTTACTGACAATCTATCTCACCTCTCCTCCTTTGTTAAGCCATCTGCTAAAAGCCTTGGGGTTATCTTTGAGTCTGACTTGTGTTTTAAAAAACAGATTAATACTGTCATTAAAAATAGTTACCATCAGCTGAGGTGATCACCCGGCTCAAGCCTTCACTGTCCTTTCAAGATCTGGAAACAGTTATCCATGCCTTCATAACATCTCGGCTGGATTACTGCAACGCCCTTTACTTTTGCCTCCCCAGTCCCAGCTAGCTCGCCTGCAGTTGGTGCAGGATGCTGCTGTTAGGCTTTTAACAGGCACAAAGAAGCAGGAACACATCACCCCTGTCCTCTCCTCTCTGCACTGGCTTCCTATTTGTTTTAGAATTCAATTTAAAATACTACTTTTGGTTTTTAAGTCACTTCACGGCCAGGCCCCTATGTACATCTCTGACATGCTTCAGCACTACTCTGCACCCAGGTCCCTCAGATCTGCCGACAAAGGTCTCTTCCATGTTGCCCGGTCCCGCCTCAAAAACAAAGGGGACCATGCTTTTGCTGTGGCAGCTCCACGTCTCTGGAATGGTTTGCCTCCTGACATCAGATCTGCTCCCACAATTACTACTTTTAAATCCAGACTCAAAACACATTTGTACTCCTTGGCCTTTGCCTCCTAGTTTTTTTTTCTTTTATCCCTATTTTTTATCTAGCCTTTTTATTGCACTTGTCTGTTGGAATGCTTTTTGTATTTTATGTATTTTATTCTTGCTGCTTGACCATGTCTCGCTTTTAGTTCATTTTATTATTTAATTTTAGTCTTTTAGTTTGACACTGTACAGCACTTTGGCCAGTTCTTGCTGTTTTTAAATGTGCTATATAAATTAAACTTACTTACTTACTTTACAGACAGACTGTCAGAGATGGCTCTTCTCTATTATCTGTAAATCAATTGATTTCTTAAATACAGAACCTACAGTAGCCCTAAGTAATAAATAGGAGCAAGGACTGGATATTGCCATATTGGATGATGCATGAGTGTACACGAGAGATACTTCAGTGTTTTAAATGAGAAAAATTCTCACTTAAAAGATTCCCAAGAAACCTTTGATAAAACATGGACATCTGTTTTAAACTACAGTGTACTGATCATGCAGACACTATGACTATACTGTGAGACAATAGGGGGTGTGTGTTTGGAAGAATCCCTGAGACTAATACAGACCAATGTTTTCCATGTGTGTATATGTAATGGTCAATTCTAATTCATGCCTTGTTATTGTATCGCAATATTTTGTAATTTTATAGAAGCCTAAATATAAGCCTTCCTTTTCATTTTCAGAATACAGCTATCCATGTTCAGCTCAGCTCATTCAAAATCAAAGGCAGAGGTCAAAACCAGAAAAGGCTACACACTTAAAAAACAACCCAGCTATAAAATGCCTGCAATAATTTAATATGCAAAAATCTCAAGTTAAACATGAGACTAATTATGAAACAAATCCAAATAATTTGTTGATTATCATTTCGATAATTCAATATCCGCTTGCCAGTACAGCTGTTGGCAAATTCATCAAAACTCAGTGAACGTGTCTGTGTGATTAGTCATAACCACAAAACGTGCAATCCCAGTGGAAAAGTGTGGTAATGCAGAATCAAACAGATGCTTAACAGGAATGGCGGAATCAGCAAATCCCCAGATGAACGTTCATCAAGTCTCGTTAAAGCTTGTCAAAGGCAGCTATCACAAACATTTCCTTTGACAATGCACAATTTTTACAGACCTCCTACAAATCCAGACATTCACTTGCCCAGGAGGATTGTTCTGTCCACAATGATAGCTTCACATTTACAGCACGTGCTGTTTCATTCATCTGTGCAAAACGATTTTACCCGAGTTGTAGCATCTCATGAAACGCGGCAGAGAGATTATGTATGCCTAGTCATTTAAATTTCATAAACTCATACATGTCAACCTATACAGAATGTCCGTATTTTATATGGATTTGATTCAATAAACGTAGTATACGGGCGTACAAATAAAGTTATACGGATTCTTTAAAAAAACTTCAGTATTTATTTAGAGCTATAATTCAGTTCCAGGGCTGGTTCGGGGCCAGTGCTGGTGCTGGTTCACAACTTGTTCAACTCGTGAGCCAGCTGAGAACCAGTTTGCTTTTCCATAGCTCGCAGTGCTAAGCGGAGCCACGTCATTATGTCGCTGTATACGTCATTACGTTGCTGTATACGTCAGTTACGGCGCTGTATACATCAGTTACGGTGCTACGTTTACATAAACCTTGGCGCGAATATCAAAGCAAAAACAACACAGAAGAAGCAGCAGCAGCAACAACAATAATAATGGATGACTTCGCGTTTGTATAGCTGCTGCTTCTCGTCGCTTAAAAATGGCGATCTTTCGCGGTCTTGTTATTGTTGTTGGTCTTAACAACTCCGCCCCCCACTGACATAAGCGGTTCTTTCCACTGGCCCAGCAGAGAGTTGGTGCTAGCCTGGAACCAGTTTTTCTGGCCCCAGAGCCAGTTCTTTGTCAGTGGAAACAGAAAACCCGGTTCCAAACTAAGCACTGGCCCCGAACCAGCCCTGGAACTGCTTTGGTGGAAAAGGGGCAAGAGACAAACCATTCACACCTACGGTCAATTTAGATCCACCAATTAAACTAACCTGCATGTCTTTGGACTGTGGGGGAAACCGGAGCACCCGGAGGAAACCCACGCAGACACAAATTTTGTATTGATTATAAAATACTACTATTGACCTTTAAAGCACTAAATGGTCTCGCACCACAGTACCTGAGTGAACTTCTGCTCCTCTATGACCCGCCACGCCTACTTAGATCAAAAGGTGCAAGCTATCTGCTGGTACCTCGTATAGTGAAGGCTACATCAGGGGGCAGAGCCTTTTCTTACAAAGCTCCACAGTTATGGAACAGCCTTCCAAGTAATGTTCGAGAATCAGACACAGTCTCAGCATTTAAGTCTAGGCTGAAAGTCAAGCCTTTTGTTAATGGTGTTTATGAGGTAAAGGTGTAGATCTAGAGGGTCCTCAGACATAGAGCGTTTTGGTAAACTGGGATGTATGGATGCTGTCAGTCCCCACTCGCTTGCTCACTCGAGTTTGTTGACGGTGTAGTGGCTGGCTGCTTTATGTCCCAGGGCTCCCTCATGCCTGTGTTACCTTCTGGCTCTCCCCTTTTAGTTATGCTGTCATAGTTAGTTGCCGGAGTCCCTGCTTGTACTCAGTGCAATATGTATACTGTTCCTACTTATTCAGGTGACATCGGGCATACCTAACAACCTGTGTTTTCTTTCCCTCTCCCCCCCAAAATCTGTCCCTCTGAGTTACATGGAGTCAACAGGAAATCTTTTGGTAGAGAGAGTGGAGACCTCGACTGGCTATCGTAGCCTGCAGGGAATCGGCCGTCAGACATTCTGTCGCATGTCCCAGACCCGGTGAAATGTAACTGAATTGTCTTGGCCAGCCCTAAGGGTCCCATCTGCATCTCATCATTGCTGAGGAGTGTGCTCCCATCACCCAATCAAGCATCCAGCCAGAGAAGGTCATGATATTTTTTAACCATATTAACATGCCATTGTTGTGTATTATGCCTGATGTCAAGACTCTCGTCTCTGCGAGCCTACCACACAGATTTAATACTTGTGTCATTTTTAGGGCATACCTAACAACCTGTGTTTTCTCTCTCCCAGTCTGTCCCTCTGAGTTACATGTTAGTCCTGGGGTTGGGGTGCTGGCCTCTTCTGCCCCTCGGGCCTGCTTGGTCCATCCTAGTGCCCTGTGTCTGGTCAGGGTTTTGTCGCGTTGCTCCTGTGGAGGACAGCCCCATGGGGACAGTTGAGGGTTACACCTGGAGGATGCTCTGGACTCTTACAGTAATGCTTTTATGGCTGAGGACTACAGTTGACTTGCTAACTTTAGGACTGCAGTTGTCATGAACAGTTTTGCACTCAAGTTTCCATCAATGAAGAGTTACAACATCAACGAAACTGTCTTTATGTGAAAACTGGTAATGTTATAGTCATGCTGTCTGTTGTTGCCCAAATGAGGATGGGTTCCCTTTTGAGTCTGGTTCCTCTCGAGGTTTCTTCCTCATGTCATCTGAGGGAGTTTTCCTTGCCACGATCGCCACAGGCTTGCTCATTGGGGATAGATTAGGGACAAAATTAGCTCGTGTTTTAAGTCGTTCAAATTCTGTAAAGCTGCTTTGCGACAATGTTTATTGTTAAAAGCGCTATACAAATAAACTTGACACAGGGAGAACATGCAAACTCCACACAGAAAGGCCCTCACTGGCCGCTGGGCTCAAACCCAGGATCCTTCTTGCTGTGAGGCGATAGTGCTAACCACTATACCACCCTGTATGTATATACATAAAATAAAATTTATTTCAATAATATATACAGTGTCTTGCAAAAGTACTCATCCCCCTTGGTGTTTGTCCTGTTTTGTCACATTTTGTCGCATTATAATTCGCATTTGTCGAATTAAAATGGATTTTTGGAGGATTAGCACCATTTGATTTACACAAAGTGATTTACCTATCACTTTAAAGGTGCAAATTGTTGTTTTATTGTGACACAAACAATAATTAAGATGAAAAAAAAAACAGAAATCTGGCATGTGCATAGGTATTCACCCCCTTTCGTATGAAACCCCTAAATAAGAGCTGGTCCAACCAATTCACTTCATCAGTCACATAATTAGTTGATTAAGATCCAACTGTGTGCAATCAAAGTGCCACATCATCTGTCACATGATGTCTGTATAAATCAATCTGTTCTGGAAGGACCCTGACTCTGCAACACTACTAAGCAAGTAACATGAAAACCAAGAAGCCTCCAAACAGGTCAGAGACAAAGTTGTGGAGAAGTATAGATCAGGGTTGGGTTATAACAAATATCCCAAACTTTTAATATCCCACAGAGTACCAATCCATTATAGCAAAATAGAAAGAATATGGCACCACTACAAACCTGACAAGAGAAGGCCACCCATCAAAACTCACAGACTGGGCAAGGAGGGCATTAATCAGAGATGCAACAAAGACACCAAAGATAACAGTGAAGGAGCTGCAAAGATCCACAGCGGAGATGGGAGTATCTGTCCATAGGACCACTTTAAGCCGTACACTCCACAGAGCAGGGCTTTATGGAAGAGTGGCCAGAAAAAAAGCCATTGCTTAAGAAAACACATTTGGAGTTTGCCCAACAGCATGTGGCAGACTCCCCAAACACATAGAAGAAGATTCTCTGGTCAACTGAGAATAAAATTGATATGTTTGGCCATCAGGGGAAATGGCATGTGTGGCACAAACCCAACACCCTGAAAACACCATTCCTACAGTGAAGCATGGTGGTGGCAGCATCATGCTGTGGGGATATATTTTTTTTTATCTACAGGGCCAGGAAAGCTGGTCAAGACTGAAGGAAAGCTGGATGGCACTAAATACAGGGCAATTCTGGAGGAAAACCTGTTTGAGTCAGCCAGAGGTTTGAGACTGGGATGAAAGTTCATGTTCCAGCAGGACAATGACCCGAAACATACTGCTAAAGCTACACTGGAGTGGTTTAAAGAGAAACATTTAAATGCCTTGAAGTAGCCTAATCAAAGCCCAGACCTCAATCCAATTGAGAATCTGTGACATAACTTGAAGATTGCTGTACACCAATGTAACCCATCTAACTTGAAGGACTTGGACCAGTTTTGCCTTGAGGAATAGGCAAAAATCCCAGTGGCTAGATGTGCTAAGCTAATAGAGACATACCACAAGAGACTTGCAGCTACAATTGCAGTAAAATGTGGCTCTACAAAGTATTGACTTTGGGGGGTGAATACCTATGAACACTCCAGATTTCTGTTTTTTCATCTTATTGTTTGTCTCACAATAAAACGATTTTTACCTTTAAACCTGTAGGCATGTTGTGTAAATCAAATGGTGCTAACCCCCCAAAAATCCATTTTAATTCCAGCTTGTAATGCGACAAAACAGGACAAGGGGGATGAATACTTTTGCAAGATGCTGTATAATGTAACCAAGAGGGAGTGTGTAGATGATGAATAGTAGAGGTCCAAGCACTGAACCTTGGGGGAATCCTTGAGTGACAGCAGAAGTGGATGATGGTGTGACCAGTGAGTATGAACTGTTTTCTCTCAGTAACATAGGAAGTGGGCCAGTCCAGAGCAGAGCCGTCAATGACCTACTCACACAGCATATTCACACAGCCTTAGCAGAAGGATGGAATGACACACTGCGTCAAAGGCTACACTCAGGTCAGGACAGGCTCCAGAATCTGGAGATGTAACAATTAGCAGAGTAGTTTCAGTGCTGTAAGGTTAAAGAAAAAAGTAAGATTAAATTGGAGCAGCATCAATGCCTATGAGGGCCTTAGATAGGAAGATGAGAAATAGAATGGTAGTTGATAAGGTTGCTTGGGTCAAGACCAGATTTTTAAAGATTGAACTAACTGATGAGGTTTTATAGACAGAAGGAATAAGATGTATGGACAGATTCTAGTTAAGGAGTGTTGTGAACTAAGGGGTAAGAATAGGTAAGCAGGCAGTAATGAAAGAGGAAGGCTGAAGAGAAAGCAAGCAAGTAGAAGGCTTAAAGCCATTAACGATCTCAAATATGTAGGAGGAATCAACAAGACCAAATTCATTAGCAGCATTCAGACTGGCGAGCTGCACACATTAATCGGGAGAAACAGGAGCATAAATCGACCAAGCACAGCAGTGGCAGGAAAAGAGAAGCCAGGAAGAAAATGCAGAAATAGGACAGGTCGGACATGGCGAGAAGCAGCAGTCAAACAGCAGGATGCTAGGAATGGTCTTACCCATTATTGAAGAGACATAAAGGTAATAAATAAAAATTTGAGTAGAATTGAATTGGACTGGAGCATTATGGAAGGGATGGGATCCAATGGGCAGGTGGTGGGATTGTGTGACAAGATGCAAAAGAAAGGAGGGGGAATCCGACATGTGTAGTGCAAGACTCAGAGTAGGAATAAATGTGTGGCAGACCAGTGAGGATGACAAAAACGAGCTGTCAGGTTAAGAAGAGAAAAAAAAAGATGTTGTCGGGATTGTGGGGATCTTGTTCAGAGGTTTTCAGCTTTTCCTTGTATTAGCATTAGTCACATCAAATGAGGACTTGGACAGGAGCGAGCAGTATGAGATGAAATCTGTCTTGATTTGTGATTTTCTACATGTTCTCCCTGCTGCTTTTAATTCTCTCAAGTTGCTGCACACCACATCTGGCAGAAAAGGAACAGGGCAAGAAATCTTCATGGGTTTCGAAGATAGAGGGTAGAAAAGGTCTGTTATACTGTATGTGAATATCAGGGACTAGGAATGCAGAAGAAAGACAAGGTTGCGATCTCTGAGGACAGTAAGAGGGGTGCTGTCAGTCAGGAAAAGACTGAGGAGCATGTCCATTTCTTCAAGAAAGTCTCCTAGGGCAGGGGTTCTCAACCTTTTCTACAGTACTTTAAGGCCCAACTATTCATGCTTGTAACGAGTCGGGGCCCATTAAAAAAAAAGATCCCCAATTATTTTGCCTCATCTATTCTATTAGAATCTAATAGTCTACTGCAAAGTGGATTAATGGGATACGACATCACTCCCTGTTACAGATGGGAGCACAGGAATTAAATAAATGCAATTTAAAAAACTGTTTTTAATTGTAGGTTTTGTATTTAAAACTGTATGGATGTACCAGAAGCCAAACCATGCATGCAGGACATTCTCAGTCAAAAGGGATTAATGATCCAAAAGTGGAGTCTGGTCCATTAACACAAGAATTTACTGACATGTTTGTGTACAGCAAGCAAGCAAGTTATTAAATCCAAGAAGTACACTCAAAAGAAGTGGATATAGAAACCACTCAATGGGATTAGGTCCTTACACGCTAACAAAGAAAGATTTTTCTTATGAGTTGGAAAATTATCCATCCGTTGAGTTCCCTGAGATCTCAAACTACCTGGTGCTGCAGACATCATTCTACACGGACAAACAGATGAAAACCTGGAAGAGCATGTAGGCGTACAACTTTTTATATGTGGCTGGGTTAAAGGATATGGGACATGGATTTTTTTCTGGGTATAATTATGTATAAAGGACATAAGAAATGCCATCTAAATCACTGCAGGGCGTCAAAAATGTGAAAATCATCACATTATTCAACTTTTTTATACATCAGCGTAAAACAATGATTCGTTAATTAGCTAAGCGGTCACGTGACCTGTGACGTCACAAAAACTTTTCAAGGAGCCAGCGCTTGGGAATCTAATGTAAACAAACAGGTTACCGAAATGGACACCATCGACAGTGATATTCCTGATGTTTCACAGAGATGTGAAGTTAGATCCTATCAATTCGAACCGATAGCTGGAAATTCACATGAACATGGATCTTGTCTTTACTCTGACGGGTCAGATGATTCTGAGAGTGAGAGTTCATTCAATCCCCATGAAACTGAAAGCGGTCGGCTCGATAACACATCCTGGTAAGTTAAAAACAATTCTGCTCAAAGGCTAATGATCTGTTGAAAGAAGTATTATTTTTGTATCATACATTGAAAGTTCATCATAGATCTAGCTAAAGTCCGTTGCAAGCTAGTTTTTTTTTGCTGATATTTTTCGAGATTGATTGAGATGCAATGCTTCCAGAGTCCGAGATGAAAACATTCAAAATGGTGAAACGAGTCAGAATTATGATAATCAATAATTGATACACCCAAAATTATAATACTAAGCCTTACCGCATGAGGCCCATGGTAAAACCACACTTCCAGGAGGGGCTGCCGTCTGCCTCCCAAGCCGGCCAAGAGCAATCCTCGTCGGGCATGGCCAGGCGGGCGAATGCCCTGGTCCATCCGCCCTGTCTAAAAAATAATGGTACAACTCCGAGTGAAGGTATCAATGCGCTGTCAAAGCGCACAGAAGGTGTTAGTACGCCTGTCATTATAGTGCGGACTTTCCATAGCATAGAAAATCGCCACATTTCAATTTGTGTAACTGAACTTTGTTTCATGTCACTGGTAATATAAACCTATGTAAACAGGAAAAACGTGGAAGAGTTTGGTCGCATCTAACTACAGCCCCAAAAAATACCATTGGCCATACTGAGCCTAGCTACATTGCTAACAGGAGTAACAGCGCGTCTGACTGACTGGGAGGTCGCAATACACCATGATGTTCAATGTACGTTAAACACTCTAAAAACGAAACAATTTTCTTGTCATCCAAGACACAAAAACTATTTTGTCGCATTCGTCATCATCACGATTCACACTTCTCCATATTCATCTACCCGCTTGTGCTGCACCCGAAAGTTTTTGTGACGTATGATCACGTGACAGCAGCTCTTCCGGTTGTAAAATATGCATATCGGAGCTCGAGCAGAAATGCCATATAATCATCACGAATATAACGATTTTGCTGAATTTAATAGATAATTTTGTATTTGTTGATGCAATTATTTCATATTTTTAATGGAAAGAAACTGATATAGCGTGCATTTATGTTTCATGTCCCATGTCCTTTAAAGATCTGGGAATTAGGACACTATAAGATAAATCCTGTGTTGCTGTATTGTTTTTGCCCAGGTAAGGGGGAATTTCTGGGCTTTTTGTATGTGTCTTTGTGATGGTTCATAGGACGCTGTAAGATTTAGTTTTGGGTGTAAACAAACTACAACTGCTCAATTCTCAATCCTCCCTGCGATACTCTTCCAGGTAAATCATTCACAAAGGTCCACAGAAACCCCTTTAAAGATCTGGGTATTACACACATTATATACATGCTAGTTTACAATATGGTGACCATGATCAAACAGTAAACAAAAACATATCTGAGGACTTAAGCACCTCCTGAACTTCAAAACATCATGAAATAATGGAAAATGGCAAGAAAAGTCGGTGATTTGCAAATCAAAATAAAATAAATCAGAGGAATTTACAAACCTTTCACGAAGTGATCACTGCAAACTTGAGTGTCCTTTGACTCGGCTCCTTTTGAGGTTCAAGAGCCACCTTTCTTGTCATCTTTTGGTAAAATCCTTTGCTATTTCACCCTTTTTATCACTCCTCAAGGAACCCGGAAGTAACTTCAGTTTCACAATTTGTTTGATTTGAACAGTGTAAAACAACGCAAGCATAGGGCATTTTAATGATGAGCAAGGCACTCCAGTGAAAGTAACACTTTGTGAACAGTGAGCTCAGCTGACCACCACTTCATGTCTTGCATATCTAATGAGGCAGGCGTGACGTCGGATACAACCAAGGAGTTGTCATCTCATCTCATCTCATTATCTCTAGCCGCTTTATCCTTCTACAGGGTCGCAGGCAAGCTGGAGCCTATCCCAGCTGACTACGGGCGAAAGGCGGGGTACACCCTGGACAAGTCGCCAGGTCATCACAGGGCTGACAACCAAGGAGTTGTACCCAACTAAAAAATAGCTTCAACTTGAAAAAAGAATTGTGGCCCACTAGATGGTGCTTCATGGGCCACAGCCCAGTGGTTGAGAAACACTGTCCTTGGAGGGTGGACTAGGAGGGTGGTAGATGACAATGATGAGAAGGGTGATTGGAGAGGTAACTATACCTGCATGGCTGCCAAAGGATAAGTTGTTGAGGTGCGACAGATGAGAAAGTCTGAAGCACAATCTCTGAGGCAAAAATAAACCTGTATCACCACCCCTGGCAGTTTGTCATGGAGTGTGAGAGAAAGTGCCACTGTAGCCCAGTTCTCTGGAGTAATCCAAGTCTCAGTTACGACCAGAGTGTGGAGAGAGTAATGTGAAGTTAAAGCTGAGATGAAGACAGCTTTCTAAAAAAAAACATGACATTATCAACACTACTAAAGTCATAAGACTAGATCCAAAAGATAGTACTCAATGATCAGAAGCCTATCTTTTCAGTAAAGAATAACACAAAGGCTACATTCAGACAAAAAGTAGTCCAAATCCAATCTTCAACTGTGACACATATTTGTTATTCGCATGGCTGTCTGAACAGAAAAAAAGAAAGAAAAAAGAGGAAAAAACACTTTGAAGCTGATATTTTCTATTTGGATTTGGGCCACTTTCATATGCGGTACTGAAATCTGACACGTATTCGTTATATCGGGGTGGCACAGTGGTGTAGTGGTTAGCACTGTCACCTTCAAATTTTCTTGAAGAAATGGACATACGGTACATCTCAGTCTTTTCCCAACTGAAAGCACCCCTCTAACTCTCCTCAGAGACCTCAACCTCCCTTTCAACAAACTTCCATCATCTTGCCTTCTCTTTCTTCTGCATTCCAACTCCCTGATATTCACATATAACAGACCTTTTCTACCCTCTATTTTCTAAACCCATCAACACCCTGTTCCTTGGCTGGCATATGTGGTGTGCAGCAATTTGAGAGAATTAAGAGCAGCAGAGAGAAGATTTCGGCAAGAAGGAACTTTCTCCAGCAAGAAGGTTCCGGGTTCGAACCTCACGGCTGACCTTTCTACATGGGTTTCCTCCGGGTGCTCTGGTTTCCTCCACAGTCCAAAGACATGCAGGTTAGGTAAAAATACCCGGACACTGGGGTCGTACAAGCCAGTGCATACTGAGTGCCGGGCCCAAGCCTGGATAGATCGGGGAGGGTTGTGTCAAGAAGGGCATCTGGTGTAAAACCTATGCCAAATTTGAAGGCGCAGTGTGAGCTAAACTGGTTATTAACCTTCTGAAAATAAATTCATAAAGTCTTTAAGTGGCAATATCAAATCTGTCTCAAATCAGAGAGAGAGGACTGAAATTTCATCTGTGCTGTATGTCGAGCATGTATAGCATATTTGACAAATTGACTTGACTTGACTTGAACAGGCTGATCATAATTCATTGAGACTTGCATGACGTGAATTCATTGCACAAGTTGGCCGGTTTAGGAGCGTGATCTGTTTCGACTATTGCCATCTGTTACACCCCAGCCTAAGGGAAACCTGAATGTAGTATAAAAAATAAAAATGACTTCCCCTTTCCCCACTCCCAAGGACAACCGGTGCCACAGTTGACTGCAGTCCAAAATACAACTTGTTTATTTCAGCAAAAGCAAATTAGCATCAGGGTGAGCATGGCCCAAAATAACAAACAAAACAAACCATGTTAAATGTCCTCTAACTCACCTGGACAACAAAGGAAAGCAAAAGAAAATACAGGGATCTTACCAGACTCCCTAGGAAAATAGAATGCGACCAAAAGGGCTTCTCACCCCTACAATTACTAGCCCTGTGTCCGAAATCACTCCCTACTCACTATATAGTGGACTATATAGTTAGTTTGCCATTTTGTAGTGCTGTCCAAATGTATAGTGAGAATTATTGCACCCTATATAATGCACTCAAAGTATCCCACAATGCATCATGAAAAGTATACCCCTTTTCCACCAAATCAGTTCCAGGGCTGGTTCGGAGCCAGTGCTGGTGCTGGTTCACAACTCGTTCAACTTGCGAGCCAGCTGAGAACCAGCTTGCTTTTCCATCGCTCGTGGTGCTAAGAGAAGACACGTCATTATGTCGCTGTATATGTCAGTTACGTCGTTGTATACGTCATTACGTCGCTGTATATGTCAGTTACGTTGCTACGTTTGCATAAACCTTGGCACGAATATCGAAGCAAAAACAACGCAGAAGAAGCAGCAGCAACAACAACAATTATAATAATGGATGACTTCGCATTTGTACAGCTGCGGCTTCTCATCGCTTAAAAATGGCGATCTTTCGCGGTCATGTTATTGTTGTCGGTCTTAACAACTCCGCCCCCCCGCTGACGTAAGCGGTTCTTTCCTCTGGCCCAGCAGAGAGTTGGTGCTAGCCTGGAACCGGTTTTTCTGGCCCCAGAGCCAGTTCTTTGTCAGTGGAAACAGAAAACCCGGTTCCAAACTAAGCACTGGCCCCAAACCAGCCCTGGAACTGCTTTGGTGGAAAAGGGGCAGTAGTGTACAACCAATGGTCACTAACCAAACAATGTATACCATCATGCATTGCAGTCGCCCTGAAAGAAATCAAATCAAAAGCCTCAAATTTGATTGAATAAAAGGCAGTGGCAAAGAAGAAAGAAAGTATTCACCCTTGATTTAAAAGAACTGAAAGATGCAGCCCACACAAAGTACTTTGTATTGATTAATGTGGGAAATACGCTCAGTATAATATGGATTTATCACAAAAATACATGGATGTATTTATATTTTGAAAACCCACCAACCGACTGATCTGGCACATTTTAATTGTGCGACAGTAATGACATAAATAACGGCGTGAAGGAGTAGTGTCCGAAAGTGTTTCTTCATTTTACCAATGAGCTCACTATATAGTCCTCTATATAGTAATTCCCTATACAGTGAGTAGGGAGTAGTGAACGAGTGAGTGGTTTCGAACACAGCTATGGACTGCTTTAGGAAAGTAGTTACAACGTTTACAACTTAAGCACTGTA